>NC_073379.1:19687753-20040753 GCF_028641065.1 Leucoraja erinaceus | reverse complement strand
CTTACACAGTGAATGGTAGGGTTCTGGGGAGTGTTGTGGAGCAGAGGCATCTAGGAGTGCAGATGCATAGTTCCTTGAATGTTGAGTCGCAGGTAGATATGGTGGTCAAAAAGGCATTTGGCACATTGGCCTTTATCAGTCAGAATATTGAGTATAGAAGTTGGGAGGTCATCTTGCAGTTGTATATGACGTTGGTGAGGCCACAATTAGGGTACTGTGTTCAGTTCTGGGAACCATGTTATAGGAAAGATGTTGCAAGCTGGAAAGGGTACAGAGAAGATTTACAAGGATGGTGCCAGGGCTAGAGGGTCTGAGCTATAGTGAGAGGTTGAGTAGGTTGGGTCTCTATTCCTTGCAGCGCAGGAGTATGAGGGGTGATCTTATTGAGGTGTATAAAATCATGAGCGGAATAGGTCGGGTAGATGCACAGAGTCTCTTGCCCAGAGTAGGTAAATCAAGGACCAGAGGACATAGGTTTAACCCGAAGGGGGAAAGATTTAATAGGGATCTGAGGGGTACCGTTTTCACAAAAATGATGGTGGAACAAAATGCCAGAGGAGGTAATTGAGGCAGGGACCATCCCAACTTTTAAGAAACAGTTAGACGTTACATGGATAGGACAGAATTTTAGGCATATGGACCAAACGCGGGCAGGTGGGACTAGTGTAGCTGGGACATGTTGGCTGGCGTGGGCCAGCTGGGTTGAAGGGCCTATTTCCACACTGTATCACTCCATGACTATGATTATGAGGTGGAACTAGTGTATTTGGGATATGTCGGTCGGTACGGGCAAGTTGGGCCGAAGGGCTTGTTTCCGTGCTGTACGACTATATGACTCTAAATTGTTTGATCTACCATTTGAAGGATAATTGTTTTGTCAGTAGCATCTGTCCAGTTTTCCTTTGTTAATTATATTTTCTTGATATGAGTAAAGGAAAGGATAAAAGTATAGTGCCAGATATAATCTGCAATTTTCCCAGGGAACTTGTGGTCCCCCTGCTACTTGGCCCTCACTGCATGGAGCAATACTGCAAGCTCCAAATGTAAGCCAAAATGGTAGGGAGATTTTAGTTTTGACTATTTGGCACTGGGTTTCTCTGGGAATTGGCTGGATAGCAAACATTAAAATGTGCCTCGCAAGCAGAATGAGTTTTGTTAATTGGCATGAGAAACCTGGAATCATTCAAAGTAGAGAGCAGTCCCTTCAGGATTTAGACTCTGACCTTAGCACGCATAGCACTAGTTTTCCCTCACCAAGCCAAGTTTGAATTTATTTGAGGATATTATTTCCTAAATTCTCTATTCCCAGGATTGATGTGTAATTAGCAAATGTTTGCAGAAGTGTGATACGCCATATAAATCATACGTGGCGCAGATGTACTTTATGCTAAATGATCAGACCATTAAATAGCAACACAAAGCTCCACAATCCAGATCTACTGCAATCAATCTTTGGGTTTAGAGAAGAAAATTCAGCAACACCTTTAATGTTTTTTTTGAGTATCTTACTGTAACTTGTTGATGTTTAAAGACTCATCAAAGGGGAATAATAAAAACACACATTATGTTCGCTATACATTGCATGTTAAATAAATCAACACTTCAATTAAAATGGCAATGGAGGATGGAAATAGATGACACCAAGTGGTGCATGGAGAATCATCAATTGGGCAGCCATGGTGGCACTGCGGTAGAGTTGCTGCCTTACAGTGTTTGCAGCGCCTGAGACCCAGGTTTAATCCTGACCACGGGTGCTGTCGGTACGGCATTTGTACGTTCACCCCGTGACCATGTGCGTTTGCTCCGAGATCTTCGGTTTCCTCCCGCGCTCCAAAAGCTTACAGGTTTGTAGGTTAATTGGGTTGGTGTATCTGTAAATTTTCCCTTGTGTGCAGGATAGTGTTAATGTGCAGCGGTCGGTGCGGAATCAGTGGGCCGAAAAGCCTGTTTCTGCACTGTATCTCTAAACTAAACTAATAATCAATGGGCAGCCAATCATTGCTTTATTGGTGGATAATAAGATGCTAGTTACACAGATAACAGTTCATACAATGGTTTTGGCTGCTGCGCATCAAATTAGCTTTTAGCTTTCTAAAGGTGTTGGTATGCCGTATCATCATAAAAAAAATAGATATGCACATAAAAAGCTGGAGTAACTCAGCGGGACAGGCAGCATCTCTGGAGAGAAGGAATAAGTGACGTTTCGGGTCGAGACCCTTCTTCAGACTCAAAGTTACAGGAAAGGGAAACGAGATACATAGATAATGATCCTACACAGTTCCTTCCTACACATCATTAAAAATAAAAGCACTGGCTGTAACACAATGGCCGTGACCACCAGGAAGCATAGATGCATTATTTTATCCCCAGTAAACCAGTCCCAGAGATCAATTCACTGGATGTTTTCAAGAGAGAATTAGATATAGCCCTTAGGGCTAACGGAATAAAGGGATACGGGGAAAAAACAGGAACGGGGTACTGATTTTGGATGATCAGCCATGATCATATTGAATGGTGGGTGGTGCTGGCTTGAAGGGCCGAATGGCCTCCTCCGACACCTATTTTCTATGTTTCTATGTACATTTTTTTTGGAAGATTTGAGAAGTTAAGTTAAGAGAAGTCGAGAAGTTTGATGACCGTTTTCTGATGGATTCACTTGTTGTTTGAGTTCCATTGTAGCACCTCCACTGTCGATTTCTCCACGAATCTCCCACTTGTTACCTTTGTGAAGTTGGACTTTGCCCTGCATTGTAGAGCACCATAAAACAAGTAAATAATAAATGTGGGCCTGGAAATTCAATCACACATGAAGAACAGAGGAGTATATTGTGAAATATTTATCTGCTTTATTATGAAGCAACATTCACTTTAAGTCCCACCATTGTTTCTGGTAAGGTTTCCCACAGTCTAACAAACCACCTATCTTTTATTTAACATGATAGTGGTGCAGTTACAGCATGAAAGATCACACTGGTGATTTCTCTATTAATTGTCGTCATTGGGATTCATTATGAGACAGCATGGAAACAATATTTCTTAAAATACTTGAAGTGCCTAACTTGGTAGAGACGAGATTCTTAGATGGGGCATTCAGGTCAGCAAGGGTGTGTTGCATAGCTCTATGACTTTAACTGGCAAAGAAACAGTGGCTGGAGCTCATTATTCATATAGCGAAATACATGAAGAGTTAATAAACATTCTTCCAATGATGAAATGTTGGCTTCAAGTCTGTCACCTTTGGTTCCATTTCTCTGGAGTTTAGTTTATTGTCATTTGTACTGAGGTACAGTGAAAAGCTTTTGTTGCGTGCTAACCAGTCAGCGGGAAGACTATACATGATTACCATTGAGCCATTCACAGTGTACAGATATATGATAAACGGAATAATGTTCAGTGGAAGATAAAGTCCAGTAAAGTCTGATTAAAGATAGTCCCAATGCCTCCAATGAGGTAGATGGGAGGTCAGGACCGCTCCCTAGTTGTTGATAGGATAGTTCAGATGCCTGATAACAGCTGGGAAGAAACTGTCCCTGAATCTGGAGGTGTGTATTTTCATACTTTTGTACTTCTTGCCTGATGGGAGAGGGAAGAAGAGGGAGTGACCGGGGTGAGACTGGTCCTTGATTATGCTGGTGGCCTTGCCGAGGCAGTGTGAAGTGTAAATGTAGTCAATGGAAGGGAGGTTGGTTTGTTCAATGGGAACAAAATGCTGGAGTAACTCAGTGGGTCAGGCACCATCTTGAGAGAAAAGGAATAGGTGCGTGGTCAGGTCGAGACCCTTCTTTGGACCCATCTAGCAGTCTGAAGAAGGGTCTCGACTCGAAAAGTCACCTATTCCTTTTCTCCAGAGATTTAGTTACTGCAACATTTTGTGCCTATCTGTGGAGTAAAGCAGCATGTGAAGTTCCTACATATGGTGTCTGTGATGTTTCATTGCTGCGTCCCCAAATCTCTGCAATTGCGTGCGATTTTGGATGGAGCTGTTCCCTACCCATGCTGTGAATCATCCTGATAAATTGTTTTCTATGCTGCATCTGTAGAAGTTGGTGAGAGTTGGTGGAGACATGCCGAACATCCTAAGCCTTCTAAGGAAGTAGAGGCGTTGGTGTGCTTTCTTAGCCATTACTCTGATATGTGTGGTCCAGGACAAGTTGCTGGTGATATTTACTCCTCTGAACTTGAAGCTTTCAACCATATCTACTATGGCACGGTCAATGCTAACCGGCTTACAGTATGAGTACCACTGAGTGTGTGTCTCACATAAGGTGCTTTGATTTCACAGGGAGGGGGTCAATTTTTCAGGATGCAATAATTTACATCTCCCCCCCCCCCCATAATCTATGTGCTTTAAACGTAAACATGTGAGGTTCATGCATCTATGAATTTAAACACTTAAGGGCCTGTCCCACGGGCGTCATTTGCGCGTCATTTACGCTACATCATTTACACATCACGATGCGTGCGTTATGCGCGCATGCATGCATTACGCGCGCATGGCACGTGGTGAGGTGTGGTGGCGTAGGTAGTGATGCACGGTCGCGCGCGGCGCCCCAGGATTTTGGGATTCACAAAATCTTCGCACGCCACCTGCGTGCCACACAAATGACGCCCAAGTGGGACAGGCCCTTTAGGCACGCTGCACTATAGAGCTCCCAGTCGAGCTCATTTCTTCACTGGTGTTCATGCCTGACAGCACCTTTTATTTTGAATATAGAAAGCCTTTTGGAATATTTGGCCAAGGTATTACAGTGTTATTTTTAATCCAAAATTGTGATCCTGATTCCAAACTCTGACTTTTAAAATGTTAAGGTTTTCAGGATGTTCCCTGTGGACTGTCGTTATGATCTGCCTAAAAATAAAGCAAGGTGCAAGACGTGCACTTGCAAACTTAGCAAGATTGATGAATGCAGTAATAGACTCCGGGATGGCAGTTTGATGAAATGGTTGGTTTCTCTTAATTTGCAAACTAAATGCAAAAATAATTGGCTTCATGCTGAAGCTGCAGGTGGAGTGATATACAGCCAAGAATTCCATCCAATGTGCAGACCATCTGAATAGAAAACATGATTTAATATCAAGAAAAAGCAGGTTTTGTAATCTTCTCCCTTGACAGAATTACATCCTTAATTCAAGCCTTTTCAGAAAGGTTGAAAATAGGCACGAAATGAGTGCTAATAAAAAAATCATCGATGTGAAGGTCTGGAATTAGCCCACAAATTTGTCCTAATTGATGATTACTGTGGTTTAACCTTGCCCAGAGATGCGGTACAGTCGCCTGGAGGTTTAGCACTCATGCACTGATGAGAAGTAGTTTTAATGAAATGGTGTTGGTAGGTCTCACTCACCCGGTTCTGTTCAAGGTCAGGTGGACGCTGCCAGACCCACTAGAGTAGAAACACACTTGTGATTTAATAACAAATGTTCACTGAACTTTACTTCTGAAATGGAATCAAGTTTCATAACCAATTTAAACATGCATAATTTTTCTATAATGGATGTTAGTGCATGCAAGAAGAGAGCAGACACAGTTTGGCTGCCTCACAGCACCAGAGACCTGGGTTTGATCATGACGACAGGTGCTGTCTGTATGGAAGTTGTACGTTCTTCCCATGACCTTAGTGGGGTTTCTCCCGGTGCTCCGGTTTCCTCCCACACTTAGTTTTGTAGGTTAATTGGCTTCTGTAAATTGTCCCTAGTGTATTGGATAGGACTAGTGTACGGGCGGTCGTGGTCGGTGTGGACGCGATGGGCCCAGGCTGCATCTCTAAACTAAACTAAAAGATAAATCTACATCTCAGAGGCAGGCTAAGGAAGGCTTGTGGGCTGAGCAATCAAGCAAAGTGGGGAAAGGGAGATTCAATGAACTATAGTTGCTGGTTTACAAAAAAACACAAAAGTGCTGATTTAATTTGGCTGATGAGGCAGCATCTCTGGAGAACATGGAGAGGCGACCAAAGGTTTGAAGAAAGGTTCCAACCTGAAGCGTTACCTATCCAAGTCCTCCAGAGACGTTGCCTGATCCATTGAGTTACTCCAGCACTTTGAGTATTATTTTACCGTGGAGAAAGACTGGACAGAGAGGTCCTTTATCTCAGAAGGGAAGTAACGCACGTCTCTCTTTTGCCCTACTCTTCTGATATACTGGAACGATTCGGCCTGCTCTGCATTCAAAAGGGAGTGGGGAATGCAATTTGTCACTAGCCAGGTAAAAACAATTTCATTTGATTTAAAGATAGAAAATGCTATAAACCCTCACCACATCAGGTAACAGTGAAGTGGAAATTAATTGTAATGTCTGTGTTTTGAATTCTACTTCAGTCATTTAATCTGTTTTCTGAAGCAATTTAGACCAGACAACATCTGTGAATAGAGAAACAGAGTGCATCGCAAGTCACAATCTTTTATCATGAAATTTCTGATGTCCGCTCAGGTTCCTTTGTTAATCTCAGCACCTCTGGAGCAAATGGACTTTTCAGACTGAAGAATGGTCCCAACCCAAAAACATCTCTCCATTTTCTATTGAGATGCTGCCTGACCCGCTGGGTACGCCAGCATTTTGTGTCTATCTTTGGTATAGACAAAGGGTTCTCAACTAGGGGTAAATTTACCCCATTACAATTACCCCCAGGGGGTAAATTTCGCCAACCCAGGGGGTAAATTTGTTGATTCTGGATTTGTACATATTTTTTTCTCATTGACCGACTGTGTTCGGTTCTGTTACATAGAAACATAGAAAATAGGTGCAGGAGTAGGCCATTCGGCCCTTCTAGCCTGCACCGCCATTCAATATGATCATGGCTGATCATCCAACTCAGTATCCCGTACCTGCCTTCTCTCCATACCCCCTGATCCCCTTAGCCACAAGGGCCACATCTAACTCCCTCTTAAATATAGCCAATGAAGTGGCCTCAACTACCTTCTGTGGCAGAGAATTCCAGAGATTCACTACTCTCTGTGTGAAAAATGTTTTCCTCATCTCGGTCCTAAAAGATTTCCCCCTTATCCTTAAACTGTGACCCCTTGTTCTGTTCATCATTAGTTGTTCACAAATAAGTGAAATAAAATTGTTATGTGCTATTAAAGTTGCCAGGGGTAAACGGGGTAGAAAATGTTTGGAACCCCTGGTATAGAAAGTGACTGCTGTTCCATTTTAGTACTAATTTATCCTTTAAGAGATACAAGGAACAAAACGATGCATGACATGGCATCTGTACCCTCAGCCACACCCTCCATATCTGTAACAAAGCCTTCTTATTTCTAAGCTTCAACATCCTTTGCAATAAAGGCTAATGTCCATTTGCCTTTCGAAATCCTGAGCAGATTTCTGTGAGCTAGATGATGTCTTGTCAAAGTGTCCCTATCAGTCCCTTGCTGTGTATCAAAGATCCTCCAGTAGCATTTTGGGAAGCTCCCAATATCCCCAGCTACAACTCATTTAATCTCCTTTAGCCAGTACCAGTCAGAGGCTCTGGTGGGTCATGACCCATCCAACAAACTCTCTTGTGGTCTAATTAATAGACGTTACCAAGCAACTTAAGTGACCATAAACTCCCTCACCATCTTCAGTGTCTGTTCCCAGCTCGCACTTCAGCCCCTTCACGACAATGGCGTCTTGCTCTGAACCTGGTTCAAAGCACCATTGAAAATCACGCCTGCAATCTCATGTTCCACTGGTTTACAAGACAGAGCTGAAGTAAAGACTGCCTTGCCTAGCCAGCATTTTTCAATTCCATCTGAACCTTGTTTAGTTCATATGCTGATAAAGGTCCTATTCACAAAATATATTAGCGGTGACAGTCTTAATATATTTTGTAATCTAAAAAAATGGCTCAATTTATTGCCAATTCTTAACTGCCCTGACACAGATACTGGGCTGCTCTCTTCGTGACTTGAGGACATCATACTCATGGAGAGAGACAAGACAAGAGATAAGAGGCAGCACGGTGATGCAGCGGTAGAGGCACTGCCTTACAGTGCTTTCAGCGCCAGAGATGCGGGTTTGATCTCGACTACGGGTGCTGTCCCTATGGAGTTTGTACGTTCTCCCCATGACCGAGTGGGTTTTCTCCGAGATCTTTGGTTTCCTCCCACACTCCAAAGACGTACAGGTTTGTAGGTTAATTGGCTTTGTAAATTGTCCCCAGTGTGTGTAGGGTAGTGCTAATATGCGGGGATGGCTGGTTGGCGCTGGCTCGATGGGCTGAAGGTCCTGTTTCCGCACTATCTCTAAATTAAACTTTAAAAAAATTAAACACTGCAGATGCCGAAAACCTGAGCAAAAAACAAAGTTCTGGAGGAATTTGACGGATCAGGCAGCATCTGTGGAGTTGAATGGACAGATAATGTTTTGGGTCGAGACTCTCCTTCTGACATTGTATCTGTGATGGCCTTCAGATTAAGGCCTTAACTTGGCCACTTTTTTGTGGGGGTCTTGACAGGACAGAATATATTAAATGTTTTAAGTAGCTTGTCAGAGTAATGTTGAAATGAAATTTCACGTGGCTGGGAGATCTATAACAAGGATTAGTATGGGTTGATTAGTACGGGTGTCAGGGATTATGGGGGAAAGGCATGAAAATAGGGTTAAAAGTGAGAGATAGATCAGGCATAATTAAATGGCAGAATAGACTTGATGGGCCGAATGTCCTAATTCTGCTCCTATCACTTTTGAAGGACCCAAATTTTCTCTTAGGAAATAGGCAGTGGAAACATCTGAGATATTTTTTAGGGTTGGACACTCCAAGGATTAATGTTTTGTATCACAGCTATTTACAAATACATTGAGGAGAATGCAAAGCGGTTGCAAGCAGTTAGCTGAATGGGCAAGAGGATAGTAGATGGAGTATAATGTTTGGAAACAGAATGTTCTCAGCCTTGGAAGGAAGCCAATGAACATTTTATTTATAAAGGTGAAAGATGAGAATATTCAGAAACATCTGATTATCCTTTCATGTCAACCACAGAAATTGAACCTGCCGGTTACTTTTTTGAAGAAATAACCAACAAGGTTGAAGAGGGCAAGGCCGTAGAAGAGTTCATATGAACTTGACCAAGGTCTTTGATAAGATTTTGCATGGAAGGCTGCTTTGGAATTGGATAGCCGATGAACAAGGGAGAGCTAGCTGTCTGGATAGAGAATTGGCTTCATGTAAAGAAGTAGAGGGTGATGATGGAAGGTTGTTTTTTCGACTGGAGGCCTCAAGGATTGATGCTGGGACGATTGCTGCTTGTGGTTTTTACCAACAATGTGGATGATAATGTGAAAGACAAGATTAGTGAGTTTGCAGATGACAGTAAAGTGGGCTAAGAGTGAAGATGGTTTGCAAAAATCACAGCAGGATCTTGATCAGCTGGGCAAGTGGGCTGAGGGAATGGCTAATGGAGTTTAATGCAGATAAGTGCAAGATGTTGCAATTTGGGAAGTTAAAGCAAGGTAGGACCTTCACAATGAATGGTAGGTCCCTGGGGTGTATTGTAGAGCAGAGGAATCTAGGGGTAGGTAAGATACATAGGATGTGGAATAAAACTTGTGTATGGGCATCACTGGTCAGCGCAGACTTGGTGAACCAAAGGGCCCGTTTCCACGCTGCATCTCTAAACTGAACTAAAGCTGGCTCTATGCAATTTCATCCCTCAATTTATTAGTGGTGTAAAGTTCAAAGTGTATGAGCCTTTATCAATTTAATTTTGCAAACCCATAAAAATATGCAAAATGTATGGAAGAAGTCTTTTAGGCATGGCCAGTTGGCACTAAACTGTTCTAGTGAAATTTACATTACCTATCTATATTTCACTGGAACTTGTTTAAATACAGCACTCCAAACTCAAATGTTATCACTTGTCTAATTTACCCATGATTTAAGTTGAATATTCTTCACCGTTTTGAATACAAACAATAATAGATTTGATTGAGCCAGTTATTTTGATCTAAACCTGATAAGATTGAAAAGATAAGTGCGTAGGTTTTTTGAAGCAGTATAGATGTGTAGCACTATCTAATGAAGTATCTCATAAAGGAGTAATGGATTTTGTGAAGATTCTATTTAATGAATTATAAATACCATACACGATATTGATTTCCATAGACAGCTATTCTTATCTGAATAGTCATATTTTCATTAAATTAAATTGCATAGCAAGGCGGCACAACAGTAGAGTTACTGCCGTACAGCGCAAGAAACCTTTGATCCCATTTGATCCGAATTGCGGGTGTTGTCTGTAAGGAGTTTGTACATTCTCCCCGTGACCAGCGTGGGTTTTCTCTGAGATCTTCGGTTTCCTCCCACACTCCAAAGACGTGCAGGTTTGTAGGTTAACTGGCTTTGGTATAAATGTCCCTAGTGTGTGTAGGATAGTGTTAATGTGTGGGAGTCGCTGGTCGGTGCGGACTCGGTGGGCCGAAGGACCTGTTTCCGTGCTGTATCTCTAAACTAAAATTCATGGAAGTTATGGGATAATTTTAGTTGTTCTCAAATGAAAGTCACGGATAAAGTCGTAACAGACCTTCATAGTGCGTGTTCTCTCCCACAGATAGTTGTCCTCTTGCTTTTATTTTGAATTAAATTGCCCCTTTAACAAATACTGCCTTCAACATTCAGTATTTGCTGCCAGGCCAAGGTCACGATGCACTGAACCATGGTTAATACCATTATTCTCTCTTAACTGATACCAACAGTCTTTGTTATTACCAGACTATTTTTAGTTTTAATAAATATTCATCGTTGTTAACTGATTTTTTTTCTCTCTCTCAGTGAGTGGCTTCATGGTCTGAAAAATAAAACCCAGATCAATAAATAAACCTGGTTTCACTAAATGGCAAAGTCCAATGCAAGTGCTTGGTTGACATTTTATTTTGAAGCATTGGGTCTGATTTTGTCAGTGCATATAATAGTCTGTTGCCACATCCACTTTCCCTTTGTCCTGATGCCACTGAGTGAATAGGAAATTGGGTCACATGGTTCCTGGCACAGAACTTGAGTGTTATTGCAAGTATCAATGCACTAATGGGCATCAAGAGGTGGCGTGCTGCACTGTGGAGTCCTAACATTTTATATAATCAGTTCTATTTCTGACCGATTCAGAATTCAGAGTTAATCTGGAACTACAATGGGGAAATTGAAAACCAGAGGTCGTAGGTTTAAGGTGAGGGGGGAAAGATTTAATAGGAACCTGAGGAGTAACTTATTAACACAAAGGATGGTGGGTGTATGGAACGAGCTACCAGAGGTGGTAGTTAAGGCAGGTACCATCACAACATTTAAGAAACATCTAGACAGGTACATGGATGGGAGAGCAGAGCTGCCAAGTAGTACGTATTGTCCGTATTTTGTACGGATATGCGATCAGAATACGGATGTACGGATTTGCTTTGTAAAATACGGATTTGTTTTAAATCGGCCCGACTTCCTGTTTCATCTTGCTGCTAAAAAAATGCAAGGTTATAAAAAATCATACTGTACCTCTAAAAATTATAGCAGATTAAACCTATTAGTATTTTAAATTTCAAGATCTGGATGATTATTTTTGTAAGCTTTGAACTGCCTGTCCCGCTACAGGTTTAAACAGCGCTGTCAGTTTAATGCGTGGGAATTCAAACAAACAGCGCTATGGGTTCTAAAAATAGCGCTCCCTGCTGGAACGTTATTGCTTTTACACAAAGCGCTATGGGCTTTACACTATGGCCACAGCGCTATGGGTCACAGACTGTTAGGGGAGGGAGAGAGGGAGAAGAGAGAGGGAGGGAATAAGAGAGGGAGGGAGGGGAAAAAGGAAGGAGAGAGGGAGGAAGAGGTCTGGGAGCAGAGAGAAAGCGATGAGAGAGGGGAGAGGGGGAGGGGGAGGGAGAGAGGGGGGGGAGAGGGAGAGGAAGGGAGAGACGGAGAGAGAGAGATGGAGGGGAGAGGGAGAAGAAAAATAGAGGAAGGAGGGAGAGAGAGTGAGGGAGGGAGGGGGTGCTTCGAAAATGCATCATCATCTGGTGCTAAAAGCAGGAAGCCACCGTTCAAACAGCAGTATACAATGAGATGGCAATGAACGCACTGTCAAGTAAGGTGCGTAGAAGAAATGTCAATTCGAAACAAAGTTATGCATTATTGTACTCTTACATGGGTATGACTGCACATAAAAAACAGCACTTTTTTTCAGCGTGTAAAAATACTTCAGCAAAATACTGATTTTCCGGTACTAGAATACTGAAATGCTCTGACAAAAGTTGGCAGCTCTGGGATAAGTTTAGAAGGATATGGACCAAATGCAGGCAGGTGGGACAAATGTAGATGGGGCACGTTGGTCGGTGTGAACAAGTTGGGCCGAAGGGCCTGTTTCCAAGCTGTATCACTCTATGACTCTACAAAGCACATTCTACATATTACATTCAGTTTCTGTCAGATCTCTACAGGAAATCTCTTTGTTTTTATTAGAGATGATCCTGGGAAAGTATCTGGAATGATCAACTCTGAAACACTGTTTATCCCTGTCATCGTCAATCTGAGTACAATAATGATTGTCTGCTTATTTGCTAAGGTTGCCTGGCTGCCGATTCACTGTTTGACCTTCTACTGTTGCTTTTCTCCTCACTCCCTTGCAAGTCCATGTTTCTTCCATGACGTGTCTCTCAACTGAGTTTCCATTCTGGGATAATTGAAGTGATAAACAATGCAAGCCTTTTAAGCTG
Source organism: Leucoraja erinaceus (assembly GCF_028641065.1). NCBI lineage: Eukaryota > Metazoa > Chordata > Chondrichthyes > Rajiformes > Rajidae > Leucoraja > Leucoraja erinaceus. The sequence goes on along the minus strand of NC_073379.1, from coordinate 20,028,080 downwards.
TTGCTACAAATTGGAATGGGAATGATTAAAGTTAGGAGAATGAAAATCGGTCGGATTGCAAGTTACTCTTTTTATTGGAGGCTTGATGTTACTATGTACCTGAGGGTAAATCTAAGGAATTGAAGTAATAACCGTCGGAATATATTAGTTTTACAGAGTAGGTTCTAAAGAAAAACAACATTTGTCATGTTCTGCAATCTGTAGATGGATTACAATGTCAAAAGCATTTGTTAACTTTGTAAATCTCAACATTTCGGGCCGAGTTGTATTCAGCTTGTTGTTTAATATTGTGACTGCAATTTTTGCCATTAAGAATTTTTTTATTTTTTTTATACATTTGCCTGATTGATCTTTTTTTCTTTGTTTGTCTTTTTTTCCGTCTGGCTGCTGCAGGGGCCATGGCTAATCATCTAATAACCAATGCTCTGCTTCGTCCTCATGGCACTAACAATCCCTATAACACATTGCTTGGGGACTCCGCAGTCTATAACAACCCCTCAGTCAGCATGTACAACACGCAAGGTGTGCTCCTCAAAAACGTTTTGCTAAGCTTACAATGCTATACCCGGTTGCTGTGGAGGCTGTATACCTAAGCATGAGTTCAATGAAAAAAAACTTTCAACAAAATATTTAAGTTTCAAAATGAACTCTCTTTTATTAAGACTGAATATGATCTTGTGTTGCTGAATGTATTGATTTTTCACTAATTATTGATTCACTTGCTTTGGGTGAAAAGATTAATTTGCTTCTTGATTTGAAGCTGTAAACTGCGCCCTCACCAGTTTACCAATATACAGTTAACCCTCGTTCAAGATTGTAAAAAACTCAAATGTGTCTTTAACCAAGAAATATTCTGCTGTCTCCTGATTGAACCTGCAACGTTCATCCACGATTTCAAACTGTTTTTTGGTCCTCCTAATCATTTTGTAATAAGGGGGCTTGACTGTGTATAGATGGTGATACATGCAACTTTTTTTGTCTTTGTATGCGTGTGTTTTTAAATTTCAAGCCAAGTTGCTTTCGGATGTATGCAGAGAAAGCCAGTGGAAAATATGCCAATTTTTAATGAAGCTACCAATTTAATCATCTAATCAACAAATTAGAACATGTGGAAAAGAGCTTCACAAAACTACTAACAAAGTTTAACAATCTGCATGATCTGCAACACTGGTGTGATGCGACTGAATTAAAAGACGTAGTTGCAATAAGTTTGGATGGTTTTGTACAGCCTCTACAGGCCAACCAAAGGGGTCTTGTGTTTTGCAACACTTTCACCAGCACAGATGCAAATTTATCCCACGATGTTGCACTGTTTAAATAATTGCTAATTAACCAAACCAAAACGATGTCAAGCCTCAAAGATAGACTCAAAGCTGGAATAACTCAGCGGATCAGGCAGCATCTCTGGAGAAAAGGAATAGGTGACGTTTTGGGTCGAAACCTTTCTTCAGACTGCCTGACCCACTGAGTTACTCCAGCATTTTGTTTTTCTTCGGTGTAAACCAGCATCTGCAATTGCTTCCAACACACAATTTCAAGTCTGATCCCTGATTTGATTACAATGAGCCGGTGAAAGGGTTGCTTTCTTTGAAATGGTTTTCCAAAATATGGATGGGTGGTTTCTGAGCTGAATGGTTTAAAAACAGGCTGTTGTCATTTAAATTGTGCAAATGTTTGTTTCCAGCTTTAGAAGTGTTTAAAGTAACTGGATTATGTGCGGTGAAGTTGGGATTTGTTAGATATTTTCTTGCATACCATCAATCTATTTGTTTTAATTCATGTTTCTTCTACTGTCGCTGTATGCTTACTTGTGTTTTTTCTTTCCTTTTCTTCATGCTGTCCTTTAGAGCCCTACAGAGAGACAAGTATGGGAGTAAAACTAAACATTGCATATCAAATGTAATTTCTTTAGTTACCATTCTCTTCCAGCCAAACATAGGTGATAATTGTGGTTTAACTTTAGTTGATCAAGAAGATATTTTTTAAACTGCAGAAATGTTTACAGTTGTATTTTTTAGGTAGCTTTCCAGTGAATCTTTGCATCCATACTTATTGAGATGAATTACAATAAATTTGATTGAGTGATTTAAAAAAAAATCCAACACAGGGATGTAACTCATTCAGAATCTAGCTTGCCCCCTAAATGTATGTTTAATGTTAAGGGTTTCCACGCTGTCCATTTTACTGTCTCAGCGGATAATTTCATGATCAAAATGGGCATCTACTGCCCATGACATTGGAAACAATTGAGACCCTGCTGAAATTAATTAAAAGCAATTTGACTTGCTTTCCCCATTTTGTCCAATGTCCTTGTGTTAAGATTTGGCACTGTAATCCTCCATGAGGGCATAAGCCTGGACCCCAACACACACTGGTTTCAAGTTAAGTTTTACACCGGTCCTGCAATCTTCAGGATGATGGTGCATCTGCTTTGAACACTTCCACGAGCCTGCAAAAAAAAAGGACCTGGATAGAACTAAATTTCAATTAAACTCGCTTTCCTTGAGTGAGAAATTCTGCATGTTCACCTTTAATCCACAATGCTAATGCATGCAGTGTGCCCTGCGCACAGTGAACATGTTACCTATTTACTTTTTGATTCACAAAGTGCTTGGTGACCATGCATGGGGAAAGACCGTTAGATGGTCGCTTAAAGCCCTCAGGTATGGACGAAGTGGAGAGAGAATAATTAAACGTATCAAATTTTGTGATAGTTACTGAACACTGGAGAGATCAATGTTTTCACCAAGGAAGCAAAACGAATTATATTTGTCTACCTACATTGATCGGTCTGTTATTACATTAATCTAAGGTGTGAAACATATTTGGAAGAAGTCCCTATGCAACCTATTAATAGCGTAATGAGTAATCTTCAGTAGAAACTGCTTTCATTGATAGATTATCTCATTTATTTTTATTTGAATTTGAAAACACTTACCTTCAGTTGTGCTAACTGGAACCATTTTGTATTTTTCTTAAATGGATGGTCTTGCTGTTGCTATTTTTTCAAGTTGGCTTTTGTAACTATATTTACATGCACCATTGTGCTGCTTAAATTGTCTGTGCTTCATGTGTCCAGTTAGATGTACAACAATTCTTTGGAATCTTAAGTAATCAATACAATAGTTGAACTGAAAAATTCCAAAATTCCTGAATTGTAAATTTAAGCTTTAACCTCATTTTGACACATCCATGTAGTTAGTTCTCCCTGTTTGCTTGTTACCATCTTTAATAAATATGAATTAGATTTTCTCAATAAATTCACAATTCAATAGAAATGTGCAATATTGGGCCTTTATTATCCTCAATTGACTTTAGTTTTAGTTGTGTTTTAGTTTTAGAGATACAACGTGGAAAAAGGCCCTTTGTCCCCCACCCACTCACCCCCTCCCCCTCCGAGTCCGTGCCGACCAGCAATCCACTAACACTACACTATCCCATTATCCCGCACACTAACACTACACTATCCCACACATACTAGGGGCAATTTACAATTTACCACAGCCAATTAACCTATAAACCTGTACATCTTTGGAGTGTGGGAGAAAACAGAGTGCCCAAAGAAAACCCATGCAGGTCGCGCGGAGAACATACAAACTCTGCAGACAGCACCCGCAGTCAGGATCGAACCTGTAAAGCAGCAACTCTACTGCTGCGCCATCATGCTGCCCCTTTCTATTCTCATTTATCATATGGTAATGTATTTGTAAAGTAATGATAATTCAAATTTCCACTTTATCCAAATAATACCTCATAAAGCATCTTATAGTTTAACTTCTTAAGCGTATAATTTAATCTGTTGGTATTCCATGTCTTAAAATGGGGTCTGCAATTTCAAATGGTGAATACTGCAGCTCAACAAAGAAGCTGTTATAAATTAGTAGATTCCGAAAACATGGCCATTTAATTAATAATTTGTGAGATTTTCTCACTTGATCCAGACCCATCTTGGGATGTGATTCTGATAAACCAATGACATATCATGATGTATTTTATATCACTAAATTAGATTCTTGGATTCAGTGATTGGGCTTTGCCTCTTGGTTACCAATTGAATACAGGAATGTGACGAAAGTCAGACTGAACACCATTCTCATGCATTAGCTTTATATTCTTCAATACTCTTGTGCAATAAATATGTATCCGTCATATTCCAGCACCAATCAACATTTTACATAGAACATAGGGAAGTACAGCACAAGGCCAGGCCCTTCGACCAACAATGTCTGTGCCAAACATGGTGCCAAGACCATCACTTATCCACCTGCACATAACCCAAATTCCTCCATTCCCTACGTATCCAAGTGTATATCCAAAAAGTTGTTTAAATGCCACTAACGTATCTCTTTCTACCATCACCCCCGGCAGCACATTCCAGACACTCGCTGCTCTTTGTGTAAAACAAACTTGTCCAGCACATCTCCTTTAAGCTTTGCCCCTCTCATCTTCAAGCTATGCCCCCTTGTACTTGATTTTTCCATCCTCGGTAAAAAATATTCTGACTTATCTACCCTATCTATGCCGTTCATTTTGGTTGAAAACATTCAAGGATTTTATGGTAATTAGTAAGTAAAAAAATGTGCCCTGAACTCCATGTTAAATATTTGGCTCATATTTCTTGACTGCATCCAGTTGTTAAAGAAATGATTCCCACCAAAATGTTTCCCATGTTTTCCCTTCCTTGTCTATTAATGTGACGATTGCACCTATGTTCTGGTGTACATCTTTCCTGAGCACTCTAAATGACCCTATGATTATCATACATTCATTTTTTATAGCCATGCATAAGACTATAAGACATATGAGCAGAGTTAGACCATTCAGCCCATCCAGTCCACTCCACCATTCAATCCTAACCAATCTATATCACCTTCTCAATCCCATTTTGCTACCTTATCTACTTAACCTTGCTAATCAAGAAACATAGAAAATAGGTGCACATTTGTCGGCCATTCGGCCTTTGCTCAGCACCGCCACTCAATATAATATGGCTGATCATCCAAAATCAGTACCCCTTTCCTGCTTTTTCCTCATATCCCTTGATTCCGTTAGCCCAAAGCAAAATGTAACTCTCTTGAAAGCTTTTGAATCTTCGCTTTAAAAGTACCCATTGACTTGGCCTCCACAGCCATCTTTGGCAATGAGCTCCACAGATTCACCACCCTCCGGCTAAAGAGAAGTAATGCTCGATATTGATTGCTGAAGAATTTGAATAAATTGTTGTACAATTATTATTCTTGTCTGTATGATCTTTAATCTGTCGCCCAAGATTGTGTGAACTCCCTTCCTCCCTATGAGGCAGCAACTGACATGTGCAGTAATGGTTAATGTGTTTCTTGGTCTTCTCTTCCAGAGGTGTTGCTGAACAATGCCAGGGATACAACTGTCATGGATACTCTACCACTGAATGGTAACCATGGCAACAGCTACAGCATTGCCAGTGGAGAATACCTGAGCGACTGCGTGCAAATTATCGACCGTGGCTACAACCACAACGAGACAGCCCTGGAGAAAAAGATCCTGAAAGAACTCACTTCCAACTACATCCCCTCCTATCTCAACAACCACGAGCGTGCCAACGAACAGAACCGGAACCTCATGAACAAGCTGGTGAACAACATTGGGAACGGCAGCGAGGACGACGCAGTCGTTCTCGACGACGCTGCCTCGTTCAACCACGACGAGAGCCTTGGACTGGAGCTTATCCGCGAGGAGTCGGACGCCCCCCTGTTGCCGCAGAGGGCGCATTCGGTCGAGGGCCACCAGGCCCAACATTACCCCAGCCGGAGGAGGATCCCTCAGGATCACAGTGAGAGCTTTTTTCCTTTGTTAACCAACGAGCACACGCAAGAACTGCAGTCGCCCAACAGGGATTCTCTGTACACCAGTATGCCTGCTTTGGCAGGTGTGCCCATGGCAGATGGTAGCGCCCCCCAGACCCAAAGCGCTGCCCCACCAACCAAAAGTAGCGAGGGTGATGACGTGTATTATAAAAGTATGCCGAATCTGGGCTCCAAGAACCATGAACAGCAACTTCTCAATTACTACCAGCTGGGACGTGGAAGCAGTGATGGATTTATAGTTCCTCCCAACAAAGAATGCTCCTCGCCTGAAGGGAATTCAAAGGGACCATCGCACTTGGTCACCAGTCTATAGGGGAAAACGGACTAACCCTGGACACCTTGTTCTGGTCTCCCAGACGCAAGTGAAAAAGATCTGTGTATGCTTGAATCTAAATGCTGTTCATATACTGCTGAACTACTTTGAGATGTTTTTATTCAGACCAACCTAGCAAGGCACTACAGGGGAAGCAGATGATAAAATAAATAGTCTGTTTTAAGGCAAAAACTAAAATAAAATATTATTGAACTGATTGAGAGGGTTGGACGTGTATATTGAAATGGCATTCGGTTTTGCTTCCTTCAATAATGCAAAGTTTTTATCCTTTTTTCCCTTGTGTCTATTTTCTCAAGGACTTCTAACTGAAGCTTGGTGTAGGTCAGTGTCCGCTGCCCTGGTGCAAGGCTAAGGATTGCTTTCTTTTTTTTTTCCTCTCTTTTTTGTTTTTATTTTCACTGTATATCAATTGTGGTCGTCTTTCACAGCGTAGATGAGTCGCAGTGGGAAGAGCTGCGGAACTCCTCCGATTTAAAGGAACCTGTCCAAATCTCCAAGAAAGGGAACTATTCGAATCATATGCTAGACACATGTTTATGTTTTGCTGTAATAATTCTGATTATAAAACTAATGATGAGAATTTTGAGAGAGAAAAAAAAAATCTATGTACAGACACTCAGCATTGCACATATAATGTAGTATGCTCCCCCCCCCCCCCCCCCCCCCCCCCTCTGAATTTATATCCCTGTTGGTGTAGTGAACAAGACAGTTTCTGTTGTGCTGGTCTTGCAAGTTTTGTCTTGCCAGTAGGAGCAGTGTTTTCCCCCCATAACTCTTTCTGTTGAGCTTTTATTTGTCCTGGCAGTTCCTCCGAAGAACACGATTTATAAAGCTCATTTTGATAGTGAGGTGATCACAACTACTAAGAGAAGAAAAAAAAGACGTTTTTTAAAAACTGTTTTAGGTTTTTTTTTCTCTCGCTGTGTATTTTGAAGTGAAGTCATGTTTTTTTGCCAACAAAAAAAAAAATTAAAAACTTTAGAATTTACAGCAGGTACATTTTTGTTTACAATGCACTATGTTATTTCCTAAATGTGTTCAAGCAACAAAGGTCCACAACGGGAGCAAGGCACTCTGTTAGACACCAAGGATTCTTGGTAGAAAATAGTGGAACTCATGCATGTGGAGAAATAAAAAGTAGAAACATTTTTGTGTTAAAACTAGTCAAAGCACTAGGCACTTGTACCGTGGTGGTAAAAATATTGACTTATTAAAATGAAAGTTATTTTGAAGTGAAAAAAGATGAATTCTCTATCTTTTTTTTCCTCTCGTTCCCTCGCAGGAAATTTATTTATTTGGTATTAATTAGCTGACACGGGCATCCCTTCAGTAATGACCTTAGCACAATTTGTCATTCTTTTTTTTAATTTATGATCCATTTTGTATGGTTTTCAAGTTGAATGCCCTCATTACTAATACGTGTTGTAAAGTGGCTCTTGTTTCCCAACAAATAAATCACTGATTACAGATTTACAAAATCTGAGTTGGCTGAAGGTGATTTTCGTTTCTACCTGGTGATCAGCATGAACTCTGTTGGATGGGTTACCAACAATCTCTCTGCCTCTTCTAAGCCAACGTCTTTTGTTGTTTGGCCGTGGCAGGCTATGGGGGGGGGGGGGGGGGTGAAGGGGCATGTTAAATCTTACGTATGTTAAAATTCAATGAAAGAAAACTAGCCACGGGCAAGATTACATGATGCAGCAGCTCCTAAAAGGACTGTTCTGTGCTTCATTGATCATTGTAGAGAATCCACAGCAAACTCGCTCAACAATGCTGCTGTATTCAGATCCATGCTCAAAACAGTGCTGCTGGCAATGCCTCCCCCTGTGATGGGTATCTTTTAGAACCGATCCATTATTTTCCATTGATGGGTAGAAACATTTCTGGCCAGGAGATAGAGATTGCAAGTCTTGTAGATCAAGATTTGGGCGGCACAGTTGGCAAAACCACTGCGTTTGTGGCGCCAGAGACTAGGGTTAGACAATAGACAATTGGTGCAGGAGTAGGCCATTCGGCCCTTCGAGCCAGCACCGCCATTCAATGTGATCATGGCAGGTCATCCACAATCAGTACTGCGTTCCTGCTTTCTCCCCATATCCCCTGACTCCGCAATCTTTAAGAGCCCTCTCTCTTGAAAGTATCCAGAGAACCGGCCTCCACCACATTCTGAGGCAGAGAATTCCACAGATTCACAACTCTGTGAGAAAAAGTGTCTCTTTGTCTCCGTTCTAAATGATTACCCCTTATTCTTAAACTGTGGCCCCTGGTTCTGGACTTCCCCAACATCGAGAACATGTTTCCTGCCTCCAGCGTGTCCAAACCCTTAATAATCTTATATGTTTCAATAAGATCCCATCTCATCATTTTAAACTCCAGAGTATACAAACCCAGCCTCTCCATCTCTCAGCATATGACAATCCCACCATCCCGGGAATTAGCCCTGTATAACTATGCTGCAAGAATATCCTTCCTCTAATTGGGGGACCCAAACTGCACACAATTCTCCAGGTGTGGTCTCACTAGTGCCCTATACATCTGCAGAAGGACCTCTTTGCTCCTATACTCAACTCCTCTTGTTGTAAAGGCCAACATGCCATTCACTTTCTTCACAGCCTGCTGTACCTTCATGACGGTTCAATTCTGACCTCAGTTACTGGACATATTAGAGTTGTGCACATTTGCCTGTGCCCGTAGGGGTCCTTTGATTTCTTTCCACGTCCCAAACACATGCAGGCATGTAGATTACTTGGCCGTTGTAATCGCCCCTCAAGTGGTAGTGAGTGCAAGTGAGGCAGCACGGTGGCGCAGCGGTAGAGTTGCTGCCTTACAGCACCAGAGACCCGGTTCAATCCCGACTACGGGTGCTGTCTGCAGGGAGTTTGTAGGTTCTCCTTGTGACAGGCATGGGTTTTGTCCATATGCTCCGGTTTCCCCCCACACGCCAAAACCAAAAAGGTTTGTAGGTTAATTGGCTTTGGCAAGTTGTAAAATTGTCTCCGGATGTAGGTCAATGTACGGGGTGATTATTGGTCGACGCAGATTTGGTGGGTTGTAGTGCCTGTTCTGTGGTGTATCTCTAAATTCCAACCAGGGGGTGGGGGGGAAGGGGTAGAAATTGATAGGAATGAGAGGAGAATAAAACAAATAGGATGAATGCAGGAGTAAATGGGTGATTGATGGTGGGCATGGACCCGGTGGGCCGATCGGCATGTTTCCATGCTGTATCTCTCCATGACCCTAGGACACAACGATCCAGGCTTGAAAGTCCCGTGATGGGTATCCATTTTGAATTAAGCCGTCGTTATTGATCGATGGAAAGGGGGAAATTCTGTCCCCCTTTCAGCAGGTTCTGTAGATCAAGTCTCGTGCATTTATTATTTTCGCATTGAATAATGGCCAGACCACAAAGGACCTTGCTATCATAGTGCCAGTACCATAAAGAAGGGAGACACAAAATGGTGGAATAACTCAGCAGGACAGGCAACATTTCTGGAGAGAAGGAATGGATGACGTTTCAGGTCGAGACCCATCTGAAGGTACCACGTGATCTCAAAATGAACTAATCCAAGAGAAAAAAGCGAGTTAAAATTATGTTGCGATCCTTATGTGCCAACTTTACATTTTGATAGCGGACATGAAAACCCATATAAATATCTTGGGTGATTCACCACACAATACCCTGTTAGCACAACTAGAGAGGACACAAGAAGAGGAACACTTTTTGCGGCTGTCAATTTTCTGTGAGGAAATTGCCATTGTTATTTCCCCAAGCAAACATAACAACTCATTAATGACCCTGTGAGAGGATGTCATGCCTTCCCACTCTTACTTGCAAGAGTCCTGTGGTGGAAATAATGACAGTAGCCGTTTGTTGATGGGCACCAAGGGCAATGTTGCTGTCCTAGATATCCGTCCAAGATGTGTGGCAGCAAATCTGAGAATTCAGCTGTTGCTTCCTTTCACAGCCCAGCCTAATGATGGTACCCTCCGTCGGACAGATCCTCAAAGGACTGCCCTTGGTCCTGATGCTTGTAACTGGGTCACCAATGCAGCCTTTCGCATGTTCTCTTGTCCTTATGAGCAGTGAAAAGCTTTAGCTGCGTGCAAACCAGTGAGCGGAAAGACAAGGTAGACAAAAGTGCTGGAGAAACTCATCGGGTGCGGCAGCATCTATGGAGTGAAGGAAATAGGCAACGTTTCTGGCCGAAACCCTTCTTCAGACGGAAAGACAATGCATGATTACAAGCGAGCCATTCACAGTGTACAGATACATGACAAGGTAATATCGTTTAGTGCAATGTCAAGCCAGTAAAGTCCGATCAAAGATAGTATGAGGGTCCCCGATGAGATAGATAGTAGTTCAGGACTGCCCCAGCGATACTACAATGCGGTTGCAATAACAGACACTTGGCTGAAGAAACGGTAGCATTGGATTCTAGATGAACCTGGATATGAATGTTCAGGAAGGATAGTGAGGGAGGGGAGAAAAAGCGTGAAGGATAATACTGCAGTTCTCGAGACAGAGGATGTTCTGAAACAGTACAGGATAGAAGCTGGAGAATCACACAAAATTGTCTCAAGATGGATCCCAAACTGAAACATTGCCTATCTGGGTCCTCCAGACATGCTGCCTGAAGGGCCTGTCCCACTTGCGTGTCCTTGGCATGCAAATTATGCAACCTCGTGGTTGTGTTGAGGCGAACGGGCATCGTATGGCCACGCGGGGCCGGTCACACTTAGAAGCACGGAGGAGTATGTAGTTGTGTGCGACATCGCGCGGGGCTCCAAAACTTTTGTAGTGAACAAAATCTTTGCGCGCCAACGGCCTGTCGTGAAACTGACGGCCAAAGTGGGACAGGCCCAAGACCCTGGCGCGACGCAACGTCTCACCTCCAACAGCAGCAGAAGCAGGCAAACGATCGCCGAGCTCAGCCTGTGGCTCACGGCCATTGCGGTCCGGATCTACCCCCACTTCTACTCCCAGAGCGGGACCAAGAAAATTGAAGATAGACACAAAATGTAGGAGTAACTCAGCGGGACCGGCAGCATCTCTAGAGAGAAGCAATGGGTGACGTTTCGGGTCAAGACCCTTCTTTTCAGACTGAAGAAGAGTCTCGACCCGAAACATCATCCATTCCTTCTCTCCAGAGATGCTGCCGGTCCCGTTGAATTACTCCAGCTTTGTGTCCATCTTCAAATGATGTCCCGCGCTCCAGACGGCTGTGCGTATGCATGAAATCGCGCCCGACCCTCGCGGGACAGTCGCGGCTCGACGCGACCACGAGGTCACGTCATTTGCGTGCCAAGCACACGTAAGTGGGACAAGCCCTTGACCCATTGAGCTACGCCAACACTCTGTGTTCCACTCGAGATTTCAGCATCTGCCGTATCTTCTGCCTCATAAAAAGCAGTGGTGTATTTAAATGTGCACCTAATAACTGGAACTGGTTAGAACGGAGTCCATTGTGCAATCTTTATTAAACATTTCTGTTAGTTTATGATCTTGCACTGAGCTGCATGGCGGCACTGCAGTGTTGTGGAGATGAAGGGAAAGTGCTGATAAAACTCAGGTCAGGCAGCAGCTGTGGAGAGAGAATGTGGGTTAACAATTTGCAATGGTGATGAGATGACATTTTATGAGAGTGTGGGCATTTTCAATATTTTGTACTTTTATTTCAGAATTTCAGCATCTGACATTTTTTTTGCTGTTTTTCAACCCGTGCTGCATTTCTGGCACGATAAATTGTTTCTATTACCCCACACATTTCTGGTACCTTGTTGCTCATGTGTGGGGAAAAACAATTGCTGAAAGACATCTCGAGTCACTTAATATATTGCACTCATAGGCACAGTCTTGTCACTGTAAGTTATTAATGTGCCTAATTAGTCTACCCGCTCCAATTAATTTGAGAAGTAATGTGTTAAGGTAACCTTTGTTTGGTAGAAACAAAAGAATATTACACACTTAGTCCAAATTTCCTCCCCATGTAATGCTCAAAAATTATGCTTGCTGTGGAAGTGGGTGGTGAAAATTCAGATGAGAGCACTTCAGACAATTAGCTTTTAAATACAATCCAAGCATGCTGATCTCCTGTTTCTGATGCAACATCCAGGTTAGGAATATTCTCCAAAGCAGTTGATTGCAATCATTAACGTGCCACTATATTGCATTTGAACCACTGGTGAAGTTAATGGCAAAATGAGAGCAGCTCTGTGGAAATTTAAAGCCTTTATGTTAATCATGATCCACTTTTAGATCCAGCATAGTGTTTCTCTTTTGCATGAATCTGTAAGACATAGGAACATAATTAGCCATTCAACCCATCAAGTCTACTCCGCCATTCAATCATTAAGAGTGAAAAGCAACAAAAGCTTTTCATTGTACCTCAGTACATGTGACAATAAACTAAACTGAAATGAACTGATGGCCAATCTATTTTTCCCCCTCAATCCCATTCTCTTGCCTTTCCGTCATCACCTTTGATCCCCTTACTAATCAAATGCCCATTGATCTCCACTTAAAAAAAAATCCAATGTCTTGCTTCCACAACCATCTGTGGCAATGGATTCCACAGATTGGTCACCGTCAGCTCTAGAAATTCCTCCTAATTTCCATTCTTAAGGTATATTATTTTATTCTGAGGCTGTGCTCTCTGGTTCGAGACTCTCCCACTGCTAGAAACATCCTTTCCACCTCCAGTCTTTCTAGGCCTTTCATTATTCAGTATGTTTCAATGAGATCCCCCTCATCCTTCCAAAATCCAGTGGATACATGCCCAGCCATCAAATATTTCCCATAGGTAACCCCAATCATCCCTGGAAATCTTTCTCGTAAACATTCTCTTGGGACCCTTCAAGCTGATTGTAGGGGAGGGGGGGAGGAAACAAAGCTCAAAGAACAGAGCATGGCCGGTAATACGCGAGCGGGCTATTTGATAGGCAGATTGTTGGACAAAGGCCAGTGGTGCAGGTGCAAGCCCAAGAGGACAAAGAGCTGCAAATTGTTAAGCTTATGGATAGAAAAGTAGCATTTCAGGAGTGTTTGGCAGCACTGGGCCTCATTGGAGTTTAGAAGGTTGAGGGGATATCTCATTGAAATGTACAGAATAATGAAAGGCATAGATAGAGTGAATGTGGATAGGATGATTCCACTGGTTGGGGAGTCTAGGACCAGAGATCATAGCCACAGAACTAAAGGGCGCTCTTTTAGGAAGGAGGTGAGGAGGAATGTCTTTAGCCAGAGGGTAGGGAATCTGTGGAACTCATTGCCACAGAGGGCTGCGGAGGCCGTCAGTGGATATTTTTAAGGCAGAGATGGACAAATTCTTGAAGAGAATGGTGTCAAGGGTTATGGGGGGAAGGCAGGAGAATGGGGTTAGGAGGGGGAGATGGATCAGCTATGATTCAATAACGGAGTGGACTCGATGGGCCGAATGGCCTAATTTCACTTCTGTAACTTGTGAACTTGTGAAAAGCTGTGAACTGTGTATTCATTGCAAATGGTGCAAATGAGGGGGGGGGGGGGGGGGGGGGGGGGAAGACGGTGTCCAGTCAGCTAAATTTCAAGGTTGAGGGGGTGGGTGGAAGATGGGGGAAAGAATGCAGTTCTGGGGGGGGGGGGGGGGGGGGTGGGGGGGGGGGGGGGGGGGGGGCTGTTGTGGGGTTAGTTAAATGAAATTGGAAAAAAAAAATATTTTTTAACCTAGCTTATATTGAACCCTGACATGACAACTGGTCCCCACATGGCTGTGTGGATCATCGGCAGAAGCAGAATTGAATCCCAGCCCATTCTACAATTTTCTGCACGTTCCACCCTTCACATCACCATTACCATCAAGCCGGGGCATTCTAAGGGCGCCACAATTGCATAACTTCGCTCAGCCCGCCTTGGCCTACATGATCTCCCAGTTGCCAATCATTTAGCAACACCCCTCCCATTCCCACACTGATCTTTCTGTCCTCGGCCTCCTCCATTGTCAGCGTGAGGCTAAATGCAACTTGGAGGAACAGCACCTCATATTTCTCTCGGGCTGCTCACAACCCAGCGGTATGAATATTGACTTCTTTAACTTCAAACAACCCTTGCTTTTCTCTCTCTCTCTGTCCCTCCCCCACCCTAGTTCTCCAACTAGTAACATTGTCCTGATTAATTTTACTGATTGTCACCTTCCTCTCAGCTAACAATGAACCATTCTACATTTAACATATTTCTATGTTTAACTCTCCCCTGACTCTCAGCGTGAAGAAGGGTCTCGACCCATTCCTTCTCTCCAGAGATGCTGCCTGTCCCACTGAGTTACTCCAGCATTTTGCATCTATCTTTGGTGTAAACCCAGCATCTCCAGTTCCTTCTTATACAATAGCACAGCTGGTAGAGCAGTTGCCTCGCAGCACCAGAGAGCCGAGTTCGATCATGACCTCGGGTGCTGTCTGTGTGGTGTATGTACGTTCTTCCCATAACCCTATGTGTTTTCTTCGGTTTCCTCCTACATCCCAAAGATGGATGGGTCTTTAGGTTAATTGGCCTCTGTAAATTTCCCCTGTGTGTAGAGAGTGGATATGCAAGTGAAATAACATAGAACTTGTGAACGTGTGACTGATGTCGTGGATTTGATATGTCCAAGGGCCTGTTTCCATGCTGTATCTCTGAACTAAACTAAACTAAGCTCCAGTTAGATCTCACAATAAGTTGCCCACCTTGAGGAGGTGTATGGTCCAGGATTGCATATACACTACACAGCAGATAAATGGTAGAGACATGCCATCCCACAATGAACAAATTGTTTCTGGATGATCAGCCATGATCATATTGAATGGTGGTGCTGGCTCGAAGGGCCGAATGCCCTACTCCTGCACCTATGTTTCATTGTGGGCTCCACCTTCTGTCATCGGTGCTGGCTCTGATTTGTTCTGAATCTTTACACAGCTCTAGTTTTTGTTTCTCCTGACTCTGAAGAAGGGTCTTGACCCGAAACGTTGCCTTTTCCTTCCCAATCTCTCCATTGCTTTTGACTCTGCGACCTCACCCACTGAGTTTTTCCAGCATTTTTGTCTGCCCGATTTTTTCAGCATCTGCAGATCTTTCTTAAACAATTCTTTCTCCATAGTTCTGCCACATCCTATTGCAAGTCATGGACAAATAATGTGCTAATTAGAGGAAAAAACTTCAAAAGCAATTCTATTCTCAACAAGGGTGCAATCCAGCATTTGTAGATGCTAATTATCTTGCAAATCTCTCTGTCAGGATTTCACACTGGGTGAATCACATTATATCCATCAGAACGTGGAAACGAGGAACATTGCAGATGCAGGTTGACAGAAAAGGACACAAAGTGCTGGTGTGACTCAACATTGAGTATTCAATACTCGGGAGGCAACCTGCCTAATGGGCACATCACCCAGAATCTTAAACATCTACTCCCTCAACAGGTGGGGCAGTGTGACCACAGTGTTTATTATCTATCAGAGCTAATAGTGGCTTCTTGCCTTAATTACTTTAGCTGCACTTCATAAAGATGTATCTTCTAACCTCCATGGCCTCCGCAGAGAGACAAGAGCACTGTCTGCAAAGAAACATCAACTATCTTTTATTACCCTCCAATTTATACAATGCCACATTTTTAGAAAATGCTTCAATTTATTTTTTTTCCCAATCTCGCCATTGCTTTTGACTCTGATTCCAAGAGGTCATTACAAACAACAATGTGGGAGCACTTTCTCAACTCAGGCTCCACGACCACAACAAAGTGCTCTTCAACATCCCCAAGGCCACCTTCCCAATTAAACCCACAACCCATGAATGAACTAACACAAATATCTCGAGGCAGCACTGGTGCTTTTCTTTCCATTGCTTTGGGATGGAATCCTTAGTTTGAACACTTCTGAAAACTGGGACAGTCTTTTGTTCATCATCTTTAAGCATGACTCCAACTTTCCTTTTGAAATATCCTTTGGAAACTACTTCTGGTTCTAGTAGTGTCCTCCACATCTTCAAACCTTTCAGGGGGGTGGAAGATTGCAACCTTCACATGGTCCACCCTGTTTCGACGAATGCAATCAACCCGGCATGCACAATCAAATAAGATCAAATAGAACAAGTTATCCAACAACTTTAGACTGTGCACGCCATTCGCAAGAAGAAGAAACATCTCAGGATAGAGGTAGGATCAGGGAAATTTTTCCTTCTCATTTTTCAACCATTTTTAATAGTAGTCACCTCTGAGCAGTTTATTTTCAATTGCAGTCTAAAAATAACATTAAAACTTTTATTTCTCTATTAGATCATCCTGTTTATTTGCTCTACTTTAAGGGGCATAGTCTCACTTCATAATACTCCCCAATGCTCTCCACATGTTGATAATTCCTCATCTCTGATATGATCCTAGTAAAATATCCTTGCTTCCAAGCGACCAGGAGCTCTTCAATTCCAATGACTTCTATTTCCCGAAGATGTCTGAGATGCACAGCTGTCTCAATGCCTCTTGGAAGTTTATATTTTCATCTGACGCACTACTTTCTTCAACTTAAATCATTTCCTCAGCCAGTGCTGACTTTCCCTAAACAATCCATGTGACTTGAAAGAAAGAGATGATTTGGTATTATCATTCCTAACAATTGCATAAGGCCATAGATACAAGAAACAAAAGGACACAAAGTGCTGGAGTAACTCAACGGTTCGGGCAGCATCTCAGGTGGACATGGATAGGTGCGTTTTAGGTCTGGACTCTTTGTCAGACTGATTGTAGGGGTGAGTGGGCAAAGATAGTTTGAAGAGAGGAGATGTAAAGACAAAGAACTGCAGCCACTGGTTTATACCAAAGATAGACAAAAGTGCTGGTTTAGAAAGAACTGCAGATGTTGGAAAAATCGAAGGGGGAAGACAAAAAATGCTGGCGAAACTCAATGGGTGAGGCAGCATCTATGGTGAGAAGCAATAGGTAAAGTTTCAAAATGTCGCCTATTCCTTCTCTCCGCAGATGCTGCCTCACCCACCGTGTTTCTCTAGCATTTTTTGTCTACCTTCGACAAAAGTGCTGGAGTAACTCTGTGGGACAGGTAGCATCTGGTGAGAGTGTTTTTTTGAAAGGCAGATGTTGGTACAAAGGCCGGAGATAAATGCAGGAGGTGTGAGACAAACGGTTTGAAGGTTTGCAAATTTTGAAGCCAGAGCAAGGAATGTAGGAGGGGGAGGAGAGGAAAGAAATGGGTATGAATCTCACTGGGGTACAGGGGAGAGAGGGAAAGAGAAGTGGGGATGTGGGGGAGAAATTGGAGTGGCCGGGAGGGCTTGTTAGAGGTTATCAACATTCAAGCCACCTTGCTGCTGTTTTAGCCTTTGTTTTTTAACAATTTGTAATCTTGCTCTGGTCTGGTTCCAATGCCAGGTAAATTCATTGCCAGGGCTTCTATTTATAATGTGTAGGAAGGAACTGCAGATGTTGGTTTCCACCGAAGATCGATTTGCCCAGTCAAGTACATTCTCTTTCTTCAACATATCTCTCACACACCATTTTTGCTACTTAAAGCTATCTTGATTTTTTTTTCCCCCCTATCCATTTCTGATGGATTTTTGAATCTGAAACACTAATTTGGTGCATCTTTCCATAGATGCTTTGGTACCTGATTGTTTCCAGCATTTACACGCAAAATGCTGTAGTAACTCAGCGGGACAGGCAGTATCTCTGGAGAGAAGGAATGGGTGATGTATCGGGAAGGGTCTCATCCTGAAACGTTACCCATTCCTTCTCTCCAGAGAAGTTGCCTGCCTGCTGAGTTACTCCAGCATTCTTGCCTACTTTCTATTTCTAATCCTTGCTTCCTTCAGTAACCCGAGATGCATCTCATCGGAACTTCAGCCATCGATCAATTTTGAGAGGCGCCATCCCATTTATCACCTTATCCCGATTTTCTGTGCGGTGATGTTCAGATCATCATTTATTGGGACACATTCAGCCACTCAACCACTTCTTCTGCAACATTGATTTTATTTTTATCCTCAGGCAGATTCCCAATTCCCTTAACTAGCCTTTGGCATTTCTTCTTTTTTTCTCTCTCTAAAACATCTTTGGTTACCATTTTATGTTGCCCAGTAACCTTACTGTGCAATTCCTGTATGCTTTATTGATTCCCATTGCATTCTCCATACGCTGCCTAGTTTTATATCCTGCTATTTCTCCATTCTGTCTGTCAAAGTAAATTTTATTTCAATTAGTTACTTTAATTTCCTCATTGAAACCAAGGAGTTTAAAGCAGATGACAGCAGGAATATATTTGAAAGAATGTATTCTTCCAGAGCTGAGTTAAGCCATTGGACCAAGAAATACAAACAATATTTAACCAACTGAAGGGTAATGCAGTATCATTGTAACTTTGTGGAATATTCCAGCCTATGGTGAATTGTTTTGCTGTTCATCTCAGATTATAGCCCATAGTGTTGTAGTGTTGAATGGATTATGAACCTGAAGATATAGGGCAGCAAAGTGGCGCATTGTTAGAGTTCCTGCCTTACAGCGCTAGAGAACCGGGTTTGATCGTGACCACTGTCAGCTGCTGTCTGTACAGAATTTGTACGTTCTCCCTGTGACCACGTAGGTTTTCTCCGGGTGCTCTGGCATCCTCCCACACTCCAAAGACATACAGGTTAATTGGCCTCTGTAAATTGTAAATTATCCCTAGTGTGTAGGATAGTGCAAGTGTACGGGGTGATTGCTGGTAGGCGAGGACTCGATGGGCCGAAGGGGCTGTTTCCGTACCGTATCTAGAGTCTATGTAAAGTGCGGTGCTGCAAATAAAAGGAAAATTATCTCTCACTTCAACATACTCAGATCTGGTCAGATTTTGGCATGAAAGCTGAGGTAAAGGTGGCAGAATGGCATGGCTAGAAGAGTTCAAGTTCAAGTGAGTTTATTGTCA
Organism: Leucoraja erinaceus; assembly: GCF_028641065.1. NCBI lineage: Eukaryota > Metazoa > Chordata > Chondrichthyes > Rajiformes > Rajidae > Leucoraja > Leucoraja erinaceus. Next base: position 20,008,991 of record NC_073379.1, on the reverse strand, counting down.
TGTGTCCCTCTATAGGACAATGACATTCTTGCTTTGCTTAAGCACACAGAACATAGTAGGCATTTACTACAAAACAGATAAGTGTGTCCATATACCATGATATAAATATATACACACATGAATAAATAAACTGATAAAGTGCAAATAACAGAAAGTGGTTATTAATAATCAGAGTTTTGTCCGAGCCAGGTTTAATAGCCTGATGGCTGTGGGGAAGTAGCTATTCCTGAATCTGGTTGTTGCAGTCTTCAGGCTCTTGTACCTTCTACCTGAAGGTAGCAGGGAGATGAGTGTGTGGCCAGGATAGTCCTTGATGATTCTGCCAGCCTTTTTGAGGCAGCGACTGCGATAAATCCCCTCGATGGAAGGAAGGTCAGAGCCGATGATGGACTGGGCAGTGTTTACTACTTTTTGTAGTCTTTTCCTCTCCAGGGCGCTCAAATTGCCGAACCAAGCCACGATGCAACTGGTCAGCATGCTCTCTACTGTGCACCTGTAGAAGTTAGAGAGAGTCTTCCTTGACAAACCGACTCTCCGTAATCTTTTCAGGAAGTAGAGGTGCTGATGAGCTTTCTTGATAATTGCATTAGTGTTCTCAGACCAGGAAAGATCTTCAGAGATGTGCACGCCCAGGAATTTGAAGCTCTTGACCCTTTCAACCATCGACCCGTTGATATAAATGGGGCTGTGGGTCCCCCTCCTACTCCTTCCAAAGTCCACCATCAGTTTCTTGGTTTTGCTGGTGTTGAGGGCCAGGTTATTGTGCTGGCACCATATGGACAGTTGCTCGATCTCTCTTCTATACTCTGACTCATCCCCATCAGTGATACGCCCCACAACAGTGGTGTCGTCAGCGAACTTGATGATGGAGTTCGCACTGTGACTGGCTACGCAGTGATGGGTATAGAGTGAATACAGCAGGGGGCTGAGCACGCAGCCTTAAGGTGCTCCCGTGCAGATTGTTATCGAGGCTGACACATTTCCACCAATACGAACAGACTGTGGTCTGTGAATGAGGAAGTCGAGGATCCAATTGCAGAGGGATGCGCAGAAACCCAGTTCTGCGAGTTTGGCAAACCAGCTTGGAGGGGATGATTGTGCTAAATGCCGAGCTGTAATCGATGAATAACAGCCTGACATATGAGTTTTTGTTGTCCAAGTGGTCCAGTGCGGAGTGGAGGGCCAGTGAGATTGCATCCACTGTTGATCTGTTGTGGCGGTAAGCGAACTGCAGTGGGTCCAGGTTTTTGTCGAGTTGATTTGCTCCATGATCAGCCTCTCAAAGCACTTCATCACCACCGGCGTTAGTGCCGCTGGTCGATAGTCATTGAGGCACGTCACCTTACTCTTCTTGAGCAATGGTATAATTGATGCTCTTTTAAAGCAGGTGGGGACCTCAGACCTCAGAAGTGAGAGGTTGAAAATGTCCGTAAAAACTCCAGCCAGTTGGTCCGCACAGGTTTTTAGAACACGACCGGGTATACCATCAGGACCAGGTGCTTTTCGGGGATTCACCCCTCTGAAGGATTTCCTGACGTCGGCCTCTGTGACTGAGACTGTAATGCCATCACAGCGAATCACTGCATCTGAGCTGCTGCCCCAGAGTGTCAAAGACCAGGGTTTGATCCTGATCTTGGGTGCTGTCTGTATGGAGTTTGCAAGTTCACCCTGTGGCCAATTGTGTTTCCTCTGGGTGCCCTACTTTCCTCCCACATCCCAAACATATGCGAGTTTATTGCTTACTTAGCCTCTGAAAATTGCCCCAGGTGTGCAGCGAGTGGATACACAAGTGGGAAAACATAGAACTAATTTGGATCAGTAATCTACGGTCGGCATTGTCCTGGTGGGCCAAAGGGCCTGTATCACTGCTGTATCCTGAAATCAATCGATTCAAAGGTTCAAGGTCAGTTTATTGTCATTTGCACCATTTAAGGTACAGTGAAACACGAATTACCATACAGCCATTCTAAAAAAGCAACACTACACACTACATAAAAGTTAATATAAACATCCACCACAGTGGATTCCCCACATTCCTCACTGTGATGGAAGGCAATAAATTCTAATCTTCTTCCTCTTGATTCTCCTGTGATCGGGGCAGTCGAACCATCAGCAGTCGGGGCGATCAAAGCTCCCACGTCGGGGCAGTTGAAGCACCTACGGCTCGGAGCTCACAAAGTCAGTACCTAACCAGGGTAGCCAGCTCCACGATGTTAAACCCTGCAGGCTCCTGCAGTTGGAGCTCCTGAAGTCGGTCTCCAGCAAGAGGCCACCAGCTCCTCTATGTTAGGCCGCAGTGCGGACGGAGATACGATACACAAATAAAATTGCATCTCCGCCGAGGTGAGAGATTTAAAAAAGTTTCCCCCACCCCCTACATAAAAAACAAGCTAATACATACTAAAAACCAACAAAGAAGGAAAGCACGAGACAGACTGTTGGCGAGGCGGCCATTGCGGGCACCACCCGGTGGTGATTCTATCAATCCATAAGGTGAACTGGTAATATTGACGTGTTCTTCAATAACAATACATCAGATTTTCAATAAATGCCACATCATGCTTATTTTTAGTTTTTTAGTTTTGATTTAGTTTAGAGATACAGCACAGAAACAGGCCCTTAGAACAGCCAAGCCCGCACCGAACAGCGATCCCGGCACGTTAACACTATCCTACGCACACTAGGGATAATTTACATTTCGCAAACCTATACGTCTTTGGAGTATGGGAGGAAACCGAAGATCTGGAGAAAACTCACGCAGGTCACGGGGAGAACGTACAAACTCCGTACAGACAACACCCATAGTCAGGATCGAACTGGCATCTCTGGCACTGTAAGGCAGCAACTCTACTGCTGTGCCACCATGCTGCCCTCGGGGCAGCATTAATTAGTTTTCCATTAGTTTGGAGTAAAACCAGGTTGTCATTACATGAATATATGTCAGTCATCAGTATTCTATAGAATTCTCCCACTTCAGCATCTGCCTCAGATTTTGGCTCAGCATTTCTCTTTTCCTGTATTTCTATAGTTGGGCTGCTGGGCTTGCTCCATTTAGCAATGGACTACACAAAGTAGCTCAACCTTTACTTTACTTTACTTTAGAGATACAGCGCGAAAACAGCCCACCAAGCCCGCGCCAGCCAGCAATTACTCCGTACTCTAGCGTTTTACTACACACTAGCGACAATTTACAATTTTCTACTGAAGCCAATTAACCGACAAGCCTGCATGTCTTTGGAGAATGGGATGAAACCAGAGCACCTGGAGAAAACCCACGCTGTCACAGGGAGAACATACAAATGGTGTACAGACAGCACCCGTAGTCAGGATTGATCCCGGGTCCCTGGCACTGTAAGACAGCAACTCTACCGCTGCGTCTCTGTACCACCCTTCCCACATTGATCAGCTCAGAATCCGCTGAACCAGAGTCCTCTATTCCACAGGACTGACTTGGAAGGAGATTAAGATTGATAGTAATTAGTTCTTTTGTTTTCAAATCTCAATTTATTTATTTCTATTAAACAGAAAATAATCAGTGTTATGTTTCAAAGTATTTGATTTTAATGAAACGGAAGCAGAAAAAGGCTGGAAAAATATTGGTCGGGCAGAGCAGGGGTCCTGACCTGAAACATCGTCTATCCATCCCTACACCAGTTCAGTGAGTTTAGTTTATTGTCACTTGTACCGAGGTACAGTGAAAAGCTTTGGTTGCGTGCAGAAAGACAAAAGATGATTATAATCGATCCATTTTCAGTGCCTTGATACAAGATAAGGGAATAACATTTAGTGCAAGGTAAAGCCAGCAAAGTCCGATCATGTATAGTCCGAGGGACACCAATGAGATAGATAGTGATTCAGCACTGATCTCTGGTTACGGATAGATGGTTCAGTTGCCTGATAGCAGCTGGGAAGAAACTGTCCTTGAATCTGGAGGTGTGCGTTTTCGCACTTCTAGACCTTTTGCCTGAAGGGGGAATGGCCCGGGTGCGATGTCCTTGATTATGCTGCTGACCTTGCTGAGGCAGCGTTAGGTGTAGAGGGAGTCAATTGAAGCGAGTTTGGTTTGTCTGATGATCTGGGCTGCTTCCACAATTTGCTGCGATTTCTTGTGTGGATGCTGCCTGCTGCCTTTTACCAGCACTATTGTATTTGTGTTTCAGATTTCCAGAATCCGCTGTTTTGAAATTCTTTTGATCAGATTTTAATATAGTTCGTGATAGTTTTGAACTCCCTTGGAACAGGTAATTTTCTGTAATAGTTTTCGATCGTCAGCACTGTCCAAAACAAAGATTGAGAGAACAAATCATTCATTTCATTCCCTGAAGACTTTGACAGCCAGCTTTTTCAAATTACCAGGGGAGACATGTCCATCATATTGCTCCTTGGAGCAATTATAGACACCAAACAAAATTCAATTTAACTTAATGTAATGTTTCACAATACAAGGAGTAGCCACCTGTTTTGTGGTTTAATCGAGTGAAAGAATACACAGAAAGAAGTAAGTTACCTATTTTAGTGGAGTGGATTTTCTAATTGCTGCAATGCTTTGCAGTTGCTATTCTTCTTCTATTCTAGGTTTAAATAATGTTTGGTTTTCATCCAGCATCACAGTGGCGCAGTGGTAGAGTTGCTGCCTGATAGCGCCAAAGGCCCGTGGATGATACTGGCAATGGATGCCGTCTGCACAGAGTTTGTACATTCTCCCTGTGATCGAAGATAGCGATAAAATGCTGGAGTAACTCAGCGGGTCAGGCAGCATCTCTGGAGAGAAGGAATGGGTGACGTTTCGGGTCAAGACCCTTCTTCAGACAGAAGTGATCCGGTTTCCGGTTTCCGTGGGATTCCGTTTTCAGGTTTCCTCCCACACTCCATAGATGCACAGGTTTGCAGATTAATTGACTTTGATGAAATTGTAATTTGTTCCCAGAGTGTACGTCAGTGCTGTTGTATGGGGGTGATCGTTGGTCAGCACGGACTCAGTCGGCCGAAGGGACTGCTTCCACACTGTATCTCTAAAGCCTAAAGCCTAAACATCCTGTGCTATGATTCAATAAGGTATGTTGAACAAGCAATGGAATGGGAAGCATCGTGCATATACTTGTTTCTATCTTACTTCTGATTACCCTAAAGGGTAAACAGAGTCAATGTAAAAATTGTGTGATTATGGAATGGCTCCCAGTGAAATGATGTGCCTCCATGTTCTATGCATAATAATTTCTCAGGGCATTATGTATAACATATGGGTGATTACTCTATTGGAATGAGGTCAGGATTGAGGAAAGGGATCACTTTTGGAAAGCTTTGGAAACAAATTTATCCAGAAGCTTCTCCAACACATTAAGATTAGCAATTTTTTTTATTGCTTCATGAAAATAAATAGTTTCCCTAATCTTGTGCATTTAGATAGATACATTTGTTTTTTGTAGCAGCTGTTAAAGGCTTGGAATACCAATTGTGTTCTTGTTTTTTTTATGTATTGAGGGTGGGGGTGGGGAGGATCTCCAGGGTATTGGCAATAAACTAGTTAAGTTGAGAAAATAATACTTTGAAATCATCGTCCTGGTGCTAGGTCATTGATTTGAAATGTGATCTCTTTTTCTCTCTCCACAGATGTTTTTTCCACCATCTTTAATTTTTATTGCAGCTCAGGTAAGATTTTGCTTGTGGTTGTGAAAAATACGAAGCTCTCTGAATTTCTTGCCTGCTGCATAATACACTGCAATAGACAACTTTATAGTTGCCCAGAAGACACAAGGTGCTGGAGTAACTCGGTGGGTCAGGCAGCATCGCTGGAGAACATGGATAGGTGATGTTTTGAATCGGGACATACTGAATAAAGATAGATCAGCCTGTGATTGAATGGCAGAGTAGATTTGATGTCACTAATGACTTTGTGACCTAATGCACATATCCATGTTCTCCAGGGATGATGCCTGATCTGTTAAATTACTCCCGCACTTTGTGTTCAACAAGGTGAGATAGTAGTAGGCACCCACTGCTTTCCATTTAACACAAACCTGTCCCACACATGTCCTTTAAACTTTGCCCCCTCTCATTTTAAAGCTATGCCCTCTAGTCTTTCTCATGGGAAAAAGGTTCCATCTACCCAATCTATGGTTGTTCACTCACTCCCATTCAAAAGGAAACATTCATCATCATCCTGCCCATATGAGACCTCAAAAAATCAGCCAGCATCATCAGAGACCTGCACCACCCTGGTCACACACCTTATCATCTCGTCCCTGCCATCAGAAAGAAGGTACAGGAGCAGCTTCTTCCCTGCAGCCATTAAACACCACAACCTTCAAATAAGCTCTGAACTACATAGACTATTATAGTTAATATTACACTATTATTGTTTGTTTGTATTTTATGTGTACGTGTGTGTATAAATATATGTGTGTGTGTGTTTTGTGTTTTGTGTATGTGTATATATCAACATATATATATGTGTGTGTGTGTGTGTGTGTGTGTGTGTGTGTGTGTGTGTGTGTGTGTGTGTGTGTGTGTATACACACACTGAATATTTTTGACATTTATTATATTGTATACAGTATATTATGTTTACATATTCTGTTGTGCTGCTGCATGTAAGAATTTCATTGTTCTATCAAGGACATATGACAATAAAACACTCTTGACTCTTGAAGTTGCTGTATTTTTGCTCTAAGTGTGAGTTATATAGAAACATAGAAAAACAGGTGCATGAGTAGGCCATTTGGCCCTTCGAGCCAGCACCGCCATTCAATATGGTCATGGCTAATCATCTAAGATCAGTACCCCGTTCCTGCTTGTTCCCCATGCCCCTTGATTCCGTTAGCCCTAAGAGCTAAATCAAACTCTTTCTTGAAAAATCCAGTGAATTGGCCTCCACTGCCTTCGGTAGCAGAGAATTCCACAGATTCACAACTCTCTAGGTGAAGAAGGTTTTCCTCATCTCAGTCCTAGATGGCCTACCCCTCATTCTTAAACTGTGACTCCTCCAACATTGAGTTTTGGACTCCACCAACATCGGGAACACTTTTACTGCATCTAGCCTGTCTAATCCTTTAAGAATTGTATATGTTTCAATAAGATTGCCTCTCATCCTAAATTCCTGTGAATACAAGCCCTGTCAACCCATTCTTTCATCATTTGTCAGTCCCGCCATCCCGGGAATTAACCTGGTGAACCTTCGCTGCACTTCCTCCTTCCTCAAATTATGAGACCAAAATTGCACACAATACACCTGGTGCAGTCTCACCTGCAACTGCAGTAGGACCTCCTTGCTCCGAAACTCAAATCTTCTCGCAATGAAGGCCAACATGCCATTAGCTTTCTTCACTGCCTGCTGTACATGCATGCTTACTTTCAGTGACTGATGTACAAGCACACCGAGGTCTCGTTGCACCTCACTTTTCCTAATCTGATATCTTTCAGATAATAATCTGCCTTCCTGTTCTTGCCACCAAAGTGGATAACTGCATTTTTATCCACATTATACTTCATCTGCCATGGATCTGCCCACTCACTCAACCTATCCAAGTCACCCTGCAACCTCATAGCATCTTCATCGCAGCTCACACTGCTACCCTGCTTTATGTCATCCGCAAACTCTTCAGTTATACTCTTCAGTATTTTGTTGGTTCACATGCTTGATCAATGGAGTTTTATCATTAATGTCTTATTATTATTAATGTTTAGTGTTTTCTGAGTAATTCGTAACTGTCACTGTGTGTCATGTTGTTACTTGTGGGATGAGCACCAAGGCAAATTCCTTGTATGTGAATACTTGGTCAATAAACTTATTTACTTACTTACTTACTTACTTACTTACTTATTTACTTACTTACTTACTTACTTACTTACTTACTTACTTACTTACTTACTTACTTACTTACTTACTTACTTACTTACTTACTTACTTACTTACCTTCTTACTTACCTTCTTACTTACTTACTTACTTACTTACTTACTTACTAAGGGCCTGTCCCACTTACGTGTCCTTGGCACACCAATTACGCGACCAATTGAGCCGAGATGGTCGAGCGAAGGTTGGGCGCGATTACATGCATACGCACACCAGTCTGGAGTGTGTGACGCCATTTGAAGATGGACACAAAGCTGGAGTAACTCAGCGGGACCGGCAGCATCTCTGGAGAGAAGGAATGGGCGACGTTTTGTGTTCAAGGCTCTTCAGTCTGAAAAGAAGGGTCTTGACCCGAAACGTCACCCATTGCTTCTCTCCAGAGATGCTGCCGGTCCCGTTGAGTTACTCCTGCATTTTGTGTCTATCTTCAATTTTCTTGGCCCCGCTCTGGGAGTAGTAGTGGGGGCGGATCCGGACCGCAACGGCGGTGAGCCTTAGGCCGAGTTTGGTGATCGTTTGCCTGCTTCTGCTGCTGTTGAAGGTGAGACGTTGCGTCGCGCCAGGGTCTTGGGCCTGTCCCACTTTGGCCGTCAGTTCCGCGACAGGCCGTTGGCATGCAAAGATTTTGTTCACTGCAAGAATTTCGGAGCCCCGCGCGATGTCGGGACCGGCCCCGCACAACTCCATACCCCTCCGCGCTTCTAAGTGGGACCGGCCCCGCACGGCCATACGGTGCCCATACGCCTCAAGTGACCACAAGATCGCGTAATTTGTGAGCCAAGGACGCATAAGTGGGACAGGCCCTTTACTTACTTAAACTCTTTGTATTGAGTTAGGATCTAATTAACGGGTTCATTTATAGTTTGCAATGCCTTTCTGTTTGAAAATGGTTAATCATTCAACGTTAATTGTTCTGGACATCGCTCAAGGCATGAAACCAGGATTCATGCTAAAATGATAGTTTTAGCTAATTAAATTGATTAGAAGTAAATTCTGATTTAAAGTTTCCTAATGGTTCATTCGCTGCTTGCTCCTCTTTCATGTACATAACCCATTAACCCAACACATTATGACAGAAACACCACAGGTTAAGTCTTAATGGGCAATGCCTCTGCTCTACGAAAGACACCAATATAATGTTGGTCCGATATATTAAGTAAATATATTATGCCTATCCTTTCTCCTGAAAACTGTCCTCGAAATTTCCATGTGAGTTTATGATTTTATTGAGTATAATTGACACAATCATCTTTAATTGTCCGATACAGAAAGGTTGCATTGTAGGACACGAGTGTGAGTATGTATGTATTTCTACAGTATACATATAGAAGATAGACACAAAAAGCTGGAGTAACTCAGCCAGACAGGCAGCATCTCCGGAGAGAAGGAATTCTCTCCACTCCAGGTGCAAGTTCTTTCCATTCATTCTCCAGATCAGTAATCATTTGGTGCAGATCGCATTAGGCATCAATTTGCTCTTTTGCCTCCTCACTGGGCAAAATGTCAATCGTTTTTATACATATACATATATAAATATATAAAACCCCCTTCCCCTACAATCAGTCTGGAGAAGGGTCTTGAGCTGAAGAGTCACCATGATTTCAAGAGAGAGCTAGATTTAGCTCTTTGGGCTAATGGAATCAAGGGTGGAGAAAGCAGGAACGGGGTACTGGTTTTGGTCATATTCAATGGCAGTCCTGGCTCGAAGGGCAGAATGGCCCACTGCTGCACCTATGTTCTATGTTTTTCTATGTCCTTGTTCTCCAGAGAGGCTGCCTGACCTCTCCACCACTTAGTTACTCCATCACGAAAAGTTTTGGACATTTCAAAATCCAGCGGTGATCAGAAAAATGCTACGACACTTTATGCAACTTGGGGAGACGACTCACAACCATACAGGCGTTACCCCGCAATCATGTGGCGACCGTAGTTGCCAAAAAAATCACCTAAGTGGGACAGGGGCATAACTGGCAGCCAATTTATTTTGGAGACAAGACAAGTTCCTCTTTCCTATATATTCTCTTATTATAAGTCCTGTTAAGGCCTTGGGTGACCTAATCCGCGCATCCAGAAGATTACCTTCGACCTTCAAGTTCGAGTGCACTATCCTGGAAAGCCTTGAGCTGGATCGACCAGCCCCGTTGAACCCGCGAGCTGCATCGATCGAACCGCGAGCTGCATCGACCGACAGCACACACACGCACACACACACACACACACGCACACACACACACACACACACACACACACACACACACACACACACACACACACACACACACACACACACACACACACACACACACACACACACACACACACACACACACACACACACACACACACACACACACACACACCGCGTAGGTGGGGCCCAGGGAAAGCGGAGGAGTGCTGTCTGCACGATGAAGATGAAGGTAAATGGCTGCCACAGAGTACCGTGTCCTTTAGAGAGCGCGGGGGATGTGGGGAGAAGTGGAGAGAAGGAGAGAGAAGCGGGACAGAAGGGAGAAGGGGGAGGGGAGGAGAAGGGGAGAGAAGGGGAGGAGAAGAGGAATGAACGGTGGGGGGGGGAGAGAAGGAGTGGAGACTCCTTCTTTTAAGAAGCTTAATAAAGTTTAGAGGGGAATTTACCTACCGGTAGGTCTTCCTAGGGCATGAAACTCCAATGAGCCAATCAAAATGGCTGGTCAGCAAAGGAGATGGCCTACTGCTGCCCTCGACTGCCTGTAAGTAAATAGCGACCCCACTCCACTGCACTATGAGTGAAAAAGACCCATGCCGATCAAATTTTACTCGCGGATATTTACTCAACATCCTGAAAATATTTCCGTGACCTAACGAGGCTGCGAGTTGATGGGAACCTCCCTCGAGCGTGAAGCAGAGTTCCAGTCACCTCATACAACTTCCTAGGACCTCAAGTCGACCATGCTGCGAGTTTGAGCCCAGGTCAAACTCTTCTAAACTCACAGATTAGGTCGCCCAAGTGAGACAGGTCCTTTAGGCAGTAGCTCCACCGCTGTGCAACTGTGTCATCCGTGTGACATAAAAAATTCTTTAAATTATTTTTTGGAACACAAAGCACTGCAGTAATTCAACGGGTAAACAGCACTTCTGGAGGATGTGGACAGATGACGTTTTGGGTTGGGTTTCTGTCTGTAAATGGATGCCATCCTGAAACATCATCTGTCTATGTCCTCCCGAAGTGTTGCCTGAGCTGCTGAGTTACTCTAGCAATTGGTGCTTTACGCAAGATTCCAGCATCTGCAGTTCCTTGTCTATCCTTATGTGTTATTTTCTACAACATATTGGTCCATGATAGCACTGTGGCGCAGCTAGTAGAGCTGCTGCTTCACAGGGCCATAGACCTTGTTTCGATCCTGACTAGGGTGCTGTCAGTGTGGAGTTTGCACGTTCCCTATGGCCGTGTGAGTTTCCTCCCAGAGCACCAGTTTCCTTCCACATCCCATAGAAGTGCAGTTTTGTAGGTTACTTGGCCTCTGTAAATTGCCTCTGTAAAGTATAGGATAAGGAAGTGGGATAACATAAAATTAATATGAATGATTGATCAATGGTCTGCATGGACTTGGTGGGCAGAAGGGCCTGTTTCCATGCTGTATCTCTAAACTAAACTAAACAGCTGTGTAATATTGTCTGATGAAGGTTCTCGACCCAAAACATCACCTATTCCTTTTCTCCAGAGGCGCTGCCTGACCCGTTGAGTTACTCCAGCATTTTATGTCTCCCTTCAGTGTAAACCAGCATCTGCAGTCCCTCCTTACAAACATGTGTTATATTGTTTTTTTAAACAAAGAAAATCAAAAGGGTATTGAAGGCAATAAGGTTAAAAAAAACCCCATCTGCACCACGGTGGCACAGCGGTAGAGTTACTGATTTGCAGCTCCAGAGTCCCGAGTTTGATCCCGACTATGGGTGCCGTCTGTATGGAGTTTGTGCGTTGTCCTTGTGACCTGCGTGGGTTTTCTCAGAGATCTTCGGTTTCCTCCCACACTCCAAAGACGTACAGGTTTGTAGGTTAATTGTCTCAGTAAATGTAAAAAATGTCCTTGGTGTGTGTAGGTTAGAGTTAATGTGCGGGGATCGCTGGTCAGTGCAGACAGGGTGGGCCGAATGGCCTGTTTCCACGCTGTATCTTGAAAACGAAACTAAATAATTGTCTGGATTCAACATGGTTTACTTTGGCACAAACTTTTCAAAACAGTTGCATTGACAGATGGTCCTTCCTGGCCATGACTGATTGTAGTTCTCCAAGGCTTGTTGCTGGGCTGTGGTTCTCGTGCTCTACAGGATCTCTGGTGCACCCTCCAGCACCTCTCCACCCACTGCAGTCAGGAAACAAATCTCCATAGGCTTGCTGCGATGATACCTTCAGGCTAGACTTGGCAAAGATAGAGACTTGACTTAACCTCTCCAAAAATGTTAATGAAACCGACAAGTTTTTGTAACAATCTTGTAGCTTTGCGGTCATCGGTATTACATGCACTTAGTACAAGAGTGCTGAAATTCCTTAGAAATCGCATTGGGATTTAAATAGGATCGTCATATTTTAAGTCCAGGCTTCTGGCTTATTAGGTCTATCATATAACTACCATATGACTGTTCTTGTACTTGTGACCAGGAATAAAGTCTGATTAGATTCCTATTCCGAGCAGGAGTACCATAAGGTTTTCAAATACTGGAAAATATCAACTAATTATCTTCTGCCTTGGAAGACTGAATAAGCACCAGCTTGTCTTTTCAGATCAATTACTTTCACTGAAAACCCAAATCAAAAATTGAGGATTACCTCTAATGACAATAAAAAATATCCTCGCCGCCTGAAGGTTTTTTTTTTGATGGAGGTTAAGCAGGCAATAAAAGAGCCTGGCTTGAAAATTCCCTCCCTACTATTTCAAGAGAAGAATAACACGTTAATTTTGGCCTATAAATTTTTATGCACACTTATCATTTTGTGTGAAATTGCAGCCCAGCTGTTAAGATGATCTGGAGTCTACTATACTCAGCGTTGTTTTCACACAATGATAACGGTTCTGCACAGAAGATTTAACCACTGATTGAGCCCCCAAATTAAGGGAGTTTCCAATTAACTGATGATAAAGCCTTTCAAAGTTTTTTAATAACGTTAACAGCCTAAAGGCAGAGGAAACCGAGGGTGATCCCTTGCCAGGCATTGTAGTGCTGCAGGGTGAGAGAGGGAGGAAGGTGAAGTCATAGGGGTGCAATAAGAAAGATTTGCACTTGCAAAGAGGATGGCCAAGTTTTTTGATAAGTAGTGTATGTTGTTTTAACATAGCAATGGGAGTATTAAACATTGGATATATGTATTAGAGTCGTGGAAACATCGAGCCACACAACATCAAAAGCGGCCCTTCAGTCCACCAGTACGGCATGGTGGTGCAGCGGTAGAGTTGCTGCCTTACAGCGCTTGCAGCGCCGGAGACCCGGGTTCGATCCTGACCAAGGGTGCTGTCAGTGCGTAGTTTGTACCTTCTCCCCGTGACCTACGTGGGTTTTCTCAGCGATCTTTGGTTTCCCCCCACACTCCAAAGACGCACAGGAATGCACAGGGGCGGAATTCTCGGGGGGGGGGGGGGGGCAGGGGGGACACGCCCCCTCTGTTTTGAGAGGTGGGGGACATCCCCCCCAAGTACAGGGAAGGTTCACCAGACTGATTCCTGGGATGTCAGGACTTTCATATGAAGAAAGACTGGATAGACTCGGCTTGTACTCACTAGAATTTAGAAGATTGAGGGGGGATCTTATAGAAACTTACAAAATTCTTAAGGGGTTGGTTAGGCTAGATGCAGGAAACATAGAAACATAGAAACATAGAAATTAGGTGCAGGAGTAGGCCATTCGGCCCTTCGAGCCTGCACCGCCATTTAATATGATCATGGCTGATCATCCAACTCAGTATCCCGTACCTGCCTTTTCTCCATACCCTCTGATCCCCTTGGCCACAAGGGCCACATCTAACTCCCTCTTAAATATAGCCAATGAACCGGCCTCAATTACCCTCTGTGGCAGAGAGTTCCAGAGATTCACCACTCTCTGTGTGAAAAAAGTTCTCCTCATCTCGGTTTTAAAGGATTTCCCCCTTATCCTTAAGCTGTGACCCCTTGTCCTGGACTTCCCCAACATCGGAAACAATCTTCCTGCATCTAGCCTGTCCAACCCCTTAAGAATTTTGTAAGTTTCTATAAGATCCCCTCTCAATCTAAACTCCTAAACTCTAGAGAGTATAAAACCAAGTCTATCCAGTCTTTCTTCATAAGACAGTCCTGACATCCCAGGAATCAGTCTGGTGAACCTTCTCTGCACTCCCTCTATGGCAATAATGTCCTTCCTCAGATTTGGAGACCAAAACTGCACGCAATACTCCAGGTGTGGTCTCACCAAGACCCTATACAACTGCAGTAGAACCTCCCTGCTCCTATACTCAAATCCTCTTGCTATAAAAGCCAACATGCCATTCGCTTTCTTTACTGCCTGCTGCACCTGCATGCCTACCTTCAATGACTGGTGTACCATGACACCCAGGTCTCGCTGCATCTCCCCCTTTCCCAATCGGCCACCGTTTAGATAATAATCTGCTTTCCCGTTTTTGCCACCAAAATGGATAACCTCACATTTATCCACATTAAACTGCATCTGCCAAACATTTGCCCACTCACCCAGCCTATCCAAGTCACTTTGCAGTCTCCTAGCATCCTCCTCACACCTAACACTGCCCCCCAGCTTAGTGTCATCCGCAAACTTGGAGATATTGCCTTCAATTCCCTCATCCAGATCATTAATATATATTGTAAATAGCTGGGGTCCCAGTACTGAGCCTTGCGGTACCCCACTAGTCACTGCCTGCCATTGTGAAAAGGACCCGTTTACTCCTACTCTTTGCTTCCTGTTTGCCAGCCAGTTCTCTATCCACATCAATACTGAACCCCCACTGCCATGTGCTTTAAGTTTGTATACTAATCTCTTATGTGGGACCTTGTCGAAAGCCTTCTGGAAGTCCAGATACACCACATCCACTGGTTCTCCCCTATCCACGCTACTAGTTACATCCTCGAAAAATTCTATAAGATTCGTCAGACATGATTTACCTTTCGTAAATCCATGCTGACTTTGTCCAATGATTTCACCACTTTCTAAATGTGCTGCTATCCCATCTTTAATAACTGACTCTAGCAGTTTCCCCACTACCGATGTTAGGCTAACTGGTCTGTAATTCCCCGTTTTCTCTCTCCCTCCCTTCTTAAAAAGTGGGGTTACGTTTGCTACCCACCAATCCTCTGGAACTACTCCAGAATCTAAGGAGTTTTGAAAGATTATTACTAATGCATCCACTATTTCTGGAGCTACTTCCTTAAGTACTCTGGGATGCAGCCTATCTGGCCCTGGGGATTTATCGGCCTTTAATCCATTCAATTTACCCAACACCACTTCCCGACTAACCTGGATTTCACTCAATTCCTCCACCTCCTTTGACCCGCGGGCCCCTGCTATTTCCGGCAGATCATTTATGTCTTCCTTAGTGAAGACGGAACCAAAGTAGTTATTCAATTGGTCCGCCATATCCTGGTTCCCCATGATCAACTCACCTGTTTCTGACTGCAAGGGACCTACATTTGTTTTAACTAATCTCTTTCTTTTCACATATCTATAAAAACTTTTGCAGTCAGATTTTATGTTCACTGCCAGTTTTCTTTCATAATCCATTTTTCCTTTTCTAATTAAGCCCTTTGTCCTCCTCTGCTGGTCTCTGAATTTCTCCCAGTCCTCCGGTATGCTGCTTTTTCTGGCTAGTTTGTACGCATCATCCTTTGCTTTGATACTATCCCTGATTTCACTTGGAAGATTGTTCCCGATGTTGGGAAAGTCCAGAACAAGGGGTCACAGTTTAAGGATAAAGGGGAAATCTTTTAGGACTGAGATGAGAAAAAAAAAAAATTTACACGGAGAGTGGTGAATCTCTGGAATTTTACTTCGGAGTCACGTGAGGGACTCAATGAAAGAAGCCCGCTACTGCGCATGCGTGGCATATCGCATACACGCATTGAACGAGTCAGACGTGGGAGACGACGTCTCCCTAGAGAGAAATGCAAAGAAGCAGGTAAGAGACTGCAAAAAAAAATTTCCACTTACCTTGCAGGTAGGAAATACAAGAAGCTGCAGGAGCTGGAGAGGAGACTGCAGAAATATTGCAGCCAGCGGCTAGCAGCAGCCGTTAGTGCGAGTCCTCTGGAGGGGATTCCCAAACGGCTATTTTTAGCACAGAACAGCTGTGCCCGACGTCGCTCCCCGCACCGGCAAGATGACTGCTGCCGGGCGGGAAACAAATCTACACGGCCCGGGGAGTTTCTAGACCAAGTCGGGTCTATTTTTTAGATGCAGTCGTTAGGGGCTCCGCAGCTGATTGAAGCAGCTGCACCACCAGGGAGAGAGATAGCTGACATCGGGGACAGCAGCCCATGGACCTGCGCTACGGTGTCCGTGGGGCTGCGGGAGGAAGGACGTTCCTCCGAAAACGGCAGGCTGAAAACCAGTACAGGTAAGAACAAATTTCCCTTACCTTTGTTGGTGCTTTTTTTTCCAGACGTGCCTGCTGTATTCTGAAGAGACTGGTGTGTTGCTGAACAGCAGGGAGCCAGCTAAGGACGTCAGGGCACAGCCACAGGTCGTTACTGGTGTGAGCTGAACAGCAGGCAACCAGCTACTGATGTCAGTATAGAGCTGAAGGGCTGCCAACACAGAGTTTGCTGTTGTTTAATGACCAGCAGCAGGCAGCAATAAATGTCGGCACCAGCATCTCCCAGATGGGAGCGAGTGCCAAACTTCACCCTAAATGGGTAGAGGTGCCCGTGAGTACCAGGACCATGGGGAACGGTCCAGTGCCCGTAGGCATGGGGACGGGCTGTGGGATATACCGCGTGCGACTAGTGCCCGAGAGCACCAAGGTCGGCAGGAGCGGTCCCATATATTAAGCACCCGCGACGACTAGTGCCCGAGAGCATGTAAGTCGGCTGGAGCGGTTTGCTGGAGTAAATTTCTCCATAGTGGCAGGCTCCGGGATTGGATCTCTGCCACAGAATGTAGTTGGGGCCAGTTCATTGGCTATATTTAAGAGGGAGTTAGATGTGGCCCTTGTAGCTAAAGGGATCAGGGGGTATGGAGAGAAGGCAGGTACAGGATACTGAGTTGGATGATCAGCCATGATCATATTGAATGGCGGTGCAGGCTCGAAGGGCTGAATGGCCTACTCCTGCACCTATTTTCTATGTTTCTATGTTTCTATGTCTGAAGAAGGGTTTCTGCCCGAAATTCCTTCGCTCCATAGATGCTGCCGCACCCGCTGAGTTTCTCCAGCAATTTTGTCTACCTTTGATTCTCCAGCATCTGCATTTCCTTCTTGTACATTTTATCTTTGTTTTCTTTGTTGCTAACTTCTCACAACTAACAAACGTGGTGGCTTGAGGCATGTCCTGTTTTCACACCTTGCACTTCCTTATCTATACTTCCTTATCTATGTACTGCCCACTCCCCTGACGCTCAGTCTGAAGAAGAGTCTGAAATGTCACCCATTCCTTCTCTCCAGAGATGTTGCCTGTCCTGCTGAGTTACTCCAGCATGTTGTGTCTATCTTGGCAGGCACAGGGACATCCACACCTTCAGCCACACCCATACCCCTGCAGTTTTGCTATTTGGACTGTGGAATACGCCCTGACAGAATTCACAGGTCTCTACCCAAATATTTTCGAGATATGGAGTAAAACCCGCTCTTTGAAATATGGAATTTGCCTAAGAAAAAAAGTAAATCAACACAAAATTTACTTTTTATACCACCTCCCATTTCTTGACGCACGACTTAACATTACGTAAAATCGTGATATGCCCTGTTTTCCAGGAATATAACCAATGCCGGAATGCGGGAGTCATCTATAATGTGGAAACCAACTTCAAATGCGAGACACTTGATAATTTTAATGCAATTTTTTTTTTTAAGCCATCTGATGCAATGATGTTCTTCAGAAAAATTACTTTCACCTATTAAGTGGTTCAAATATCATATTAGCTTCTTAAGTGCCCTTTGAAGAGATCTAACTATTCATTCATTTGTGGGCAGGATCTAATTAACAATGGTCAATAAATGTCAATGATGCCAAGTGTAAGAAGGGGCTTCAGAGGCTGGTTTAAACTGAAGATAAACACAGAAAGCTGGAGTAAATCAGCAGCTCTGACAGCATCTCTGGAGGGAAATAATAGGTGGCGTTTCAGGGTCAAGAGCTATCTTCAGTTAAATTGTAAGAGCTGATTTTCCAACAAATACTTGGCTAAGCCACGACTTTGATTATCTCTAGTTTTTGGTTTGATTGATTGAGATAACAATACCAAAGTCAATTTCTCTTGCAATGGAAGAGAAACACAATCCCCCATAGGCAAGAAAATAACTTAATCCAATTAATAACAAAACAAATAGTGGACATCGTCCAGTGGGGTGCCCTGTGTTTGGATTCGGTCTCAGATTCAGATTAATTAATGGTCATTTACACCAGGTTGCTATGAAATTCCTTGTTCACATAAAGGTTACAGAAAGCAGTGCTGAACTGCTATCTACCTCTTTGGTGTCCCTCGGACTATCCTATCTTTACCTTGCACTAAACATTATTCCCTTATCATGTATCTGTACACTGTAAATGGCTCGATTGTAATAATGTATTGTATTTCAGCCGACTGGATAGCATGCAACAAAAGCTTTTCACTGTACCTCGGTACACGTGACAAGGAACTAAACTGAACCTGAGTAAACAGCACACTTGCATTAATAATAAAAACAACCATGAATACATCTAGAAGTGCAAAACAATAGAATGTGGCACAATCCTGTTGATTGTTAATGTCTTAAATGCTGGCTGAAATGTGGAACAATAGAACAATTGACTATGTAGCAGTCAAGATAGTTAACACCCAGCTTGGGGCAGTTGGCATGCTAGTATGGACAGTATTACTGATTATTAATTCATTGTAATAATGATTATTGTTTATCTATTGTTGTTATTGCATGAATGGCCCTGTAAAGCGACAGCAAGTAACGATTTAATCATTCCTTTCCTAGTGCATATGACAATTAAACACTCTTGAATGATCTGTTGAATAATTGCTAGTGTGATTATTCAATGTAATAAAATAATTAGAGGGAATTAATGCTAGGTGTGTAGCAACAGAGAATGGATGTTTCTGATTAGCAGAGTAATGGGATTACAGATAGATTGCAGAAATTGACCCATATGTAACCCAGTGGTTTCCTAAATATACACCATTCCTCAGCGGTAGAGATAGGAAGGAAATCCTAGTGTAGGAAGTATCTGCAGATCTTAAGTGATCGAAGCAGAATTAAGCCATTTTGGCCCATCAAGTCTATTGAGCCATTCAATCATGCTGATCTGTCTCTCCCTCCGAAACTCATTCTCCTGCCGTCTACCCCACATAACCCCTGACACCCATACTAATCAAGAATCTAGCTATCTCTGCCATTAAAGGGATTTATCGTAGTTACTGCCTCAAAAAGGAGGCCAATATCATCAAAGGCCCACAACATCCTGGCCACACACTCACTAAGGACCTTTGGATCTCCTAGCTCTTGCCTTGAAAATGAGTCAGTATGGGATCTTTCTTAATTTAGTGGGGAAAAAGAGCTAGTCAATATAAACAGAACAAAAGGAATATGCATAGGAAAATAAATGGCAAATGTAACATGCCAAATGTGAAGTGGCCCAGAAACTTAAACATACAGTCTAAGTGCTTTCTATGCGAGTCTGCATTTGATTACTTTTACTTTTCAGCTGGATTGAAATTAATGTGAAAGAGGAAAGATGTAATCGGAACCTGAGGAACAACCTTTTCACACAGAAGGTGGTTGGTAGTTGCTTAGTTTAGTTTAGAGATACAGTGCGGAAATAGGCCCTTTGGCCCACCGAGTCCGCCCCGACCAGTGATTCCCGCACATTAGCACTATCCTACTCACACTAGGGACAATTTACACTTAAACCAAGCCAATTAACCTACAAACCTGTATATCTCTGGAGTGTGGGAGGAAACCGAAGACCTCGGAGACAACTCACGTTGAAGTTTGTCATTTTATGACACGGATGGCTATCCCCAGTTACGGGATGAACCAACAAATCAGGTCTTTTCAGAATGATGATACATGGTTCTAAGACCATGTCGAGTATCACAGAGAACCATGGTTGAGTAGGCCAATCGGGCACTACCAAAATACCAGATGCCGAGTCTTGTTGTATTTTGCGTAATACCCGACTGATGAGGCAGAAAGGAGGGAATGCATAGAAAAGTAATTTCCCCCAATGCAGCGAAAAAGCATCTATCGCTGATGCCCCAGGATCTGGTTCCCAAGAAACATAGTTTGGTAACTGGTGATTGAGTCTAGATGCAAATACATCGATATCTGGTGTTCCATACCATGCTACAATTTCAGCAAATACATTTATATCCAACATCCGTTCGATGTTTTCATTGAATTTGTGTGACCTGGTATCTGCCACTGAATTTAGGCAGTGGTAGGTAAGTAGCTGATATATTTATCTGGATACACCATTGCCAAATTGTATTAGCCAGATTGTCACATGATGTTGATTTGATTCCACCCATATGGTTAATATATGCCACCACGGTGGTATTGTCAATCTGTAGTCTAACATGCTGGTGATATATTCCAGAACAGTATGACTTTAGGCCATAGAACACACCCAACATTTCCATGTAGTTTATGCCAAGCGTATGTAGTAATGATGCCTCCTGTGCATTCCATCTACCTCCACAACTGGAGATGGAATCGGTTGCACCCCAACCAAGCGCACTGGCATCAGTTTGTAGCACCACTGAGGGGTTGCTGATAATAATAGGGCTGGAACAATGCCGAATGTTATCCCTCCACCATTTTAATTCCATAATTGCTTTTATTGGTAGCTTCATTGATCTGTCGAAATGACCAGCATTAATTTTGAGTGCTTGTATTTTTGCCCTTTGTAAATTTTGATAATACAAAGGTCCAAATTGTGTGGCTGGAAAAGCAGCCACTATTTTGCCAATCACCCTTGCTACCAATCTGATAGATGGTTCACTGATGTCAATGAGGTTGTTGCAGGCCTCAGTTAAGACTGTAGCCTTGTTGTTTGGTAAAGTCACCGACATGTGAACTGAGTCAATAGTGAACCCCAAATAATCCATTATGGTGGAAGGCATTAGTTTAGATTTAACTGGATGCATGATAAACCCCAGTTTCTCAAACAATTGTTTGGTGGCTGATACAGCTAGTTTGGCTAATTCCAAATTTTTGCCCACAATCAATATGTCATCTAGATAGGCCATGATCATATGTTTTTGTTTCCGAAGAAACACTAGGGCTGGCTTAAATTTTTTTGTAAACAGCCTGGGGGCTGATGTTAATCCATTTGGTAGAGCTCTGTACTGCCAGTGCTGCCCCGTCCAGTTGAATTTTAAATAACGTCTGTGGTCAGTCCGTATAGGCACTGAATAGTAAGCATCTTTTAAGTCGATGCTAGCCATGAAGTAGCCCTCGGAAATCACTTGTTTGGCAGTAACAAAGGTTTCCATTTTGAAATGAATATATTGCACATATGTATTCAAGTTGGTCAAATCTATGATGATGCGACAACCACCATCTTTTTTGTTTTTTGTAAAGATATTAGACACAAATTCCAGAGAATCGTGTTGTTTTTTTTCAATTACCCCCTTTGCGTGAAGTCTCACCAGTTCAGCATGTGTCTCTAATTTTTCTTTTCGTAAAAGTACGAACGTTCGGTACATGCTGAACTGGGGGGCTATTTTTGTGCACAAATTCAATGGTATATCCCTGGATACTGTTTAGGATATAAGTGTATGTTGTCAATGCACTCCTTGCCTCCTGAAAGAAGTGTAATCTCCCACCGATATGTGTATTATCCACACTTCCTATAATTTGTAAGGGACCAGAGTATCATCTATGGAGCCAAGGAAATAGGCAAAGTGTCCGGGTTTGGGTTTGAGTTTGAGTTTGAGTTTGGGGTTTGCACATTTTCCACGAAGGCCGGTCTGGGCCATGGCCTAAAAAAGACCACTGTCCTGTACGCCCGGCCTTTGAGCTTTCACCAGCTTCTCCTGTTCTGCTGGTGGGTGCATAAGGGTGCTGTCTGTGGCTGTGGAAGGTCCTTGTTGTTGGCGCCTTTATGAGCCCCAGGGTTTTTGCCTCCTCGTCGTGCTCCTTAACCTGCCTGGGCAAGTTTCCACCAAATAATAATATTGGTGGCTTTGTGTCTTCAGGTTTGCACAAGCCTGCAAATTTTGGATTTAGGGCAGGTCGGATGGCACTCTTTCTGACACTATTGATTTCATACTGCATATTGCAGAATAGTGCCAGTGCATCCTGTTGCTCTTGCGACATTTCCTTCCCATCCACTGTGCGAGCGAATGCTGTGATCCCTGCTGTTAGTAGTTTTAATATTCTCTGGAGCTTGACATCCATGCTTCTAACTGCTGCTCCGACGTGTTTCCAAATACAATTATTCATGACTGGAACATTCAGGGATACGCAATTTCCTGGTGCCAGATATTTGGCAGTGGTGTCCATCACAGCCTGTTCCTGTAGTTGTTTAAATGACTGGACATCAATGCTGGCAGCTAGTTTCTGTTCTAATTTCCGTCCAGTCTGATTCGGCTGCAAGTAGTTGAACACCATGTCCAGTAGATTTTTACATTCCTGCACCCCCTGCACACTTGTATTTTGTTCAGCAAATCCCCTCTTCGGGGTCAGCCCAGAATTGACCCCCAGTACTCCCCTCTGACGAGGGAGATGCACTGTGCAGCCCTACGTAAGCTGCCACTGTGGGTGTTATCCCATGGTGACTAGACTACATCTCCCGGAGTCTGTCACGTTGGCAGCACGGTGGCGCAGCGGTGGAGTTGATTCCTTATAGCCACTTACAGCGCTAGAGACCCGTGTTCAATCCTAACTACGGGTGCTTGTCTGTATGGACTTTTTACGTTCTTCCCGTGCCCTGAGTAGGTTTTGTCAGAGTACTTTGGTTTCCCCCCACACTCCAGACATACAGGTATGTAGGTTAATTGGCTTGGTATTAATGTAAATTGTCCCCAGTGTGTGTAGGATAGTTTAATGTGCGGGTATCGCTGGTCATAGTGGATGCTGGAATATTGAGCAAAACGTAAAGTGCTGGAGGTACTCAGCGGATTCAGTCTGAAGTAGGGAACCAACTCGACACATCATCTGCCAATTACATCCCCAGATGCTGTCTGACCTGCTGAGTTGCTCCAGTGTTTTGTGTTTTGGTCATGAGTACAATCAAACCTGTTCTTAGCATCTGAGGATTCACGCATCAGAAACTGATCTGTGAATGATGGACCATATTTGAATCAATTAGTGGTGCATCAGACATTGACCCTAAAATGTACTTGTCAGGCCAAACACATTCAAAACCGCCTGTCCCACTTAGACGATTTTTTCGGGGACTGCCAGCGACTATCACAGTCGTAGCACGTTGCCGAAAAAGCGGAGACTGGACCCCCCCTACGACAATGTCTACGACAAGTTACGACAACCAACCACCTAGATGACTTCAAGCTACCAACAACCGGCGACCCATTAGGATGCCCACCAACGACCACACCTATGACAACCTACGACCACACAGGCGACAACCAAAGCCAACCTATGTCCATCCTACGACAAGCAACGACCCAGTTGGCGACAACTGAAGACAATTCACCTGTTGCCGGTTGACATAGGTTGACGTAGGTAGTCGCCAATGGAATTCACCAAAGTCAGCAGCCGGAGACAACCAACAGCACCTGGCAACAACCTGCCTCATCCTGGCGACAACCGGCGACAGCACCTACGACAGGAGAAGACAAGTTACGTCAAGCCAAGGTAGCCGAGAAGTTTTGAACATTTCAAAATCCAGCGGCGACCAGAAAAACGTTCCAACTCTTTAGACGACTTGAGGAGACGACTCACGACCATACAGGCGACACCCCGGCAATCATGTGGCGACAGCCTAATCGCCTGTGGTTGCCGAAAAAATTGCCTGTGGGACTTGGGTTTAAAGCTTCCCATTTTATTGAACATTGGAAGTTGGTTTTCAATTCTTATTTTGTAAATCTACAATAAACAAAAATTAACATGCTATGAAAAAAAAACTTTAATCATGTAAAGTAGGCTGTACATATTCACCAGAGACTCTGCCTGGCCCGCTGAGTTACTCCAGCACTTTGTGTCTTTTATTTTTGTAAACCAGCATCTGCAGTTCCTTGTGTCTATCCTTCTGTTATTTGCACCTCAACATTACTTTAAACAGCAGGATACGGAATGTAGATGCTATCTTCACTGACATTTTAGAGATTTAAATTATGTTTTTGATTTCTCTAGAAAACATTACTCCTTCAGCAAAATGTATCTGTATTATAAACACTGCTAGCAAGAAACTGTTGAAGAAGAACATTTACAGCTTTAAGTGTAAATAGAAGCTACATTTGCTGCCAATGCTCTTTTTTTATATCTCTGTGGTGACAGATTGAAAGGCAACTGAGAGGTGGTTCTGTACACAGTTTCATGATGAGTTTCTCAGTTGTCACCTTTTGGAAGCGTGGTTGTTATTGACTTACTTCTGCAGATCTGCCGAGATTTATTTCAAGAGCCTGAGGAATTCCTACAATATCTTCATTGCCACACTCCTGGACGTATCCCTGTACCACAGTGGTGGAACGGTAGAGTTGCTGCCTTACAACGCTTGCAGCGCCGGAGACCTGGGTCCCGACTACGGGTGCTGTCTGTATGGAGTTTGTACGTTCTCCCCGTGACCCACATTGGTTTTCTCCGAGATCTTCGGTTTCCTCCTACACTTCAAGTGTAAATTGTCCCCAGTGTGTGTAGGGCAGTGTTAATGTACAGGGATCGCTGGTCGGCACAGACTCGGTGGGCAGAAGGGCCTGTTTCAGTGATGTATCTCTAAACTCAACTAAAGGAAACCAGTAATATTGTGAGAGAGTAACATTCAAGGACCCAAGCAGTCGTTCCAGGTGCGACAAAGGTTCACCTGTATCTCCTCCAACCTCATCTACTGCATCCGCTGCTCTAGATGTCAGCTGATTTACATCGGGGAGACTAAGCGGAGGTTGGGTGATCGTTTCGCCGAACACCTCCGCTCAGTCCGCAATAACCTACCTGAACTCCCGGTGGCTCAGCACTTCACCTCCCCGTCCCACTCCCAATCCGACCTCTCTGTCCTGGGTCTCCTCCATTGCCAGACTGAGCAACACTGGAAATTGGAGGAACAGCACCTCATATTCCGCATGGGTTGCTTGCATCCGGATGGCATGAACGTTGAATTCTCCCAGTTTTGCTAGCCCTTGCTGTCTCCTCCCTTTCCTTAACCCTCGAGCTGTCTCCTCCCATCCCCCCGCCCTCGGACTCCTCCTCTTCCTCCCTTTTTCCTTCCTTCTCCCCCCCACCCCCCATTAGCCTGAAGAAGGGTTTCGGCCCGAAACGTTGCCTATTTCCTTGGCTCCATAGATGATGCTGCACCCGCTGAGCTTCTCCAGCATTTTTGTGTACCTTCGATCTTCCAGCATCTGCAGTTCCTTCTTGAACATATTGTGAGAGTGTTTGTTTGTTACAAAGCAGTGAGAGAAGATGAGCCGTTTCTGCAGTGTTTTTTGCCATTGCAGTTGTCGCAGTAAAGATATTTAGCAGACCGGCATTGTTTACCTGCGAAAAACCAACACTGCATACATTAGTTCATCTCATTCTTGGTCTATCTAATTGCCCATTTGGGATCCATCTGTTCCAATGCCAGTTGACGTTCATAAGGAAACTGCACTGAGTCAATTTGCTTGGCATCCGGATCACGAGTACTTAATTGCAGCACTAATGATGGGAATGGTTTTATATGATCCTGGTTTTTTAGCACATGGAAATAACATCCAGTCAAAAAACCTTCTGCCTAAATTAGTGAGCTAGTTTTTAACATTAAGATACAGTAGATGAATATTTTTTAGTTTTTTAGTGGGAATTCAATCTGGGTTCACTCATGATAACAGAAGACTGATTTAACGAGGTGGAAAATTTATCCTGTCAACAGATTTGCAGAAAAGTTCAAAAAAGCGATGCGATCTTGTACCTTGCGCATAAATGCGTACAAAAATAAGTTATTGTATGCAGAAGAATATAACGCAGTGAAAACTGTTCCTGGGCAGTAGTGCTTTTGATGTGGGATTGCTGGTGAGAATTGTACAAATGTAGAAAATGTAGAAGTGTACAGAACAGGCCCTTTTTGCCCACAATGGTGCACCGAACACAAAACCACATTAGAGTGTAGGAAGGAACTGCAGATGCAGGTTTAAATCGAAGATAGACACAAAAAGCTGGAGTAACTCAGCAAGACAAGCAGCATCTCTGGAGAGAAGGAATGGGTGACGTTTGGGGTCGAGACCCTTCTTCAGATCATTCCAAATTGGAGTGTTCCCTGCTGCCTGTACGTGATCCAGATCATTTCATTTCCTGGATATTTATGTGCCAATCTAAAAACCACTTAAATGCCACTATCATATCTGCTTCCATTACCACAACCACCTCTGGCAGCCATACCACCTACCACTCCCTCTCTAGAAACTTTCCTATCGTCTTACAGCCATGCGTTCTCGTATTTGACAGTTTCACTCTGTTTCTGACTGTATACACTATGCCTCATGATTTAATAGACATCTATCAGGTCACCCCTGTGCCTCCAACGCTCCAGAAAAAATATCCATGTTTATCCCACCTCTTTCTTCTAGCCACCACCCTCTCATCCAGGCAGCATCCTTGTCAGCCTCTTCTGTAAAGCCTCCACATGCTTCCTGTAATGGTGTGACCAGAATGGCACCCAATACTCCAACCGCAGCCTAATTACATTTTTAAGATGTGCCAACATCACCTACTTTCCCTCAAAAATTCTCACTGACAAAAGCAAGCATATAATTCATCTTTTTTGTCATTACGTATGCTTATGTTGCTATTCTAAAGGAGCTATGGATGAGGACATCAAGATTCCGACACACGACAATGCTATTATGGGTCCAGCATTAAATGGACACTTTGTCCTTGCATTTAACTTCCCAAAGAGCAATACCTCACGCTTGCTTGGATGAAACTCCATCTGCCATTTCTCCAGCTACTTGTAAGTGGTAAATATACGCACCACGCATGCAGACACGTGTACATACACAAGTACATATACACACACACATACACACGCACATGCCCACGCACAAGTACGTACGCGCACACATGCACTCATACACACACACACACACACGTACACACACACACACACACATACACACATACACACACACACACACACACATACATATACACACACACACACACATATACACACACACACACACACATATATACACACACACACACATATATACACACGTACACACACACACACACATATATATTGTGATATGTGTATATATCAAGTGAAGATGTGCATGGTGATGGGATCACGTCGGAGGTGGCACATATGTCAGAGAATGATGTGTTACATGCGGAGGCTGGTGGGGTGTATGTAAGAACCCGGGGAACTTTGTCCTAGTTCCATCTGGGGGGAGGGGGAGGGAGAGTGAGACTACGGGACACAGAGAAGACTTGGGTGAGGGACCTGTCTATGACAGCGGGCATGAAATCATGTTTACTAAAGAATATAAAGAATGAATCTGTGGAATTCGTTGCTGTGAAGGCTGTTTTGGCCAAGTCAGTGGATATTTTTAAGGCAGAGATTCTTGATTAGTTCAGGTGTCAGAGGTTATGGGTAGAAGGCAGTAGAATAGGGTTAGGAGGGTAAGATAGATCAGCCATGATTGCTCATGGTCAGAAATCCCGGGGGGAAGTGGGGGACACACACGTCCCTCCCATGTTTTGATAGGTGGGGAACAATTTCTCCCATGTTTGTAATCCAGATTTTGAAATTCAGTGAAAAATATCCACTTTCCATGAGACAGTGGGGATGTCACTGTTAAGTGCTTGTTAAATGTCTCTATTAGCATCGTACTAACACGATGTGTCACCAATTGTATTTTGACCTTCAGGTATTACTGAAGGCATTCACGGAAAATTTCTTAAAGCTGTCTGATGCGGGCACAAATACCATTTGAACTAATTGGATGTATTGGCGGATGGGAAATATTTAAACGGGTATCGGATTTAAATGGGTCAGGTCATTAAGCGCTTTGGTCGAACGGGTTTCCTGGCTGGCTTGCAGGTAAGTCCATTTTTCACGATCACTCATGTTATTTAGTATTTTTTTTCCCCCATCTCTCTCTATCTCCCACATCCAAGGTTGGTTTTTCTGTTTGCCTTTATTTGCTTCAATTTTATTTGTTTAAGTGTTATTTATCACATTGTAGCTTTTGAAAGATTCAAGCGGGTATCAGACGCTTTTTAAGGTTTGAATCATCCTGTTCGTGGGGCATTCCATCGCCCCACGTGGCTTAAAATCGGCCGCTGAATCTTCCATCGCCTTGCGGTCAGGCAGTCAAACTGCTGCATTATGGCGATCAAGGCTCGCGATGTTGAAGCCCCCGCTGGCCGATTTTAAGCCGCGCTGGGCGATGAAAGGACCCGCAAATGGGCCAATTCAAGCCCCACAATTTGGGGCGGACAAAGCTGCTGTTGCTGGAATTCGGTCACCAACCGGGTTAGCTCCAGATGTTACTGTCCACAGGGCCCACGGCCACCAAGAAACTGGCCCCCCAAAAATGTGCCCCCCCCCCCCCCCATATTTTGATAACGACTTCCGCCCCTGAATGGCGGAGTAGACTTGATGGGCTGAATGGCCTAACTCTACTCCTATTCCTTATGAAAATAGAACGGAAAGTCTCATCTTGAGTGGAGATGCAATGGAGATGGAAAAAGTGAGAGTGGAGGGTAGCGTCTGTGCAAGAGGTAGGATAGAGAATGTATAGTCTAGATAACTGTGGGAGCTACCTCTCTGTTCTCAATCAATACTAGATATCACATTTCTTCCGTTCAGTCCTTTCATCCCTGCTGCCTTCAACCTTTCCCTGAATCAGAGGACTTGTTTCATCTTTGACTAAGCACCAGTCCAAGGGGAAAGATGTCAGCCTGAACCATTGACTCTGCTCCTCTCTCCACACTGATGTGGCCTCATGCAGAACATCCCAGGAATTTCCTGCTTTCCCAGCACCCAGAACATATGGACTTTGCTCTGCCTTTACATCGAGTAAGACAGGAATGTATCTCGACTTTAAGGAAGCAATTCCATAGGTACGATACGATATGTTACGATAGAACTTTATTTATCCCAGGAGGGAAATTGATCTGCCAACAGTCATAAAACAAAGAAAACAAAGACATGGGCTCTGGCAGTGGCTGTGTATATTCTGTGAGAAGGATGCATGCATGGACAGAGTCATTTTAGATGCATGATAGGAACTTGCAAATGGATGCAATACTTTTGGCCCGTGATTATAAAAATGAAATTGCCCGTTCAAAAGACAGAATTGTTTATTTTGGTATCATCCCATCCTTATAATGAGCATTGGTAAACAACAAAACCAAAACTGTGCCACATCTGCTTTCTGTTTTCCAACATTGCAAACACTATAGAAACACAGTGCAACATGAATTGGCACTCAACCAGATTCCCTTGATGCTTGTTAAGTGGATTAGATGCATAATTTCTATTTAATTGATTGGAACATTCACTGTGTAGGAAGCTTCGTTGAAAGAACTATGACAATTGATCAATTTTGTGCAATTATTTTCATATACAGTGAGTTGAGAAGATGTCAAGTGAGACTAAAGGTGGCTATCAGTTACCCTATGTTGATATACAACGAGTAATATAATCTCGGACAATACTGACAAAACAATGGTGGTTGATATCTTTATTAGAAGAAATAATCTTTGTTTCTGTAGATTTGGGAAATAATTGATCAATGTGTGATGTGTCATAATCAATATCTTGATTAAAACACAATGTGCTGGTGCATAACACAGTGGGGTAATACCATAAAACATAGGAGCAGAATTAGGCCATTTGGTCTATCAAGTGTGTTATGCCATTCGATCATGGCTGATCTATTTTTCCCTCTCAACACCATTCTCTTGCCTTCTCAACATAACTTTTTAGTCCTTTACAAATCCAGAACCAATCAATCTTCGCTATATAAATACCCATTGACTTGGCCCCCACGGCCTTACTGTGGCAATGAATTCCATGGATTCACCATCCTCGGGCTAAAGAAATGTCTCCTCATCTTCATTGTAAATGTACATCCTTTTATTCTGAGGCTGTTCCTATACTCTCCCACTAGTGGAAACATCCTCTCCACATCCACTCTATCCAGGCCTTTCACTCTTCACAACAGCATCTGTGGAGGAAATGGATAGACAAAGTTTTGGGTCAGGACCCAAAATCTGAAGAAGAGTCCCGAAGATGGGTCCTAACCAAAAACATTGTCTGTCCATTCCCCTCCATAGACATAGTGTGAGATGGAACTGCAGATGCTGGTTTACATCGAAGATAGACACAAAATGCCAGAGTAACTCAACGGGACAGACAGAGAAGGAATGAGATATGTTTCAGATCAAGACAGACAAGGGTCTCAACCCATTCCTTCATTCCAGAGATGCTGCCTGCCTGGATGTTCCTCCAGCAGTTTGTCTCCTTCCACAGATAAAGCCTGATCCATTGAATTACTCCAGCAATTTGTATTTTGCTCAAGATTTTGGCATCTACAGTCTTTTGTGTTTCCATTATCAATAGCTCAAGAGTCAAGACTGTTTTATTATCATATGTCCCAGATAGGACAATTAAATTCTTGCTTGCTGCAGAACAACAGAATATGTAAACATAGTACATAACGGGAGAAAAAAAGTTCAGTGTGTATATACACATGCACATATACTCAATAAATAAACAAATATAGTGCAATAATAATAATACTGTCGTAGTTTAGAGCTTATTTGTTGTCATTAGGGAAGACCCGAAACGTCACCTATTCCTTTGCTCCATAGGTGCAGCCTCAACCGCTGAGTTTCCCCAGCAATTTTGTCTACCTCCAAAATGGTAACCAGTCACCTGGTAAACATTGAAAATGGTTCCAATGCATATGAACTTGCATAGATTCAATAATAATTTTGTAACACTAAAAGGCCTGTCCCACTTGGGTGTCATTTGCGTGTCATTTACGCGACATCATTTACGTGTCACGACACACGACACACGCGTTGTGACGCAAACGTAATGCACCCATCGTGACATGCACGTGATGCGTGCATGGTGTGCATTATGCACGCATGGTGCTTGGTGACGAAGCAGCGACGTGCGGTCACACGCGGTGCCCCAAGATTTTGGGATGTACAAGATCTTCGCGCGCCATCTGCGTGACGTGCAAATGACGCCCAAGTGGGACAGGCCCTTAAATCATACAGGATGTAGTCATATATATAAACTTTAAGCAGTTGAAAATTCTCTTTGCTGAAATGATGTCCTTGCTTCACAATTCTATAACTTGTCAATTATTTAATCCTCATCATCGGGAACAAATTTTTTTAAATTCTCTGTTATTCTCCACAACGTTGATTGAAAACTTTTTTGAAAACATGTTCAGCCTCACACGTTTTATTATTTCAGCAATCGCACACCACTGTCAAGCTGGTGAGTGAGGTGGGAGAGTACAACAAGAATTTGATCGAAGAAATAGGTTTGTTTGATGACCCATGAAGAGGTGAATGGGATGAATGAGTTCATTTGCATCTGTAAAGCCCTTTTCATCTTTAAGTGGCAAAGCCATTCACTGCCAGTGAAGTGAAATAATTCTGGTGAGATCGTCTTGTAGGAAATGGAGCAAATATAATTGTTCCCTTGTATAGTCAATGTAAGTATCCTATTAATTTATTTCGCTCCTCTGGGTAGAAGAATGGAGTGGAGGTTAGGGGGCTAGGTGAATCATTTATTCTTGTTCCATATATGTCATACACCCCCCTCCCTCCCCCCACGTGAACTGGTTTAATGCTTGATGTACGAAATGATGTCTCTGGCATTGTGTCTATTCTCCTAAAGCAACAGCCGAGATTAAATATTAAAACTTCGCTGCAGGGTTTCATTCTGTCACAGACTGATTCACGGGCAGCGGTGAAACTTATTTTGCGATGAATCTGTTAATACAATCGGACGTGTCTCGCTAATAACATCAATGAGTTAGCGTGCTTTTCCCTACAATGTCCCCATGCTGGGAGACCCATACAACCCGTAACCTGAACCACAAATGAGTTACATTTACTCACGTCAGATGGATGAGTTGTAGATATAGCCCAGACCATCTCACAAACCAGCCTCCCTTTCATTGAGTAGTTGAGTTTAATTTAGTTTAGTTCAGCTTAAGAGATATTGAGTACAAACAGGCCCTTCAGCCCACTGAGTCCCCTCCGACCAGCAATCCCTATATACTAACACTATCCTACACATTAGAGACAATTTACAGTTTTACCGAAGCCAATTAACCTACAAACCTCTATGTCTTTAATCGTGTGAGAGGACACCGGCGTATCCGGAGAAGACCCACTTGGTCACAGGGAGAACGTACAAACTCCATACAGACTGCACTGGTAGTTAGGATCAAACCCAGATCTCTGGCAAAGTAAGGCAGCAGCTCTTTTGTGTCAAGCTGGAAAGGATACAGCGAAGATTTACAAAGATGTTGCTAGGACTAGAGGGTCTGAGCTATAGGCAGAGGTTGAGTAGGCTGGGACTCTATTCCTAGGAGCACAGGAGGATGATGGGTGATCTTATAGAGGTGTATTAGATCATGAAAGTAATAGATCGGCTAGATGCACAGTCCCTTGCCCAGAGTAAGTGAATCGGGGACCAGAGGACATAGGTTTAAAGTGAAAGGGAAAAGATTTAATAGGAATCTGAGGGGTAACTTTTTCACACAAAGGGTGGTGGGTATATGGAACAAGCTGCCAGAGGAGGTAGTTGAGGCATGGACTATCCCAACATTTAAGAAGCAGTTAGACACTTACATGGATTGGACAGGTTTGGAGGGATATGGACCAAACGCGGGCAGGTGGGACTAGTGTAGCTGGGACATGTTGGCCGGTGTGGGCAAGTTGGGCCGAAGTGCCTGTTTCCACACTGTATCACTATGACTACATCACTCCATGACTCTATGACTCTACCGCTGTTGCATTGTCCGCCCTATTGAGTCCATCTACACCTCAGGCTGCCTTGGCAAGGCTGCCAGCAAAATCAATGACCAGTCTCAGCCCTGGTCACTCCCTGTTCCCCACTCTCCCATCGGGCAAGATGTATGGTATTTGTAAATGCATGTTTCCAGATTCAGGGACAGTTTCTTCCCATCTTTTATCTGGCAACTGAACCGTCCTCCTCACTGCACTGAATGAATGAATGAATAAATAAGTTTATTGGCCAAATATGTACACATACAAGGAATTTGCCTTGGTGATCCGCTCACAACTAACAACACGACCTACTGTAAACCATTAAGAATAAAACATAAAACCTTAAAACATTAAGAATAAAACATTATAGTTTGAACTTGTGTGACCCACTGTCACTTAAGAGTGTTGATTTCAACATACATTTAAAATTCTGACTACATTTGTAAGGTAACAACATTCCAGTTGGACAAGATCATACGCCTATCACACCTTGGGAGAAGGAAAATGATTTGACTGGCGTGTGCACAAACTAACCAATTTTTGCTCCCCAGTTTCTGTCAATTTACCATTCAATTACTTTTGTGCGAATCATTATTCCACACCTGTCAACAGCAAGGTACAAACAAGTTTGCAATGATTCTAATCTCATCAATTAATCTGCTCTATCAAATAGGATCAGCGGTAAAGCACTGCTGTCAATACTGTCATGTAGATGTTTTTTGATTAATCTCCAGTGAGGTTATTGTTTTTGCCAGGATACCTATTTTTGTCATTATTCACGGTTTAATTTTTCCACTTTGTAGGATAAAATTTAGATTGCTGGAGCTGCTGCCTGCAAGGATAAAAATGAATCAATTACATCTTGCACAAATACAATTCCTATTATATTATTTTATGTATGAAAAAATGCCTATCACCAGTTGTGTGTCACTTATGATTATGTACCCAGACCTGCGGTCTTGAGAGAGAAATGTCACAGAACAATGTACCAGTTATTTAGAAAAACATTTCTGTTTAGATATGTCATTAATCAAATATTTCCTTATTATTCCTGAGCCTGCAACGTTTTTCCATTTCTGATAAAAATTCACAATGGCAAGTTGGGCATATTTTCACTTGCATTGCTGGTTGCAATGAGTAATGTTTAACCAAATCATAAGGACATAATTGACAAGAGAATTAGGTCATTTGGCCCACCAAGTCTACTTCGGCATTCAATCTTTGCAGATCTATTTCACCCTCCTAACCCGATTCTTCTGCCTTCTCCCCATAACTCTGACACCCGTACTAATCAAGAATCTATCTATCTCTGCTGTAAAAAAACACCTATTGACGTTCTCCACAGCCTACTGTAGCACAGAACTCCGCAGATTCATCACCCGCTGACTTAAGGTCCTTTCCAAAGGAATGTCCTTTAATTCTTTGACCTCTAGTCCTAGACTCTCTCACTAGTGGAACCACAGCCTACTGTAGCACAGAACTCCGCAGATTCATCACCCGCTGACTTAAGGTCCTTTCCAAAGGAATGTCCTTTAATTCTTTGACCTCTAGTCCTAGACTCTCTCACTAGTGGAACCATCCTCTCCACATCCATTCTAACCAGACCTTTTACTATTCTGTACATTTCAATGAGCCCTATCCTTCTAAACTCCAGCAAGTACAGGCCCAGTGCCATCAAACGCTCATCATTTGTTAACCCTCTCATTCCTGGGATCATTTATGTAAACCTCCTCTGGACCCTCTCCAGAGCCAACACATCCTTCCTCAGATATGGTGCTCAAATTTGCTCACAATATTCCAAATGCAGCCTGACCAGTGCCTTATAGAGCCACAGCATCCATTTTTAATCCCAGCCCATATATGCAATTTGTAGTTTAACTGGGATGAAGGGTCTCGATTCGAAACGTCACTCATTCCTTCTCTCCAAAGATATGCTGTTTGTCCCACTGAGTTACTCCACCTGTTTGTGTCAATCTTCTTTCTAAACTTGTTTAATGCATGCTTCAGATTTCAGTTAAATTAAATGGCAGTTGCATTCAGGGGGAGTTGTGAGGCCAGGATAATGGAACAGTAGACACATCTTGTTGTTATTTTGTAAGGGAATAAAAGAACCAAAGGTCAGTAGTGAGCAATTAACTTTTCTTGCCAGAACCAATGTTCATTGAGATCTTGAATTTTCTGTGACCTAACTCCACTAACTCATCAACTGGTATGACATCAATAACCTTCAACTCAATGTCAATAAAACAAAATAAATAACTGTGGACTTCAGGAAGAAACAGACAGCTCACACCCCACTCACCATCAATGGCAGTGCAGTGGAGTCTGTGAAAAGCACCAAGTTCCTGGGAGTGCACATCACAGATGATCAGACATGGTCCACCAACACCATCTCCCTAGTCAAGAAAGCACAGCAACGCCTCCACTTCCTTCGACGGATGAGGAGTGCTGACCTCGCCCTTTCTGCCCTCACAACTTTTTACAGGGGTGCCATTGAGAGCATTCATACCAGCAGTCTCTCAGTCTGGTATGGCAGTTGCTCTGCTGCTGACCAGAAGGCCCTACAGAGAGTGGTGAGGACAGCGGAGAAGATCACCAGATCACCCCAACCAGCAATCCAGGACTTATACCCATCTTAGTGTCGCAATAGAGCAACCAGTATCATCAAAGACACCACCCACCCAGCACAAAAATTGTTCACCCTCCTACTATCCGGCAAGCGCTACCGCAGCAGGCGGAGCAAAACCACCAGATTCAAAAACAGCTTTTTCCCTCAGGCCATCAGACTACTCAACACACTCAAGAAAATGCCATGAACATTACACAAACTAAGACCAGTTGACTGTCAAAATAACTTTAATTCAATGTCTACAGTATGCCATTTGCACTTTTCTATATTGCACCTTTTATTATTGCACCTTAATAATATACCTCAAAATTTTACTACACTCTGGCACACTGTGAATATTTTATATAATGTATATGTCCTGTCTATTTTTATTGGTACATAGTCTGTCTGTGTTATAAATATTACTTGCACATTTGGAGTATGGGGAAACACAATTTCAATCCTCTGTGTAATTACTTGTTACATTATTTGAATTGACAATAAAGTTTACTTTACTTTACTTACTTTACTACTTATCTGTCTTTTCCTTGAACAACTTAGGTGATAAGAAACTATTGACTCTGCTTTAAAATTAACTATTGTCTGGAGAGAAAAAGAAAGATTATCCGACTGGAACGATTCTAGTGCTCCTGAAGGGATTAAGTGTTTCCCAGCTTTAATCTTGGCTCAAATTTTTAGACTTTTCCACCTCAACCAAGATTGCAGAGCCAATGGAAAGATTTCTTCCTATCTTCAATATTTTGAAAACTTAGATCAAATTATCTAAATTCTGTGAAAGACGACACTGGCTACACTGATTGTTCTCACGATTGAATGCTTGCAGTCCAAGACCGGGTAAATTTGCTCTGGATTTCTTCTATTTGCCTGTTCTGTACCTATCTATGATCTACAGCAGGAGTATGCTGAAGAGCAGACTGACTGGTTGCCTCATAGCCTGGTTTGCTAAGTAATTCGAATACCCGGTAATAAAGGAGGAAATTGTGGACATTTCCTGGTCCAAAACGAGTATTGACCTCTCCACCATCAAGAAACACTGCCTGAAGAAGACAACTAATATCATCAAAGTCCCACACCACCCTCGTTATGCCCACAACTCGCTGCTACCATTGGGAAGTAAGAAGTAAGAGCCTCAGAACTGTTACCTCCAGGCTCAAGGAGAATGTTCCTCCCATCAAGTCTCTTGAACCACTCTGCACACACCTGACCACGACCCTATCTCAGCATCACACGACCATGGACTTTGCTTAAGGTTGCACTACCTAGTTCGATTTGCACTGTTATGGTCTAAATATCTAATCTAACTGATATTTTACTGCGTTTTTGTTTATTGTAAATATTTTTTGTTAGGTCATTGCATTAATGTGCCTGTAAAGATACAGAACTTAAGAATGTCATTGTTCTGGTCCCGGTGACCACATGATTTTCTTCCCACCGCCAAAAGATGCACAGGTTGGCCGGTTAACTGATTGCTGTACATTTTCACAAGCGAGGATGCAGAGCTCGGAGAAATACATCAAGGTCCGGAAAGCGCTCCCATGATATGTTATGTGCTTTGTAAATGTATTTTGTGTCACTATTGTAACTTTATTTTGTGCCACCTTTTCTTCCATTCTCAGCGAATTTGGATGTAATAATAATATTGTCATTGTCATTGTAAA
Organism: Leucoraja erinaceus; assembly: GCF_028641065.1. Classification (NCBI taxonomy): domain Eukaryota; kingdom Metazoa; phylum Chordata; class Chondrichthyes; order Rajiformes; family Rajidae; genus Leucoraja; species Leucoraja erinaceus. The sequence goes on along the minus strand of NC_073379.1, from coordinate 19,971,545 downwards.
TACATACAATAAAATTCCAGTCTTAATCCTTTATCATTTAGCTTCATTATAAATATGGAAAATATCCGAGTCTCCATCGCAGATCAGTCTCGGGTAGCACTGGGGATATCCTGCCACTTTGAGTACATAGGTCTTGTCCCAAATCTTTGCTTTCTGTTTGTCAGTCAGTCATCTAACCAGTTCAATAACCTCCTGCCAATTTTGATCTTAAACATTAAGTAGCAGCTTCTTATGAGGATGTTCACTCAGAGGCTTCTGCATGTGCATCAAAAGGATATTTCTTTTAAAAAGCCTATTTCGGTAGCTTTTTATGTCTGTTTTGACACTTTCTGTTGTTAATGTCTAGCTCCATTCACCAGCATTTGTACATGTTAATATGTGGTGTGCTTTATACATTTATTTGGTCCCTGAGGTTGTCCTTTCTAACCTTTCATCAAAGAAGTTAGCACAAATAGGTTTGTGTTGAGGCTGATCTAATATTATGTCCTTCTTGTCCAAATAATAAACCAGTGTGTATTGGTGTGATTAGTGTATGAGTGTATCCAGAGGGTATTCGTGTGCGACAGGACGTTGAAGGACGAGAAGCCGAAGCCACGAGGCCAAACCTACATCACTCCTAAGATACCGAATGGACACTATGCCGAAAGGACACAAACCCGAACAGACACCGCGCCGAAAGGACAAGACGCAGAATGGACATGACGTTGAAAATCCGCCGAACGGACATGATGTCTCCAGGGACGGGATTTGTCCGAGACCTTGTCAGCGATTGGTCCAGATCCCCACGTCCATCACATCACCGGCGCCGTCCATCAAATCCCGGTTCCGGAGATTTCATGTCCATTCGGCGGCTTTTCAACGTCATGTCCGTTCTGCATATTGCCCTCTCGGCGTGGAGTCCGTTCGGTATCTTGACTCCCACTTCTTCTATTCGGCTTCTCGTCCTTTGACATTCCGTCCGGGTACTGAGTGTATGAGTGTATCCAGAATGTATTAGTGTGATTAGTGTTTATTGTATCCAGAGTGTATTAGTGTAATTGGTGTATGAGTGTAATAACCCAGCCACACTTACCCATATCAGATTATCGACTGCAATGATCACTTCACTGAGTATAGGAGCAGGGAGGTTCTACTGCAGTTGTATAGGGTCTTGGTGAGACCACACCTGGAGTATTGCGTACAGTTTTGGTCTCCAAATCTGAGGAAGGACATTATTGCCATAGAGGGAGTGCAGAGAAGGTTCACCAGACTGATTCCTGGGATGTCAGGACTGTCTTATGAAGAAAGACTGGATAGACTTGGTTTATACTCTCTAGAATTTAGGAGATTGAGAGGGGATCTTATAGAAACTTACAAAATTCTTAAGGGGTTGGACAGGCTAGATGCAGGAAGATTGTTCCCGATGTTGGGGAAGTCCAGGACAAGGGGTCACAGCTTAAGGATAAGGGGGAAATCCTTTTAAAACCGAGATGAGGAGAATTGAGAATGTGGTCAACACCGGATTTCCATTCCATTCGTTCAGCAGACCGCTGATACCAATGCTGCCCTAGTGGGATGGGATTAAACTGTATTATTATTTATCTATTCCGGCAGCTTTTTTTTTTCACACAGAGAGTGGTGAATCTCTGGAACTCTCTGCCACAGAGGGTAGTTGAGGCTAGTTCATTGGCTATATTTAAGAGGGAGTTAGATGTGGCCCTTGTGGCCAAGGGGATCAGAGGGTATGGAGAGAAGGCAGGTACGGGATACTGAGTTGGATGATCAGCCATGATCATATTGAATGGCGGTGCAGGCTCGAAGGGCCGAATGGCCTACTCCTGCACCTAATTTCTATGTTTCTATGTTTCTATCACATTATAGATACAGGGATGGAAAATACCTGTACTTAAATTTCTCACAAGTATTTTGTGTAACAAAATGTAGTGTCCTCTTTTCTTGCAAACCTGTGAGAAGAACTTATCTTAGTGTAAAAAATAATTGATTGATTGTTCAAGGTACAGTGAAGTTGGAGTTACCATAGAACCATACGAATAAAAAGAACACAATACACAATTGAATTTAACATAAACATCCACCACAGTGGAATCAACGTTTCTCACAGTGATGGAAGGCAATAAAGTTCAGTCAATTGAAAGATACAGCATGGAAACAGGCCCTTAAGCACACTAAGTCCATGCCAACCATTGATCACCCATTCATACTAGTTCTATGTGCCTGCACCTCTGCATCCACTCCCAACACAGCAAGCAATTTACAGAGGCAAATTAACCTACAAATCTGCATGCCTTTGAGATATGAGAGGAAAGCCGTTCCAGCTATTGTAGGAAACCCCTATAGTCACAGGGAGAACATGCAAACTCCACACGGACAGCATCCGAGGTAAGGATCGAATCATGGTCTCTGGGTGCTGTGCGACAGCAGCACTACCAGCTGCACCCTTGTGTCGCTCAATTGGAAATGAGTTAACTGTGAATAAAAGTGGACAAAATATCTAGTTTAAAAATATGCTTTCTGTTAAAGAAAAGCTTCCAAGGAAGTATTTTATGAAACAAGGACTATCTTAAAAAACAACAAATATGGAAATTCCAGATCCTGGTTCACTTGCAAAGTTGATGCAGATTTGCTTCAAGACTGCTTGTCAAATAAATGTTTTCATTGAATCTATCGATGTGATGTGGAACTGTATCTGATGTTTACATTTTGTTGAGTGAAATGCTATTCTTTGGCAGGCAACCCTAGCTGACAGTGTAGATAATGGTAACAGGATGGCTGGTGTTTTCTTTCTTCCTTAAGGGGCAGGTTCTCATTCCGCACCTTGTCTATCATTAGGCAGGGCCACCGACATCTTTGCAAGGAGGTCAATTACTGTTTACTGGTCCAAGGCAGGTGAGCAGAGCATGTCAGAAATACTTCTTGTTTTCATTGTGAAATGTTTAAAAGCATTAGGCTCACAACCAAAGATCATAGATGATCTTTGCTCACAACCACTCGAACAGAGATAAAAGTGCTGGTGCAATTTCGCTTCCATTATCACATTATCCCTCTGCTATTTTGCACCTGACTTACAATAATTTGACAAGTTAGAGAATTGCAAAGACACAATTATTATTTACTCAGCGTGATTGTGGCCTGATTTTAATCAACTTTTTTTTATCCCTCTTGAGTTTTCCATGATGCGTTGGGTGTAATTGTACGATTCTTAGTGTCTTGAATTTCTCTCATCAGATGAGTATATTTGAATTTTGAACTTTGGCTAATAGTGTTGAACACCAAACCTGATCCTTAAACTTAGTGTGTTTTGAGGCCTGACAATTATGTATGGGAACATTAAACCATTTTCTCCTGACTAAACACTGTCACAATGCACGGTCCAGCCATACAAACTAAGCTACGCAAAAAACAGACACAAATTGCTGCAGTAAAGGGCCTGTCCCACTTAGGCGACTTTTTAGGCGAGTGCAGGAGACTCTTCGCTAGCCACATGATCACCACATGGTCGCCACATGTTCGCTGGTGGTCTCTGGTGGTCTCTGGTGAATCTCCTTCATGGTCACGAGGAGTTCCCGCAAATTTTTATTTTATTATTTTTATTAGAAGCAATTGTACAAGAATAAAACATTTGGCATGTAAAATTAAACAATTATTGTACAGCTTCAATTTTGACCTTTTCACCTGAAAATGAGGGAAAAGAAGAGAGAAAGAACAAGAGAGGGAAAAAGTGAAAAGTGAAAAGATAGGAACCCTAGATTACCAAAGTAGTGTGGCCAAAGAGTGAATAAAGATATAAGGGAGGAAAAGGAAAAAAAAAAAAAAAATGGAGATATACCTGCCCCTCATCCCCCCCCACCCACCTCACCCAATCCAATCCATAGTTGGATTTAAATTCAGACTTGCGTTGCGCCATACTATCTTTGTAAGAATTCGGTAAAGGGTGTCCATGTCTTGAAAAATGTATCTGTTTTTTCTGCCAAGACAAGTCTAATATTTTCCAAATGTAGTGTCTCGGACATGTTTGTTATCCACATCTTTACAGTAGGGACTGATGTGCGTTTCCAATATTTGTTTTTTCACCGTTATCAGGCCATAATTAAGAAAATTTCTTTGAAATAATGTTAGCTCAGAACAGGCTTCTGACGTACCTAGAGTAATCAATTCTGTGTCGGGGTCCAATTTTATTTTAAGTATTTTAGAAAAAAATTCCAAAATTCCCCTTCAGAAATTATGTAACTTTATACAGGAGGCAAAAGAATGAGTTGTGGTTGCTTCCTGAAGGAGACATTTATCACAAATAGGGGAAACATTTGGGAAGATCTTATTCAGTTTAGACTTTGAATAATAAAGTCTATGCAGTATTTTAAATTATATTAACGAATGCCTAACATTAAGAGAACAATTATGTATATATAGAAGGCTTTCCTCCCATCTATCTTTTAAAATTGTTAGGCCCAATTCATCTTCCAAAGCTCACCTAATTATTTCCGACGATGGGATTTGTATATTTAAAAGGGTATTATAAAGGTACGATATTAACTTATTTGATTCCGAGTTTCTATTCATACATGCGTCTAGTATAGCTGGAACCATATAATTGATAGTCTTGGGTATGTGAATTCAAATAGTCTCATATTTGAAGATATCAAAAGTATTGGCTACCTTTCAGATGATATTTCGACAGTAATTCTTGAAATGAGTTCCCATCTCATTAAGATCTCCCAGTTTTTTAAATTCCTAATCTTTCCCAATGTGTGAACGCCTTGTCTAAAATAGACGGCTTAAACGAGGGATTGTTGGCGATTGGTGAGAGAAGAGATAAATTTCTCAATTTAAGGGTTGACTTCACGTTTCCAGATTCACAAGGTACTATGGATAATCGGGTTTTTCTCATATACTGATTTCTTCAGATTGATTGGAGAGAGAGTTGAAACATTTTCTGCTATGAAAAATTGGTCGCCATGGAGAAAATCGATAATCCTGTAGTCGTAAGTGCAGTTGTAGTGGGGTCGCCATGTAGTTATGGGTATTCGAGGCAGTCGTAGGTTGTTTGAGTTAATCGCTTTTGAGTTAATCGCTTTTGCTGACCGGCCATTTTCATTGGCTCATTGGAGAAAAAAAACGTAAGCACGAGTTTTCAGAACCAAAGATAACCAACTGGTAATCTTAAATGCCCACCAAACTTCACAGCTGTATATCTCTGGCTTATTAAAAGTTGTCCGGTGGCTTAAATGTTTCTCAACTCCTTCTCCCCCCCTTCCCCCCCCCCCCCCCCCCTTCTCCCCCCTCCCCCCCCCCCCCCCCCCTTCTGCCCCTCCCCCCCTCCTCTTTTAAAGAACTTACCGTACACTGCACTAGCTGTCTTAACCTTAGCCGGCAATCCGCTAAAAAATCGCCTAAGTGGGACAGGCCCTTTACTCAGTGAGCCAGGCAGCATCTCTGGAGAACTTGGAGAGGAGACATTTCAGACTGGGACCCCCTCTCAGACGTCCTGACCTGTAACATCACCGATCTTTAGCGAATCTGCTTGAGTTACTCCATCATTTTGTGTCTCACAAAAATACACTCTAAGTTCTGGAGCAAATCAAAGTGCTAAGTTACTCCAGCACAATGTCATTTTTTGTAAACCAGCATCTGCAGTTCCTTGTGTCTATTTTAAGCTGAACCTTCTATACTTCATAATATTGTCCTTTTGGCTCATTGAGTATGACATGTTATTTCAGTCTTTACAACCGTAGCGGATATCTGGATAGAATGGATGTGTGCTACTCAATGGAATTAACATTACTTCTGTGCCAATTTTGAAATGGAGTTATATTTGAATTAAGTCAACAAAGTATTAACACAACTTGTATAAGAAGGAACTAGACATGCTGCTTTAAACCGAAGATAGACACAAAAAACTGGAGAAACATCAGTGGGACAGGCAGCATCTCTGGAGAGAAGGAATGGATGACGTTTCGGTTCGAGACCTTTCTTCAGAGTCAATTCTTCAGAATGCTGAAGGGTCTCGACCTGAAATGTCACTCATTAACACAAATTCATTCCTGCTCATTTGTTGGGTGGGAGATCTGGCAGGATCACTCTATGCTCATCTCCAAAGCCCCCATTAGCATACATTTATCATTAAACTAACCGTTGAATGATTTTGAATCAGGGAAACAATATACCATTAATCTATAATGAGCATATAATTTGTTTTGACTGTTTATTATTCAAACAATCTAAATTAAAACTATCTCTCTGTTCCATCCATCGCCTTTATGAGCTGTAGGGTCTCATTTTGTACCTTGTGAAAGACAGTGGCGCAGCGGTAGAGTTGCTGCCTTACAGCGCTTGTAGCGCCGGAAACCCAGGTTCGATCCCAACTATGGGTGCTATTTGTACAGAGTTTGACTGTTCTCCCAGTGACCTGTGTGGGTTATCTCTGAGATCTTCAGTTACCACTCACACTCCAAAGACATACAGGTCTGTAGGTTAATCGGAATTGTATAAATGTAAATTGTCCCGAGTAAATTGTCCGTAGTAACTTGTCCCTAGGATGGTGTAATTGTGCGGGGATCACTGGTCGGTGCGGATTCATTGGGCTGAAGGGCTGGTTTCCGCTCTGTATTTCTGAACTGAAACTAAACTAAACTAAATATTAATTACACAACCAAATAAACCAAAGGCTCTCTGGTCACACCATCACATGTCCTTAACGTGTCTAAGTCTGAAGAAGGGTGTCAAGATAGTTGGATCCTAAATTATTCCAGGACATAAATTCTATGTCTCCATCTTGACTTGACATTTAAACACAGTAATTCTCCTTCCCATTCCCACATTGACCTCTCTGTCCTGGGTCTCCTCCATTGTCAGAGTGAGGCCAGATGCAAATTGGAGGAAAAGCATCTCAAATTGCACTTGGACAACTTACAGTGGCATGAATTATGATTTCTCTAACTTCAAGTAACCTTTCAAGCATTCCTTTTCTCTCCATCCCTCCCCCACCCGTCACACCAGCTTCTCGTTCTCACCCAACAAACAGGTAATAATGGCCTATTTCCTTTATCATCATTACTTTTTTACATATCTTTCATTCATTACTCTTTATCACTACATCATCGTCTATCTTCAGTTTAAACCAGCATCTGTAGTTCATTCCTACACTCTCCATCTTGATTGTTGGAGCCCAAAAGGTCTGCAATGCTGAGAACACAATCTCTCCCTTTGTGTAAGCCCTTCATGTCATCTCCGCTGGTGAGATACAATGAGGCTTTTATGTTTAATCTATATCTCTTATGTTTAATAGATACCTCAACTTATAATATACTGCATTAAATATTACTGGTATTAAATATTTTACCATTTAACTTAACCTTTGTAGTGAAACGATTTCTGTCATTCCTATGGTTTCTGTGGAACCGTTTTCCTTTACACGGAATATTTTCCATGCAGAAATTATTTTCCGCTATTATTAAAAGCTTTCAGCTAAATTGTATTTTAAGAGTTTTAGTTTGTCTTCTCTGTATGTACAGAAATTGGGCTAGGCAAATTGTGGGATTAACTAGTTAAATTATGGGACTATTGCGTTCAGAGATGTGACCCGATCATCCTGAACATGAGTTTGAATCCCATTAGGCCTGTTGCACATTGGGGAAAAAAACAAGGTAATCAAGCAAATTTTTGAGTAAGAAAAATCATATTTGATAAATTAATTGGACCTCTTTGAGGAAGTAACGTGTGCTTATGGAGAAACTTGTGGGTGTGCTAGCCTGAGATTTCCACAAGACATTTGATAAGATGCTGCATCAAAGATTATTGTGGAAAATAAAATCGGGACAAAGCCTGGCAAGTGAGAGGTGGATACAGGTGAGGGGGTTTGAGAGTGAAACTGCTCAATGACAGGAAGGTATCTGGGAATAGGCATAGAGTCATAGTCATAGAATAATACAGTGTGGATACAGGCCCTTCGGCCCATCTTGCCCACACCAACTAACATGTCCCAGCTACACTAGTCCCAACTGCCAACATTTGGCCCATATCCCTCCAAACCTGTCATATCCATGTACCTGTTTCTTAAATGATGGGATAGTCCCTGCCTCAACTACCTTCTATGGCAGCTTGTTCCATACACCCACCACCCTTTGTGTGAAAAAGTTACCACTCAGATAACATATTTTCCCCTTCACCTTAAACTTATGGTGAACCTCTGCTTCTCGGTTCACCATAAATGGGCTTTTTTTTCTGGGCAGAGAGGTCAATTGAATGATGTGCCTCAACTGGTTTATAGTGTATTGAAATTACTTAGATGAAGGCACCAAAGATAAGTTTGTTAAATTTGGCGATGACACAGAGATAGGTAGGAAGGTGAGTTGGGATGGGGACAAAAGGATGCTGAAAATGGACCAAGAAAGGTCATGAATTGAGTCCAAATCTAGCAAGTGAAGCATAATGCAGGAAAAATAAAATTGTCATATTTAGAGAAGGTGCCATAATAGTGGCATAGGCATAGATAGCGTGGATATGGAAAGGATGGTTCCACTTGTGGGAGAGGCTAGGTCCAGAGGTCACAGCCTCAGGATTAAAGGGCGTTCTTTTCGAAAGGAGGTGAGGAGGAACTTCTTTAGTCAGAGGGTAGTTAATCTGTGGAACTCATTGCCACAGAACGCTGTGGAGGCCAAGTCAGTGGATATTTTTAAGGCAGAGATAGACAAGTTCTTGATTAGAACAGGTGTCAAGTGTTATGGGGAGATGGCAGGAAAGTGGGATTAGGAGGCAGAGATCAGCCATGATTGAATGGCGGAGTAGACTTGATGGGCTGTAAGGCCCAATTCTACTCCTATAATGTGGACTTGTCATTTTGGCAGGAATATTTAACATGAGGCATGTTGTCTGAAAGGTGAGAGATTGTGCAGAGGTCTGAGGTTGAGAGAGAGGTCACGGTGAAATAGCTCATGACGTATCCTACTCTACTCTCTCTGCACCTTGACCGTGTGGGCAGACACTGCTCTGAAATCCTCTTTAAATTCATCAACAATACCACTATTGTTGGACAATTAACAGTTAAAGATGAATCAGGGTACAAGGGGGAAATTTATAATTGAAATGGATGATTACCAGAACAACAATCTTGCTCTCGTTGTTAGCAAGACCGAGGAGCTGTTTGTTGACAACGGGAAGTGAAAGGCAAGGATCCGCAAACCTCTCTCTCCATCTGTCATCACAACAGGACGGCAGTGGGGAGAGTCAACAGCTTTGAGTTCCCAAGCATGCTTATCTCTGAAGATCTATCCTGGGACCAGCGGACTAATGCAATCACGAGAAAGTTTATCAATGCGTCTATTTCTCTGGAAGACTGGGGAGATTCGTCATGTTGCCAAATACTCCATTGAATCTCTACAGGTTAATGGTGGAGAACTTACTAACCACGTTTGCTCTACATCCTGGTTTGGCAAGTTGAACTCCCAGGAATGAAGGAAACTGCAGAGAATGATGGAGCCTGTTTGATCCATCACAGATATTGAATGAAGTGTAGATGGAGTCAATGGAAGGATGATTGTTTTTTGTGAAGGTCTGGGCTGCGTCCACAATTCTCTGCAATAGCTTGTGGTCTTGGATGGAGCTGTTCCCAAACCAAGCTGTGATGCATTCTGATAAAATGCTTTGTAAGGTGCATCTGATACACTTGTTGTGTACTGTGTTCATGTGCCTGTGGAGCTGTGGCGTAATAATTGTATTGTGCTCTTTATAGAGCATATTACAATTAAACACTCTTAACTTGATGATTCATAAAAGGCTGGTTTGCAGATGCAGCAGAAAATTGGGAAGGTCTACCAGAATGTTTATTGCTTGGGGAAATTAATACAAGAGAGAGAAGGTTGTGCTTTCATTGTTAAGGGCATTGATGAGAACACATCTGGTGTAATAAAACTATATTGGTTTCTTTAAGTAAGGAAGTTAGTTAATGCATGAGAGGAGTTTAGAGAAGGTTTAATAGGTTCATACCTGGATTTGTTGGGTTGCCATGTGGAAAGGGACAGGGTAGGCTTGTGTTTTCTGATGTTTAAAAAAGTGAGAAGAAACTTGACTGAAAAAAACCTCAGAATGCTGAAGCAACTTAGCAGGCCAGACAGCATCCCTGGAGAACGTGAATAGATGACCTTATGGATCGGGTCCCTTCTTCAGCCTGAAGAAGGCCTGGAGAAATGGCATCGACCCGAAATGTCACATCCATTTTCTCCAGGGATGCTGCCCGACCCACTGAGTTACTCCAGCACTTTGTGTCTTGTTTTGTAAGCCAGCATCTGCTGTTCCTTGTTTCTACACAGGAGCTTGAGTGAGACTTGTTTGGTCTTGAGAGGATGGGGTGGGTTGGATGTGGAAAGGATGTTCTCTCCTGGAGGAGATTCTAGAATGAGGTGTCATTGTTTAAAAAAAGAGTTTGCCCATTTGTGAGAGAGTGAGGTGACATTTATCTTCTAGCAATCATGAATCTTTGCATCGGGTGGCGCCGTGAGCGGCTGCCTTGCCAGCAGCGTGTCAGTCATTTCAACTCTTTTTGTTTTTTCAGTATGTCTAAATGTATGTGTTAATGTGTCTCGGTATGTTATTGGGTGAACCGTTCCCATTCACCTACCTCGACGGAGATGCGACTTTCTCCTCGTCGCATTTTCACCTCCCTCGCGGCCTAACAACTTGGATTGGTGCGGCCTTTCCCGTAGATGGCCCAGGGCTTCAGCAGCAGGCGCAGCGGGTCTTCCATCACAGAGCCAGATGAAAGGCCACCAACCGCCGACCTGCTGACTTAAATATCGTGAAGCCGCGGTTTGCGGAGCTTCTAGCTGTGGGCGTGGCGTAGGCTTACCATCCCGGAGCCAGGGATCCCTTGCCGGGGATTGCTGGTGAAGAGCTCCGACCGCTGGCCTGCCTGCGTCCTATAGCATCAAGAAGCCGCGGTCTCTGGTAAGAAAGAGGCCGATTCGGGCACTCCTATCTGCGGAGTGTGTTCCATCCATCACGACGTTGGAGCTTCGATCATCCCGACGAGAGGGCTTGTACATCGGACTGTGCGTGATAACTGTGGCAGATGTTTATGTTAAGTTCTATCGTGTATTGTGTTCTTTTAATTGTATGGCTGAATGGTAACTCACAAATCACTGTACCTTAATTGGTGCATGTGACAATAAATGTGAACTTGTACCTGAACTTGGACTCTTTTCATCAAAGAATAAAGGAAGCGGAGTCTTCAAATAAATTTAAGGCAGTGACAGACAATAGTGTCTAAGGAAAGGGTGAAAGGTTTCAACGGGTTAACAGGAATATAGTGTTGAAGTTGGAATCAGATCGACCATGAAATGTTAGAACAGGCCCAATGGCCGGAGTGGACAACTCCTGCTCCTGAGTTGCATGTTTGGGTCGCAACAAGGAAGCTGGGAATTTCAATTAAATTCAATAAACATTCCTGGATTGAGAGCAAGACATGAATGTCTGGTGGGACTCAGCATGTTTGGCAACATCGGTGAAAGGAAAAAAACAGACAAATGAACTTGTCTAAAGACGAGTCCCAACCTGAAACGTCACCTGTCCACTTCCTCCACACATATTGCCTGACCCATTGAGTTCCTCCAGCACCTGTGCTTTGCTCAGGATTCGAACATGTTATTTCCTTGTGTCTCCAATTGTGGAACAATTTGGTTTCTGTGATGGTGACCACTGGAACATCGCAAAAACAGATCCAATAAACTAATTTCTTCCAGGATGAAAACTTTCCAGCCCTACTGTGTCTGGCGTATGTGACATAGACCCTAAGACATAGGAGCAGAATTAGGCCATTCAGCCCATCGAGCCTGCTCCAGCGAAGCGAGACACAAAATGCTGTGGTAACACAATGGGAAGTCAGCATCTCTGGAGAGAAGGATGGGTGACGTTTAGGGTCTGTCCAATACCTCCATCGACTCCATCCAAGGACCCTTCCTCAGAGAGCTTGTGCATGTTTCAAGTATTAGTTGATTCTATCTACACCGTCACCATCACCTTCATGAACATCCCACTCCACAGTAGAGATTTATTGAGCACTTATACACATATTGTTATACACATTGCTATTTCTGCCCCACAGCCTTTTAAATAGTGTCCTCTACAAGACTGCCTTGTCATCATTGCCTGAATTATATTGTATTTTTCCTAAAAAATTTCAGATATCATTTGGCAGAGCACACAATGATAGATGGATTGAGATTTGTTGTCATCGTCTTGATACCATTGATTTAATTAACACGACTAGAACTGTTGCGCTGACCAACCTGAGCTGTTTTCCCTATAAATCATATTGTAGCCTTCCATTGCCTTCAGCAATTGTGCAGATGTAAAACACCAATTATGGAAGCTTTATGTTAATTTCAAACTCACAGCCACGGGGATAAAATTAAAATTCCAAGCTATGCTGTATTAGGACAGAACGTGTTATCCATTGGCAGGAAGATAGTGTGGAAATGAACACTTTATATTTGATGAAATCTCATTTATGGCTGTTAAAAATGCATTGGCATCCGAATAGTGCCTTCAGTTATTCAAGACAAGGCAGGATTGAACTATTTTCCTGTTTAAAGCTTGCATTAGTTGGGAAAACTCGAGTAAGGCATTCAACACTCATTAGGGAAATACTGTAAGACCAATATCTCCTTTTATTCTTGAGTTAGTGACCTTAAAAAGGAAGGTTTTGCGAGGGGAATCTCCTGGTGAAGACGGGGGAGCAATTAACAGTTAATCTTCTCATCAACTAATTTAAGAGGTGAAAATGCTGGCAGCACGCAGAAGATCAGGCCATGTATCTGGAAAGGGGAATTGTTCATTTTTGAAGTCCAAGAGTCTTCGTCAGAAATCTTTTCATTGATCCAGATTAAAAGTGGGAGACAGCATTTGCTAAGAAAAGGAGCAGGTAGTTTTGAAGAAGGGTCTCGACCAGAAACATTGCCTATTCCTTCGCTGCTTAGATGCTGCCTCACCCGTTGAGTTTCTCCTGATTTTTTTAACTACTTTCGATTTTTCCCGCATCTGCAGTTCTTTCTCTGAGTCTCTATTTCCAGAACCGCTGGAGACCATCCAGATGAAGGAGATTAGATCCATCTTCTTGCTTTGAATTTAACACAGTAATGTGTTCTTCTATTTATCCTTTGTTATCCATTCCTTCTCTCCAGAGATACTGCCTGTCCCGCTGAGTTACTCCAGTATTATGTGTCTATCTTCGGTGTAAACCGGCATCTGCCGTTCCTTCCTACACAATGCCAAATATATTCTCTTCTCACAGGAGAGAGCAGATAATGATCTATTATTTTCTAGATCTGTTATTGAAACAGTAATAGATAATTATCTTCTTTCCCTTGTGCCCACAATAAAGATAGAAGATAATGATCTACAGTACTAAGTAGACGAAACAATTGACAACTCTACTATGTAAAATGGCATTCCAGCAAGTTTTCACTTCAGACAGACTGTTACAGAGTTGGAGGATCACACACCTTTGTTAAATAGTTCATTGTATATGGAAAATTGCTTCCACTTGAAAAAAACATTACTTTCAATAAATGAAAGTAATGCATTACTTTCAATAAATGAATCATTTTTGAAAGCAATATAAATGTTAAACTTAACAATTCGACAATGGTTTCATTCATAATCATGGTTTCAATCATCTGGAAGTTCTTTTCATGGGCCTAACATTCATTCTACCTCCACTAGAAGAAATGCTCTTACTTCCAAACTTATCCAAATGATCGCAGGCAACAGAATCATCCTCTGTGGAAAAGCTTATTTTCCAGCAACCTTGGTTCCAGAGCCTTGCGCTATAATCCATTTTGCCAGACCAACAGAGAACATGGTAATAATTATTCAACTATACACCTCTGACTCACTCCTGTATCTCTAAATCACCATGAACTGCTAGAAACTTAAATAAAGAATTAACAATTAATAAAGAAGTAAGCAAATAACTCTTCCAGCACAGAGGCAGATGTCCCAAAAGAGTGTGTTCCACCCACAACGCTCTTGTAATTTTGTTCCGATTAAAGGAGGTGCCAGGCCATCAGTTGCCGGAAATTCAGTGGTGTAGAGTTGTAGAGAGTTAAATTTATTGTCATGTGTACCAAGGTCCAATGAAAAGCTTTTGTTTTGTGCTAACCAGCGGAAAGACAGTACGTGATTACAATAGAGGCATCCACAGTGTACTGACGCATGATTAAGGAAAATAACGTGAATAAAGTTTAGTTCAAGGTAAAGCCCAGTACAGTCCGATCAATGATAGTCCGAGGGAGTCCAATAAGGTAGGTCGTAGCTCTTGAATGCTCTTTCGTTTTTGGTAGGATGTTCAGTTGCCTAATAATAGGTATGTTACAAAACCTACCTGAATCGTGGCTGAGCATCTGCCCTACCCCGTGTGTGTGATTTTGGCGCTGTTTAGAGGGGGCGGGTTTAAAACGCGATTTTTACTAGGCTGTTCCAATCGAAAATGTTCAGCCTAGTAAATCATTAACGGAAAATCGCTGAAAGACCCCGTCGCAAAAGGTATTATTAGTTTTTATGGCCTTGTATAATATTTATAGTAGTTTAAAAATCACTCTCTCACTCTGCAACCTCTCGCAGCCCCAGGGTTTTATAAAGCAAACAATTAAAGGTATGTACCTTATTTTTACATTAAATGGGGCTTGTATATAACCCTGTATATAAAGTTTTCTATAGCGAGTAGTTCATTTTGGGCTCTTTATATCCCGCAGTATTTTTCTGGGCACTTGAGGGCACAAATCCAGTGCAATGTGAACGTTCTAAACCAGCACGTTCACAGGAACCCACTAGAAAGCCGATTTAAATTGACTTTAATTTACAGCAAATGAACACTAAATTCCATATGGCCTATAAATTGATGTAAATGAGATTTAAAAATCATGTTTTATTGTGAATTATTTGTGAATATTATTTGGACACTTGGGCTATTTAAAAATGTTAATCATTTATTAAGAAATGGATAGATGTTTAGATCTAGTAATTGAAGTTTGAAATTAGCTACAATTGGGTAACTAACTAATTATATGCTTTAATTTCAGGTCATCCAAGTAAGATTATTTTATATTTGGTTCAGAATGCTTCAATCTATGATAACTGAAAATTTCATTCAGTTCTCTTAATTTTTAAGAAGGTTATGGGCTTTTGACTGTCCACGATCACAGCTTTTTTGTTATGTCCATAGAAAATCAATAGGGAACAAGATGCTAATTCCCGAGTATGAAAATGGCCATAACTTTTTTATTACTTGAGATATGAAAGTGAATTAGGTGTCAAATTAAACTTATTGTTATGCTTTATCTGATGGGATAAATTGCAGACTTGATTTTTTAAATCTCAAAATTTTGTAACATTGCTACTAATAACAGCTGTGAAGAAACTGTCCCTGAATCTGGAGGTGTGCGTTTTCACACCTTTTGCCTAATGCGGAGGGGAGGAAATGAGTATCTGATGCAGGTTGAGGTGTAAATGGAACCAATGGTTTGTGTAATGGTCTGGTCCGCGTCCACAATTCGCTGCAATTTCTTGTGGTCTTTGATGGAGCTGTTCCCAAACCATGCTGTGATGCATCCTGATAAAATGCTTTCCATGGCACATCTGTAGAAGTTGGTGAGAGTTGTTTGGGACATGCAGAACATCCTAAGCCTTCTAAGGAAGTAGAGGCTTTGGTGGGCTTTCTTGGCCATAGGTTCAATATGGATGGTCCAGGAGAATATGTTGGTGATATTTACTCCCAGGAACGTATAACTTTCAACTGTCTCCACTTCGGCGCTGTCAAGGCAAACTGGAGGTATGCGTACCGCTTCTCTTCCTGAGGTTGATCACTATCTCCTTTGTCTTGTTGACATTGAGAGAAAGGTTGTTGTCTCGACACCAGGACACGAGATTCTCAATCTCCTTCCGGTACTGGGTCTCATCATTATTTGATATCTGGCCCACAGTGGTCATGTCATCTGCAAATTTGTAAATTGAATTAGTTTTGTACACTGGCTGCACAGTCGTGGGTCTACAAGGAGTAAAGAAGGGGAATGAGAACGCATCCTTGCGGAGCACCAGTGTTGAGGATTAACGTGGAGGATGATTTGTCCTCTATCCTCATTGATTGGAGTCTGTTTGTACCTTTATCTCTTACTGTTTACTAACATCTTAAGAAACATCTGCAGTTCCTTGTGCCTCCATTTTAAAGAAAGAGTTGGGCTGACTGATGACTTTTTTTCTGTTGTTGCTTAAGTTGGTATGGATACCCTCCTCGTCTCCATTCTGAAGGTACGTCCTTTTATTCTGAGGCTGTGCCATCTTATTCTAGACTCTCACATTAATGGAAACATCCTTAGTACACCCACTCTTTCTAGGCTTTTCATTCTCCAGTGAATTTCAATGAGATCCCTCATTCTTCTAAACAGCAGCGAGTGCAGGCACAGAGTCTTCAAACAGCCTTTAACATCTGCAGTGTTTAACAACACTTTCATCTGATTGTTCTTATTGCCTTAAAATCTTAACTCTTTCCCTTTTGCCCACATAATATGCATATTATATGTCATCGTTTCTTATTTATTCTCATTAAATTCCATGTTATTAAGCTCCAGGTGGTCTGACCTCAACATTATTTTGGGCGGCAGCCTGTAAGTTGTGGTAACGTAACACTTTCATCGGGCTTCTATTAAAGATGGCTGTTTCAAATTTGTAGTGTCATGCTGGGTGATGATCATTACATCTGCAGAGGGTCAATAACATGGCCCTACATTATTTATTTCGCCCTGGCTGTACATAATGGTATGTTCTAGCACAGTAAGTCTACATGGAGGAAAAGCCACTTGGGTCAGACAGAGACTTTCAGCATTTCACATTGTTATCTCCATCCTATAAGCTTCCTCAAAGGTAAACTGGAGTACTTGTGTAATATTTTATTGAACTCTTTCAAGAGTTAGTCCAGAAACCGGCCTACCACATGGCACTCTGTTAAGAAGTTGATCAGAGTTAAACTTAATAAAAAGGTTCTTCTACATCACGACTCAATCAATCATGGACTCACCAGATTTTTAATTCACTTTTTCAATCTTTTGTTGCTTTCAATTACGTCCAAAAGTGCAGGTTTGAAGTATTGGTTTTATTTTTTCACCACGTCAGCAAAAATATTGCTCTTTAAGATATGAATAATTTGGTCAGGATCATATATAAATCTGGACCGAGTTTAATTCAAGGAGTTGTTCTTGTAGTTTATTTCAGAGATACAGTGGGGAAACAGGCCCTTCCAAGTCCACACTGACCAGTGATCCCCGCACATTAACACTATCCTACACACACTAGGGACAATTTACATTTATACCAAGCCAATTAACCTACAAACCTGTATGTCTTTGGAGTGTGTGAGGAAACCGAAGATCTAGGAGAAAACCCATAAGGCCATGGGGAGAACGTACAAACTCCATACTGATAGCACCCATAGTCGGTATTGAACCTGAGTCTCCGAGCAATTCTACAGCTGCGCCATCATGACGACTCTTCAATTGCCTTATTGAGTTTTTCAATGTTTTCTGCATTTTATCTAATTCTAATACACAGTGGACCCTTAAAATAAGTCTTGGGTGTGTTACATAAAACAAAGAAAAGCACAGCAAAGGAACAGGCCCTTCAGCCCACAATATCTGTACCAAACATGATGACAAGACAAACTAATCTCCTCTGCCTGCTCATGAGCCACATCCTTCCATTGCCTATGCATATCTAAGATACAGTAAATCTTGATTTAAAGCTGTTAGCTATCCAATAGCAGGAAAATATGCCACCATCTTATCTGAAGAAGGGTTTCAACCCGAAACGTCGCCTATTCCCTTCGCTTCATAGATGCTGTCTCACCCGCTGAGATTCTCCAGCATTTTTGTCTACCTTCAATTTTTCGAGCATCTGCAGTTCTTTCTTAAACATCTTAATCACCATCTTATTGTTCACTTCAGATCACATTGGTATCAAAAGTGATAACATCAAGCACAAGCACACAAAGACATCCTAGCAGTTCAGGACAACAGCTGCATTAATCTAGTCACAGGAATGCTCATGCCATTTTTAAAAAATGCGATTCTTGCATTACAGAGATCTTACAAAATGTTTTGCTACTATAAATAGGGCAGCACAGGCGGCACAGTGTAGCGGTAGAGCTACTGCCGTACAGCGCCAGAGACACCGGTTCGATCCTGACGACAGGTGCTTATCTATACGGAGTTTGTACGTTCTCCTCGTGACCTATGTTGGTTTTCTCCAAGATCTTCAGTTTCCTGCCGCACTCCAAATTTGTACACGTTTGTAGGTTTATTGTCTTGGTATAAACTGTAAAATTGTCCCTAATGTGTGCAGGGTAGTGTGAGGATCACTGGTCGGTGCGGATTCGATTGGCCAAATTGCCTGTTTCCACACTATATCTCTAAACTAAACTAAACTAAAAGATGAATATAGGGTGATGTTGCATGAACCACGAGCTAATGTTGGCACCTTGGTCCTAACTTTAACTTCTTTACACAAAGGGTAGTGGGTGTACAGAATGAGCTGCTGGAGGCAGCTGGTGGTTGACGCAGGTACTATAGCAAGGTTTAAGAAACATTTAGCAAGGTTTAAGAAACATTTAGACAGGTAATCATAATCATGATCACAATCATACTTTATTAGCCAAGTATGTTTTGTAACATACGAGGCGTTTTATTTGCCATCACTATACCAATAAAAAGCAACAGGACACACAAAATACATTTTAACATGAACATCCACCACAGTGATTCCTCCGCTTTCCTCACTGTGATGGAAGGCGAGAAAAAGTTCAATCTCTCCCTTCTTTGTCCTCCAGCAGTTGGGGGCCTCTAACCTTCTGTTGGCAGGACGATCTTACTCCCGTAGCCGGCAGCGGGCCTCCTCGTCAGGGTGATCAAACTCTTGCACCGGGGGGGGGGATCTCCGCTCCCCCACGCCAGGCGATCTACCCCGGGTCGGGGCTAGTAAGTCGGCTCTGAGAGTAAGTCCACGCCCCGCAGTGGGGCTCAAAGTCAATCCCGAGCATGACCCCCTGCTCCACAATGTTAGGCCGCAGACGACCGGACATACAATCCGGAAAATAATCGCATCGACGGCAGGGTAAGAAATTGAAAAACGTTTCCCCTGACCCCCCCACCCTGCCCACCCTCCACAAAAAAACAAACTAGACAACATTAACACATACTTTTTAAACATACTAAAAATACCAAAAAAAAACGAAAAGGACAGACAGACTGTAGGCGAGGCTGCCATCGAGGCACCACCCAGTGGTATATGGTACATGGATAGGACAGGCTTAGAGGGATATGGGGCAAATGCAGGCAGGTGGGACTAGTGTAGATGAGATATGTTCGTCGATGCGGGCAAGTTGGGCTGAAGGACCTGTTTCCACGCTGTATGGTCAGTATCAGGGGTTATGGGGAGGAGAATGGGGTTTGAAAGGGAAAGATAGATCAGCCATGATAGAATGGCAGAGTAGACTTAATGGGCCAAATGTCCTAATTCTGCTCCTATTACTTATGAAAATACCCACATGGATTGAAAGAACCAGTGACCTGTTCCTTTACGTTTAAATCCTCTCCCATGACATACAACAATAATGAATAGTAAATTGTATTCCAAGGACACACACATCTTGCAAATGCTGATCTACTCTTCAGTAAAATAAACTATTGACAGAGGGAAAAATTACATTGACCCACTTAATATTTCCATGAATTAATAAAAAAGATGGAAATTATTGCAGTTGCTTTTATACATTTATACAGGAGCCAGAGAATTGCAACATGTGATTGTGATTTATTTGCTCGAACTTTGGAAGAGCAGTTGTGTGATAATAAGGCAGCAACTCTACCGCTGCGCCACCGTGGCCATTAGTGAGTATTAGGGCAATGGAATTAAAGGAGGGTTGGTGACAAAAACAGCTTTGGAACTCGGCTCTTCAGAAAAACTTGCAATTGATAATTTTATCCAGCAAACGTGTGACGGATTAGTATCAGGAATGAGTGATGTTGTCATTTCTGGGAGGCTGTGGGCACACGTGACATTTTTGGTCAGAGACAAGGCTTGGGCAATGTAAAACAGATTGCGGGCTCATTTTTCAGATTTGCTGATCTCACCTTGGCTCTCACTTAACAAACCCTTTAAAATGAAATACATTTCTCATGGTTTATGCATGGATATAAAATATTTACTGTATAACTTGTTCTGGTATGATTCAAAAGAAGGTGCTGAACCCGCACTCTCAGAGAATTATAAGTTATTTGATATGTGCTTCAAGGTAGCAGCAAGATCAAAGAATTTGGATGGCTTCAGAAATCCAGGACTGAAGTCTGAATGCCAATATATTATTGATAGTTTTAACGCTGATTAGAAAACACAGGTGCAATTGAGGGCAACAGATAGAAGTCCATTATTGCTGGTGTATCTGAGAGGGGCTCTGTCAAGTACATTGCGGGCACCTGAACTGAAGAGTAAGTGAGGTTTATTTGTCACATGCTGTGGAACAATGCTGTCACTTACATTGGGGTGGCATGGCGGCACAGCTGCTGGCTTAGAGTTAGAGTAGAGTTGCTGCCTTACATTGCCAGAGACCCGGGTTCCACCCTGACAATGGGTGCTATCCGAACGGAGTTTGTACGTAGCCTCTGTGAGCATGTGGGTTATCCCTGGGAGTACCGGTTTCCTCCCATATTCCAGAGACGGACAGGTTTGTACATTAATTGGGTTCAGTAAGAACATTAAATTGTCCCTGGTGTGTGTAAGATAATGCTTGTGTATGGGAAATGCGGGTTGGCGTGGACTAAGTGGGCCAAAGGAGCTGTTTCCATGCTGTATCTTTAAACTAACAACTAAATGATAATATGGGTCACTCATAGGACATAATTGCAGAATGAGGCAATTCAGCCCATCGAGTCTGCTGCACCATACGATCATGGCTAATGTAATTTTCCCTCTCAACCCCATTACTCTGCCTTCTCCCTGTAATCTTTGATGCCCTAACTAATCAAAGCATATCAATCTCCACTTTAAATTACCCAATTACTTGGCCTCCACTGCCATTTGTAGCAATGAATTCCACATATTGTAGCAATGAATTCCACCAGCTGAAGAAATTCCTCCCCCTCTCCATTCTAAAGGTATGTCCTTTTATTCAAAGGCGGTGCACTCTGGTCCTAGACTCTCCCACAAGTGGAAACATCCTCTCCACATCCAATCTATCCAGGCCTTCCATTATTCAGTGTTTTTCAATGAGATTCCCCCTCATCCTTCAAAACTCCAGTGAGTACAGGCCCAGAGCCTTCAAACGCTCACCATGCGTTAATGCCATAATTCCCGGGATCATGCATTTACAATCCTGGTTAAACGTTTAGGCAAAGGTGAAACCATATAAAACTCTTCATTATAACTTGTTGAGGCAGGATATCTCGTTAATTGATTAAAATATTTCCTGCTCCAACAACAGTAATGAAGGCGGCGGAGGGCTCTACCCGGGCCAGCTGCCTGCCCCTTTTCCGGGGTTACGTCCGTGCCCGGGTGGGATTAGAAAGGGGCCCTGTGGGCACCCTGAGGGAGCGGGACGCTGGGCTCCGCAGGGGTTGAATGTATGCATAAGGACTATGTATCATATTTGTCGCCATTATGTTTTTGAGTGTATTTTGCCGGGGGGTTGCCTTGTTTTCATTGTCGTGTAAATAGTTCCCGCAATAATGGAAAAATTTTTTGCCTCATTAAAAAAAAAAAAAAAAAAAAAAAAAAAAAAAAAAAAAAACAACAGTAATGAAGCATCTGGGGGTGTGGGTGAATGGTTGGAGGAACAGTTAATCTCCTTAATGGGCCTGTGCCACTGAGGCGACTTTTTAGGTGATTGCAGGAGACTATGCAGTCACCATTTGTCGCCACATGTTTGTGAGTGGTTGCTGGGGAGTTGCCTTCATGGTCGTGAAGAGTTCCCGCATTCTGGGAACTAGTCGCGGATTCATTATGATCGCTGTGAATTTTTCAAAATTAGATTTTCAACATGTTGAAAAATTAGCGGCAAATAGCGGCATTTTCAGAACCAAGGATAAACGACTGAAAATGTTAAATGTCTGCCGAGCTTCACAGCCGTGTATCTCTGACTTCTTAAATGTAGTCTCTACTCCTTCTCCATCCTTCTTCCCCCCTCTTCCCCCCCCCCCTCTTTTAAAGGACTTTCCATACACTGTGCTTTTTACAGCGCCAACCTTCCTGTTCATCGCGGTGTGTGTCTGTTTCACCTTGGCTTTGCAGCGTGTGAATTTTTTAGACAGCGCTCCCCCCGCTTGCCTTGTCCCCCGCCTGCATAATGGGCTAGTGAAGGAAGCGATGAGATTCTGTGTGTTCCGCTCTGACAGTCGCTGTTCCAGTTGCCGATTTTTCAGGTGACTACTGGCAACTTGACCATCGCCGGCAGTCCGCTGAAAAATCGGCTAAATGGGACAGGCCCATAAGGAATGAGATTTAAGAGACGAGCGGTAAACAGAAGGGGGATTGATGAAGACCTAAAACTGTCTCTCTGTTCCCTCTCATTTCTATACAGTGGCTTTTGTCTATGTACTCTCTCAATCACAGTGATAGAGTGATGCAGTGTGGAAACAGGTCCTTTGGCCCAACCTGCCCACATCAGCCAACATGTCCCAGCTACACTTGTCCCATTTGCCTGTGTTTGGTCCTTATCCCTCCAAACGTGTCCTATCCATGTATCAACACCAAGCTGCTCAACACCCGGCTTGAGATCTAACTATTCCTTTGGTTTATTTATGATCCATTCAAGAAGAAAAAGAAGACCTGCCTAACTGTTTCTTAAACGTTGGAATAGTCCCAGCTTCAACTACCTCCTCTGGCAGCTTGTTCCATACACACCACCCTTTGTTTGAAAGAGTTAAACCCCTTAGATTCCTATTAAATCTTTTCCCCTTCTCCTGATACATGGTCTTGATAAGATGACAACCATCTCACCAGCCCCACCGATGCTGTGCGACTCATTCTTTTTCCCCAGCATATTATATTTTTGCTACAGATTCCAGCATTTGTAGTCACAAAAAAACTCAATTTGTTGAGCGTTATTTTCCTTCCTATAACCATGTTGATTGAGCATAATTGTCTCATGATTTCTAAATTTCTTGCTAATGAAATCCTTTACAATGGATTCCAACATTTGTCCAACGATAGAGATTCAGCAAAGTGACATATTTTCCTGCTTTCTACTCTCCATCCTGATCCTGTAGGATCTCTTCAGAATCCAGAGTGTTTTGGAGGATTGCAACCAACTCATCCACCATCGCTGTAGCTATTTCTTCCAGGGGACTTGTCAGATTTTAGTCCTATTAGTTAATGCTGTAATATCTTTAGTTTAGAGCAACACCGAGGAAACAGGCCCTTCGGCCACCGAGTCCACACTGACCAGCGATCCCTGCACACTAACACTAGGAATAATTTACATTTATACCCAGCCAATTAACCTACAGATTTGTACACCTTTGGAGTGTGGGAGGAAACCGAAGTTCTTGGAGAAAACCCATGGGTCATGGGGAGAATGTAAAACTCCAAATAGACAGCACCGAACTTCAGGCCTCTGGAGCTGTAAGCGTTGTAAGGCACTGTGCCACTTTGTGCCACTTTGTGCCACTCTGCGATGGAGGTTGTTTTGTGTTCTGTCCTGGGTCTAGCCCTTTGATTGTCTATTATTATTGGTGTGCTTTTAGTATCTTCTTTGTGAAATAATTATTCTGAATCTCTGTCATCTCTCAACTTGCCTCTAGTATTTGCTTAGTCTCATCCACCAAGGGACCAATGTGTGCTTTAGTTACTCAAATTTTATACAACTGCAGAATCAAATTTAAAAACTGTCTCAGTTCATTCCGGTTAGTCATGAGGTAGAGTGAAATAATTACCTCTTACATATTCTGCAATTTCTTCATGGGAATGAAAAGTTAGCAATGTTGTACGTCATGCTTTAACCTTTCTAATCTGTTTCAAATTGGCAAATATTTTTAATGTAGGAAGGAACTGCAGGTGTTGGTTTTAACTGAAGATACACACAAAATGCTGGAGTAATTCATCGGGACAGGCAGTATCCCTGGAGAGAAGGAATGGGTGATGTTTCGGGTTGACCCAAAACGTCACCCATTCCTTCTCTCCAGACATGCTACGTCCTGCTGGGTTACTCCAGCATTTCGTGTCAAATATTTTTAGTCGGTCTTTGTGGCCGGTAAAGGGCCTGTCCCACTTGGGCGTCATTTGTGCGTCACGCAGATGGCGCGCAAAAGTCTTGTACATCCCAAAATCCTGGGCGCTGCCTGTCATTGCCTACGTCACCACGCACCATGCGCTCGTAATGAGCACCGTGTGCACTTCATGTGCGCGGCACGACACACTTGTTGTGCATCGTGGCGCATAAATGACGCCCTAGTGGGACAGGCCCTTAAACATCTTCAAGGGAACTTCCACCCTGATAACCATCAGCTTAGGAGCACCTCAAGGTTGTGTGCTCAAACCCCCTGCTCTACTCACTCTATACTCATGGCTGTGTAGCCGTATACATCTTCAAATTTGCTGATGCCAACAATGTTGCTGGATGATTTACAGATGACGATGAGTCAGAGTAAAGGAAGGAGATCGATCGACTGACTAAATAGTGCAACAACCACAACCTTGCTCTCTAAGTCAGAAACTGATTGTTAACTTTGGAGGAGGAAGGTCAGGGATCCACAAATCTGTTTTCATCGACGGGAATGTGGTGGAGTCAACAACTTCAAATTCCTGGCCGTGTGATTATATGAATATCTGTCCTCCACCCAGCACATTGATGCAATCATAAAGAAAGCCCAACAATGGCTCTACTTCCTTAGAAAATTGAGGAGATATTCTCTTGGAATACTACAGGTGTACATTAGTAGAGCATATTGACTGGTTGCATCATGGCCTGGTTAAGCAACTGGAAAGCCCAGGAATGAAGAAGTTTGAAGGAATGAAAAATGGTCAACACTATCCAGTCCATCAAGTGTACCGACCTCCCCACCGTCAAAGCGATCAACAGGAGTTGGGGGGGGGATAGATGGGGATTAGATGTGGGTGTGTGTGTGTACGGGGAGGGTACACAGTGAGTTACCCATTTTTATTGCTTGTGGAAAGAAGCTGTTTCGCATCCTGCTGGTTCTACAGCTGATACTCCTGTACTTCTTCCCAGATGGCAGGAGGGAGAAGGTGTAGTGGGAGGGGTGGTAAGGGTCCTTAATGATGGAGATGGCTCTGCGGATGCAGCGCTCCTGGTAATCTCCAACAGGAGGGGGGGGGGGGGGGGGCACCAATGATCCTGCTGGCTGTATTCACTATCCTGTTTAGCTGTCTTTGTTCGTAGGCCTTGCAGCTCCCAAACCAGGAAGTGATGCCGTAGGTCAGCATGCTTTCAATGTACCCCTGTAGAAGGTGGCAAGGTGAACAGTGGGGAGACCTGCTTTCCTGAGTCTCCGGAAAGGGTGGAGCCGCTTCTGTGCTTTTGATGACTGCTGTTGGTCGTTGAGGTCAGGTCGTCCGCTAGGTGAACTCCCAGGAACTTCACGCTGCTAACACTCTCCACAGCAGCACCATCAATGTGCAGCGGTGTATGATGGTGTTTGCCAGCCTTCCTGAAATCAATCACCATCTCCTTCATCTTGTTCACGTTGAGGGTGAGGTTGTCAGATCTGCACCACTCTGTAAGCAGCTCCATTTGCCGACTCATTGATATCACTGATGAGACCCATCACTGTTGTGTCTTCAGTGAACGTGATGATGTAATTGTTGCTGAGCCTGGCAGTGCAGTCATGGGTAAGCAGACTGAACCGCAGGGGGCTCAGGACACAGCCTTGAGGTGAGCCAGTGTTCACTGTGATGGTTCTTGAGATACGGCTGCCCACCCTGACAGTCTGCTGTCGCTGCGTCAAAAAGTTAAGGACCCAATTACAGGTGCCAGTGTCCACCTTCAACAGCTTCAGCTTTTCCACCGGCTGCTGTGGAATGATTGTGTTAAAAGCTGAGCTGAAATCTATGAAGAGCATCCTGGCGTAGGTGTTCTTCTGCTCTAGGTGTGACAATGCGAGGTGGAGTGTAGTGGAGACTGCATACTGTGGACCGGTTGGTTCTGTAAGCGAACTGTAGTGGGTCCAGGTTGGCAGGGAGACTGTTTTTGATGTGCTGCATTACCAGCCGCTCAAAACACTTCATTAATATGGGTGTGAGA
Organism: Leucoraja erinaceus; assembly: GCF_028641065.1. NCBI lineage: Eukaryota > Metazoa > Chordata > Chondrichthyes > Rajiformes > Rajidae > Leucoraja > Leucoraja erinaceus. The sequence continues at coordinate 19,945,258 of NC_073379.1, read as the reverse complement.
GCCACAGGGTGGATGTCATTGAGACAGGCTGGGTTGGGCTTCTTCGGGACGGGAACGATCATGGCACTTTTGAAGCAGTTAGGCACTACTGCTTGGCTGAGTGAGATGTTAAAAATGTCTGCAAAACCCATCTTTCAGTTGCCCTGCGCAGTCCTTTAAAATGCAGCCAGGGATGTTGGCTGGCCCCGCAACTTTGCGTGGATTGATGCTGGTGAAGGTCTTTTTCACTCCAGCTGTGTACAGTTGGCAGGAGTGCTTGTGTCTGAGTGATGATCGTAGCCTCAAAACGTGCATAAAAACTGTTTAGTTCATCTGGTAGAGAGGGGTCATTTTGGCATATCCGCATGGGGGGGAGGGGGGGGTCTTGTAGTCAGTGATGGTATGAACTCCCTGCCACAAGCGATGTGTCTCTTTGTCGTTTGTGAAGTGGCTGTTTAGTGTTTGTGCATACAGCCTCTTCGCTTTCCTGATCCCCGGGACAGATTTCTCCGTGCCAGTTTGTATGCTGCGTTGTTCCAGTCGATGAAAAATTAAAAATATATAAGTGTATAAAAAACCTTGAGATCAGCTGATTGCTCATCTTGCCTGTCAATCACCATGATGAAGGTAACACCCCTCCAAGGGGGACAGGACTATTAAATCCCGGATGCCTGGACGTGAGACAGTCACTCTGCAAGATCGCGAGCGGGAGGCCACGACTGTCATTCTAAGCTTAATCGGAAATTAAATTAAAAAAAATGAAATCACAATGCTATGAGTTGTTTGGCCTGCTGTCCTGCCTGTGCTTGAAACTGCAATGCTTTATTAGGTCCGACTGTGTTTGGAAGGAATAAATGCTTTATTAGGTCCGACTGTGTTTAGTCCAAAAGTCGCGCTCATTTCGTGACTTCCGCTTAGTGGACAGGTCACACTGATTGCGTAATTTCCGGTGAGTGCAGAGGCCGTGCTGATTGCGGACGTGTCGCTGACTGCAGAAGCTCCACAGTAGAGAGGTCCCGTTCAGCCGTGTGAGTAGATTCAAGAATGTTTACTGTCATATATATGGTGTATGTCAGTGTGTGTGAGTGTGACTGTGTGTGTGTGTGTGTGTGTGTGTATGTGAGTCTGTGTGTGTGTGTGTGAGTCTGTGTGTGTGAGTGTGTGTGTGAGTGTATGTGTGTGTGTGAGTGTGTGTGTGTGTGTGTGTGTGTGTGTGTGTGTGTGTGTGTGTGTGAGTGTGTGTGTGTGTGTGAGTGTATGTGTGTGAGTGTATGTGTGTGTGTGAGTGTGTGTGTGAGTGTGTGTGTGAGTGTGTGTGTGTGTGTGTGTGTGTGTGTGTGTGTGTGTGTGTGTGTGTGTGTGAGTGTATGTGTGTGTGTGAGTGTGTGTGTGAGTGTATGTGTGAGTGTGTGAGTGTGTGAGTGTGTATGTGTGATTATGTGTGCAAGTGAGTGAGTGTGTAAGTGTATGAGTGAGTGTGTGAGTGAATAAGTGTGTGTGTATGTGTGAGTGTATGCGTGTGTGTGAGTGTGTGTGTGTGCGAGGTGGAGGGTGTGTGTGTGTGAGTCTGTGTGTGTGTGTGTGTGTGTGTGTATATTGGAATTGGTGGAGAGGTGGAATATTACGTTGGGGGATCAGCCCTCCCGTGTGAAGCTGGGACCCAACGGGTACCACTTAGTGTAGTATGACAATCAAAGACTCTTAACTCTTGACTACTGAAGTTGCTGTATTTGTGCTGTAAGTGTGAGTTACATAGAAACATAGAAAAATAGGTGCAGGAGTAGGCCATTTGGCCCTTTGAGCCAGCGCCGCCATTCAAAATGATCATGGCTGATGATCTTATATCAGTACCCGGTTCCTGCTTGTTCCCCATAACCCTTAAACACTACAACCTCAAATAAGCTCTGATATTTACATTTCTGTTGTGCTGCAGCAAGTAAGATTGTTCTGTTCTTTTTGGGACATATGACAATAAAACACTCTTGACTTGACTCTTGAAGGTGGGTTTAGATGGATACTTGAGGACATGGACATGTTCGTCCGTAAGTTGTATGACTATGATTCTAAAGCTCAGTAGTTAGTTTTACTATTTAATTTCATCAATGGAGGCCAATAGGCGAAATTACAATGAGGAAGCCATGCAGCAGAGAAACAGACTATTTGTCCAATCCAGTCTCATCCAGTAAATGTTTTCTTTGTGAATCGCGTATTTCCGGCTCGATCTCTATACAACTTAAATGTTCTGGAATGTAGATGCTAATTCTCTGATCTCTCATTATAACCAAGTTCTCAGCTGTGGTAAAACAATCCAGGTGAATCTAAGGTTTGTTTTTCCTTCATTTTGTTTTATACTTTCAATGAAGGGGATATCCATGCCCATGTGTCATGCCCATATTGAGAATCAGTTTCAAACTTACACACGTCTGAAGAAGGGTTTCGGCCCGAAACGTTGCCTATTTCCTTCGCTCCATAGATGCTGCTGCACCCGCTGAGTTTCTCCAGCTTTTTTGTGTAACCTTCAAACTTACACAACTTGCGTTCCTCCATTGCTGTGATCATTCTTGAAGCAAATTGAAGCTGACCTTCGTGTTTGTGAACATTTGGACTCTCAACCACAATGGAAGCATCGGGTGTGTGTGATTCTGAGGACATAAAGATAGACGCAACATGCTGGAGTGACTCAATGGGACAGGCAGCATCTCTGGGGAGAAGGAATGGGTGACGTTTCGGGTCAAGATCCTTCTTCAGACTGAGAGTCAGAGGAGAGGGGAGAGGGAATCGAGAGATATGGCAGGATAAGGTGTGAAAGCGAGAGATCCAAGGGGATGAGGGTCATGGGGAATGTAGAATAGATCATTGTTAGCTAGGGGAAGTTGAGAACCATCGGAAGGGGAGGACATAAACCCAGTAATAAACATCAGGTAGTAGACAATCTGCCACCTATAAATGACAAAGCCACCTATAAACATGGAGTGTAGGATGGAACTGCAGATGCTGGTTTCAATTGAAGATAGACACAAAATGTTGCAGTAACTCAGTGGGGCAGGCAGCATCTCTGGATAGAAGGAATGTGGCGACGTTTCAGGTCGAGATCCTTCTTCAGACTGATGTCTGAACATGGAGCACAAGTTGAAAATCTATTCCCACAAATTACCATTTAGATGCCGAGTCCATAAAGGATAAACATGTAAGATAAGAACTATTAAAGGAAATAATTTGCTGCTATCATGGGATGTGAAAATTCCTCTGGATGGATAAATTAATATTGACGTGCATGGCATTCATAATCTGTAAATGACTTCTGTTCCTGTATCAAGTACTATTCGAATTAACAGAAACTAAATGCCGATACTAAATTAAGGCAAAGTATTGAAGGAATGCATTGAAATATTCTTGCCAAGTTAACAGTTCCAGTAGGCATCAGCTTTCACATTCAGTTCAGGGCTTCCATCATACATTATTTATTTTGGCTACTGACAATGTATTATTTAGTCTGCCCATCAATAAACAACTGAAAGAGGTCCCTCATTTTCTTCCGTGTCAAGGAGATCGAGTAGTCAGCCCGAGTTCTGCTGATTTTGCATTTAATTAAATACTTAAATAGCAGACATGTGCTGAGAAACATTACTCATCAACTATCACAGAGTCACTTACAGGCCTGTTCCACTTGCCGTTTTTTTAGGCAACTGCCGGCGAAAAAACGGTGACAACCTACATCATCCTGGCGACAACCTACGACAGCACCTACGTCAGGAGAAAGTAAGCTACACTCATTGGTGTCAAACCCACTGCAGCCAACATTTTTTAACGTTGAAAATTTAACGACAAACAGAAAGACGCTACAACTTTTTGCGCGACTGAGGAGACTACTCCATGCGACCACCGGCGAACATGTGACGAAAAACTAGTCACCTAAAAAATTCACCTAAGTGGAATAGGCCCATGACACGACCATGTACACGTTCGTTGAAAACACTTCTGCTCAGTCCGCTTATGCTGACGTGATCTCCCGGTTGCTAAACACTTTAACTTCTCCTCCCATTCCAATATTGACCTTTCTGTGCTGGGCCTCCTCCACCATCAGAGCAAGGCCCACCACAAATTGCAGGAACAGCACCTCATATTTCACTTGGGCAGCTTACAACCCAGTGGCATGAATATTGATTTCTCTAACTTCAAGTAACCCTTGCTTTCACTCCCTTTCCATTCCTCCGCCACCCTAGTTCTCCAATTAGTTTCACTGTCATTCTGATTGATTTTATTGATTATATGCTTCCTTTGCACGTTTCCCTCAGCTAACAATGAACCATTTTATATTTCCTTATCATTGTCTGCTTTGAGCTGTCATTTTCACATCTTACCCTTACATATCTCCCGGCACCCTTACTCCTGACTCTCAGTCTGAAGAAGGGTCTCGACCCGAAACATCATGTATTCCCTTGCTCAAGAGATGTTGCCTGTCCCATTGAGTTACTCCAGCATTTTTTTGTCTATCTTTGGTGTAAACCAGCAAAAGTATTTCCTTCCTGCTCACTACCAGGTAAACTTTGGTTCACTTAATGTGCTTAACTCATCCATTCCAACCAAGATGTCCATCTAAGTTAGTCCCATTTGTTTGCATTTTGCTAATATTTCCTCTAACCTATCCATGTACCTGTCCAAAATGGACATAAAAAGATGGAGTAACTCAACGGGTCAGACAGACGCTGTAGAAAAGGAATAGGAGACGTTTTGGGTCGAGGCCCTACTTCAGACCTGTCCAAGTATCTTTTAAATGCTGTTATCTTCTTCTGATCAAGTCCATACACAAGATTAGAAGTTGTTCGGCCAGAGCTGAACACACTTCTCGGCATCTGCATACAATGGTGTCTTTCTTGTGCTTCTTTTGCTTCTTGTGCATGGTGGTGGAAAGATTGGTGGAAACAGGGCCGCGACGTGAACACTCTTACCTTGACCCCAATGCTGTTATAATATCTGCCTCAATTACCTCCTCTGGCAGTTCATTCCATATATCCACTCTCCTCGGAATGAAAAGGTTGCCCTCAGGTTCCTATTAAATCTTTACCCTCTCACCATAAACCTATGTCTGTTAATATTGACCAAATTGAAGACATTATAAAATGGAGGATCCCTGCATTTGTAAGATTTGCTTAACCTTTGACTGTGGAAAATTACAGGCTGTGGGTTGTGCCGGCCAGTCTGAGCCCTAGATTGATATACAGGATGGGGGAAAGATCCAGATGTCCTCTCTATTGATAGTATGTATGAGGACCCTGCAAAGAAACTTCAATGTGTTATAAATGCATGGGTTTGATTGGATTACTGCAAAGGGATTGTAAATAATGTAAATATTGTTGCAAGGCAGTTGCCCTGCTGTTTGGTGATTGGCCGAAGTGTGAAGCCCTGGCTGAATTGTTTGTACTGCCAGGGTAAATGTTGCATTATTCAGTTAAGCTGATTTCCTTCCAGAAGCTTCTGGAGAAACATTGTTTGGGATTCGTTGTAATTGGGTTGGGGGACTGTCAATAATACTTTAATGTAATTGATATGTGTAATTGGTTCATCGGGGGAACCATCCCTATGTTGTTTGGCCCCTTCAGGGTTTGTTGACCTATAAAAGGTAGCCCCCATTTGGATCCATGTCAATCTTCTGGAAGGGTGCTTGGGACTGCATGACCTTTTGGTAGTGTCTGCTTGCATGAGGCTGAAGGGTTTGGCCAGGCAAAGGATCAAACCCACGGTGGTTTAGGTATCGTATAGGGGGATTTGTTGTTCATTCAAAAATAAAGTTTAGTTGTTCCAGTGCTTGACTCAGTGTTTTTACTGAACTAGAAGGGGGGTAAGCTTTAGGAGATTATTTACTTTAGGGACTCGTCCGGAATATCAACGGACCCCCAAACACAAGTTTGTGATCAAGGGTGTTGAGCTGATCCAGATCGCGAGGGGAGAAATTGTCCCCACAGTGTGTTTTTTGCATCGGTATTCCCCACCTCGCTAGTCAGAGCAGATCGATCATTCACGCACTTGGGGCAAAGGTCCCAACGAGATCGTAGAACAGATAGTCTAGCAAGCATTGGGAGCATTCGTGCCTTTGGGGTTAGAGGCCCCCTTTCTTAGGGTTGGGTTAAAGTCCCTCTCCTTTGGGTTAAAGCCCGTAAAACTCAAACTGCTGCTAAGACCAACCGTTCAATAAACCGTGTTAAAGGTCCTGCCCAGACTGGATGTTGGAAAACAAAACTGGGTTTAAACAGTGCTGAGAGGCAAAGCACTGCGCCGTTGCTGGGAGCACAGATTGGATAGGTGCTCTAATAATTGGCATCGACTGCCAGCGTGAAGAGATTACGCGCTGACATCCGATACCAAGTAGGTAGAAAGGAAGATTATTTTTGATAATGTGAGCCTATGTGTGTTAGAGTCCCCGCCTGAGTGAGAGTATCTGGATCTCTTAAAATACGGGATAGGAGTCTCGTAAAGGTATCGGGAACTCAGTGATTAGAGTATAAATTGGTCAAAAATACTTTAATCAATCTGAGGATTCCATATCCCCAAAGACGTTTTCATATAAATTTTTTTATTCGAATTTGCGTATGTCGAATTTACATACTAAAAAATTATTAGATAAAGAAGAACGTGAACATTTTGCGTTTCAAATTTGCCAATATCCAGAACCTCACATTGAGGTGCTGGACAATTTAAAGAGTACATTTTTTTCCCCCCAATAATCTGTGTATAATAAAACTTCTAAGTAGTAGTTTAAAGTGCATTTAAGACTGCCGTAGTTGCATTGTGTTTATTGTCAATTGCCTTTGATTTAAAATTTGAATGTTAGATACACTGTTGTAATAGTAGTTTGAATCGACTGTATAAGGATATAGTTTGGTTGGGACTGGTTTTATAATCAGAGACCGACTCGTGATTGTTCGGCCAGGGGTTCGTATCCTTCGGATCGCTGTGTCGTGGAGCGATCTGCATTAACTAACCTGAGCACTTCAACTCCCCCTCCCATTCCGTATCCGACCTCTCTGTCCTGGGCCTCCTCCATGGCTAGAGTGAGCACCACTGGAAATTGGAGGAACAGCACCTCATATTCCGCTTGGGGAGTCTGCATCCTGGTGGCAAGAACATTGAATTCTCACAATTCTCACAATTCTGTTAGCCCTTGTTGTCTCCTCCCCTTCCCAGTCCTCCTCAGCTCTCGGGCTCCTCCTCCTCCTTTTTCCTTTCTTCTCCCCAGCCCCCCCAACCCCCATCAGTCTGAAGAAGGGTTTCAGCCCGAAACGTTGCCTATTTCCTTCGCTCAATAGATGCTGCTGCACCCGCTGAGTTTCTCCAGCATTTGTGTTTACCTATAAGATTGAAAGGATTGATTGTGCAATTGTGTTGAGAGAAGTGCGATACTGCTGGTGCTCCAGAGCCTGTGGACATTGTTCGGGAGCGAGCTTGATAACTTCGGAGATTGAGGGGGAGGTATGAAATGTTAAGAAGGTGTGAGTGGTTTAGGAGTTGCTTCCATTGTCTAAAAAATTGGGGAATCAAAATCACGTGGAACAAAATATGACTGCCAATTCCGAAAGTCCGTTGCAATTAATATGCAGCGAATTTACCCAAAGAGCTGAACAATTGAGAAACCTTTCTGGGGTATTTAATAACGAATTAGGGGATGAATTATGGCCCGAGGCAGGCATTGGGACATTGAAGGGAGTGAAGTACATTGAGCAAATTATGTAGCGATAGTGAGGAGGCAAAGGAGTTAATTGGATTGTGGAAAAATTATTATGAGGAACAGAAGGCGAGTAGAGAAGCTGAAAGAATGGAAGGTGGAAGGAAGCAACTCTGAAGCGTGGAATAGAATTGGAGGATACTGACGACGACTGACCTCCAGGCATCTTGAAAGAGGAGCATGAATGTATTAGAGAGCAGGGGAGAAGGACATCTTCCAAAAGGAAACTTACACCAGTAGGTCTCGATAATGAGGACCCAACGGTTGACGTTAGTTTTGAGGAGGACGATGATGAGTACTTAGAAGATTGGGAAAGTATTAAAATTAGAAATCCACTGCCACCACCATATTCTCCTTGCATTCCCCGCACTTCAAATACTCATTGTGTTGCTTGTGAACGGAATAGACAATCAGATTCAGCAGCACAGGATTCCTTAACCCCGACGCTCCATTAATAATAAATAGTCCAAGAGTTCACGGTACTAGAAGTAAAACAAATAAGAAAACTCAAGTAGTTTAGGACAAATAAGGTAGAGGAAGGGTACAGGAACCAGGGTATTCTTGCGAGCTTAAACCTAGGCAAGTTTGACGAGTATCGAGTGAGGAAAGGGAGTCATTTAGAAGGTACCGTGAACCCCCTAGTGAAGGGGAAGGTACATCTGGGGGTGAGACAACAATTGAAGATACCGAGATTGATCTTGATATGGCAGAAAGTAGAAAAACTAAAAAACAAGCAATTCATAGACTGTTCCCTGTCAGGGAAATGCCTAATCCTTCCGTTGATCTGGCCAATGTAGTGGGTACAAATAATTCCTGTACAATAAGAGTTTATACCCCATCAAAGCCCAATGAGATGATGACCATTTTAAATCAAATACCCGATCATAGAAAATCACCTGCTTCCTTTGTGGGTCATCTAAAAACTACAATGGGCGTATATCTCACAGACTTGCAAGATTTATGGTCAGTGATCCAGCAAATAATTACCCCAACCGAACACACCAGATTCTTAACAATTCTAGGACATCCGACACATGAAGCTCTAGGAAATATAATAGCAGACAATAGTCAGAGAAGAGGTTGTTTTAAAGGCCCTTGTGAATACCTTCAGAAACCAATTGATTTGGCCAAAATCTTGGATAAAGGATCAAAAAAGGGAGAGGGAGAAGATGAATTCTTAGAACAATTCTCCGAATTATATATGGATCAATCGGGTGACTTAAATTATCGAAACAGAGCAAATTCCCCACAATACTGTGCCATCTTATTGAATTGTCTTCCCACTAATGTAGCTGAATCCATTAAAACCAATAACATCGACCAGACAGAAAATAGCGCCAGTCAAATGGTTCGGGCAGTAAGATATCACTGGAGGGATATAGAAAAGCAGGAGTCAGTCTGCAGTATAACCAAAGACTGAATATGTAATTAGAAAAGTGTCAAAATCTGACCCTGAATCATGGATCCCCAGAATACCAGCAAATTACGGATTGGGAGAAATTAGGGTTCGGGAATATTTAGATCGATATCATTGAGAAATAGCTGCCACAAAGCCAGTCCTCAGAGACCAAGTTTGAGGAAATACTGATCATCAGGAGTAGGCCTGTGTTATACTTGTGGAGGAATAGGTCACTGGAGTAGGGAGTGCCCAAACAAAGAAAGGAATGAAAGAGGGGGTCACAGAAGAAATGTTCAAGACTAATGGGAATGGAGAGATCCCAGAGATCTTTTTGAATCTGAATCTGAATCTGAATCAATGGGATCACAGAGAGCACAGAGGGAACTGGCAGGAAAATCAAGACAAATCGAGGACAAATCTCCTTTTCCCCAAATAACCCATTCACACGCCTATGATTAGCAAACCTAATGGTGACTGGATGCAGGTCTGATGAAGCACCTATATTGTCACTACAGATAGAAGGAAAAACCTGCACCCTCTTAGTAGACACAGGCACATCCATGTCATCTCTCCAATTAATTTACAATCTCTCCGAATCAAAAGATGTTCAGAACCTGTCCGGTTTTCAAGGACAAGTCTGCCAGTATCCCGTCGCTGAGCTGGTTGAAGTAGTATATGGAGGAAAGGCAATCAAACACAGATTTGTGATAACCACCGGATTAAATTGCAATCTAATGGCTAGAGATTTGCTCTGTGCTTTCCAATTAAAAATAGAATGTGGCAATAGAGGCATAGTAGTGATCCCCTGGGCTCTTTTTCGGCAGTGTTAATCCATAGTGACCCCTCAATGGTGGTCCCTGGATCTGGACGAGGAACCCCCATTTCATATTACACTGACTTACGACAGGAGTGGGAAGAATAAAGAGCTGGAAGCCTTATTTCAACCACATGAAGGACAGGATTGGGAGGTAGAAGTGGGAAAGAGGGAACTGCAGAATACACCAAAATACCAGCACAACAATGGAAGAGAAGTGCAGAAGTTGCTCCTCACATTACTCGAAAGGTGAACTACCCGGCGAGAGCGAAAGATCTAGGAAGGATGTTAAGAAAGGCAATCACCATGGCAGACCCAAATAATTACTAACAGCAAAATTTGTCTAATCAATATGTTTTTGAATTTTATCAGGCCCCAAGGACAGTTGTTACCCACTTACGTCATCATCTGGGGAGTGACCCTCAAGTGTGGGCAGAAGACACAGCTCGGGTGGGATGCGTGAACATCAATCCCATCCAATTAGCTCTCCAGAAAGGGGTGCCACTTCCTCAATACAACAATATCCACTAAAATTGCAGGCCGTCAGCAGCAATGAAAAATTAATTTGGGGATTGCTGGAACATGGAAAACTGGTGAAATGCCAATCGATTTGCAACACCCCTATTCTTGCAGTTACCAAAGCCAGAAAGGAGGGCCAATATAGACTTGTGCAAGATCTGAGAGAAATCAACTCTGTTGTGGAACTGCTCCATGCCCAAGTGCCAAACCCTGCCCATAGGCTAGCCCAAACACCGGCTGAAGCAAAAATCTTTTCAATAGTCATCTTGCAACATGCATTCTTTTCTCGCCTCTTCACAAAGACAGCCAATATTTCTTTGCTTTCACATATAGGGGGCAACAATACACCTGGACCAGATTGCCTCAACGATTTATCAATTCACCTACTTTATTTCCCAGGTGTCTACAAGAACAATTGTGTACTTTAAAATTCAAAATTAATTCAACATTAGTGCAGTATGTCGATGATTTATTAGTGTCCAGCCAAAACGAATCCAGTAATTGGAAAGATACTGCACAACTAATAAACCATCTAGCTAATTTAGGATACGTATTCTCCCAATTAAAAGTACTTATGGCCCAGGAGAAAGTTACATTTTTAGGGGTCATAATTTCGGCAACTGAAAGTAGTCTCGAGAAAAGCAGACTCAAACCCATCTGCGAATTCCCAGTTCCAAAAGAAGCCAAAGAAAAGAGGCAATGGCTTGGCATGACCAATTATTGTCGACCTTGGATCCCTAACTTAGCTCTGGAAACCAAGGAGCTAACACACTATACAAGCATGGAGAGTGAATTTAAATTAACCAAGAAAGCGCAAGAGGCCTTTGAAAACTTAAAAAGATCACTGATGCAAGCTCCGGTGTTGGAAAAACCATTGTACAACCAACCTTTTAGCTCTACAGCACTATATTATCTAAATGTGCAACTTCAGTTCTGACTCAAAAACATGGGGATCGACATAGACTAGTTGCTTATTACTCTTCTAAATTAGATCCCGTAGCCAGGGGACATTCACTTTGCACTCAAATTTTGACAGCAATATACAATAGTTTACAATCAGCTGCTCAGCGAGAGAATGTAGTACATAGCTCACATTCGGTAGCGGCATTGTTGGGGCAGCTTCAGACCCAGCACTTAACAATGGCTTGCCAAAATAAGTATGAGATCTATCTTTTGAACAACCCAAAACTGCAATTTAGACATTGTACATTGATTAACCCAGCCTCTTTTCTTGTTTCACCCCCAGAAGAGCAATCAGAAGCTGGAAATTACTCTCTATTTGCCATAGAGGAAGAAACAACTGTAAGAGAGGACTTGAGGGACGCACCTATAGAGGACTCTGACATCACATTATATGTGGACGGGATGGATTCTTAGAGCAGCTTGTAATGGAGCCGACCAGAGAAAAGGCAATTCTGGATTTAGTGTTGTCCAATAAACCAGATATGATAAGAGAACTCAAAATAAAGGAACCGCTTAGAGGTAGTGATCATAATATGATTAGTTTTAACCTGTAATTTGAGAAGGAGAAGGCTAAATCGGAAGTGTCAGTGATGCAGTTGAACAAAGGGGACTATGAAGGCATGAGAGGAGGGCTGGCCAAGGTAGACTGGAATGAGATCCTAGCAGGAATGACGGTGGAACAACAATGGCTGGAATTTCTGGGCATAATCCGGAAGACGCAGGATCATTTTATTCCAAAAAGGAAGAAAGATTCTAAGGGGAGTAGGAGGCAACCATGGCTGACAAGAGAAGTTAGGGATAGAATAAAACCAAAAGAAAAGATGTATAACACAGCAAAGAGTAGTCGGAAGCCAGAGGATTGGGAAACTTTCATAGGACAACAGAAGGAAACAAAACAGGCTATACGGGCTGAAAAGATGAAGTACGAAGGGAAGCTGGCTAGGAATTATAAGGAAGGACAGTAAAAGCTTATTTAGATATGTTAAGGGAAAAAGAATAGCAAAGTCAAATGTGGGTCCCTTGAAGGCAGACACGGGTAAAATTATTATGGGGAACAAGGAAATGGCAGAAGAGTTGAATAAGTACTTTGGATCTATCTTCACTAAGGAAGACACAAACAATCTCCCTCACGTACTGGAGGACAGAGTATCTAAGGGGGTAGAGGAACTGAAATATATTTTCATTAGGCGAGAAATAGTATTGTAACTTTTGTAAGTTCCTGCATGGGAGACTGGTCATTAAAATTAGAGCACATGGTATTGGGGGTAGGGTGTTGACATGGATAGAAAATTGGTTAGCTACCGGAAGCATAGAGTAGGAGTGAACGGGTCCTTTTCAGAATGGCAGGCAGTGGCGAGTGGAGTGCCGCAAGGCTCGGTTTTGGGGCTGCAACTGTTTACCATATATATAAATGATTTGGAAGAGGGAATTACGAGCAACACTGGCAAGTTTGCAGATGACACAAAGCTGGGTGGCAGTGTGAACTGTGAAGAGGATGTTAGGAGGTTGCAGGGTGACCTGGATAGGTTGAGTGAGTGGGCAGATTGGTGGCAGATGCAGTATAATATAGATAAATGTGAGGGTATCCACTTTGGCGGCAAAAACAAGAGGGCAGATTATTAGCTCAATGGGGTCAGGTTAGGTAAGGGGAAGGTGCAGCGAGACCTGGGCGTCCTTGTATACCGGTCACGGAAATTTGGCTTACAGGTACAGCAGGCAGTGAAGAAAGCTAATGGAATGTTGGCCTTCATAACAAGAGGATTTCAGTACAGGAGTAAAGAGGTTCTTCTGCAGTTGTATAGGGCTCTGGTGAAACCACATCTGGAGTATTGTGTACAGTTTTGGTCTCCTAATTTGAGGAAGGACATCCTTGTGATTGAGGCAGTGCAGCATAGGTTCACGAGATTGATCCCTGGGATGGCGGGGCTGTCATATGAGGAAAGATTGAAAACACTAGGCTTGTATTCACTGGAGTTTAGAAGGATGAGGGGGTATCTTATAGAAGCATATACAATTATAAAAGGACTGGACAAGCTAGATGCAGGAAAAATGTTCCCAATGTGGGGCAAGTCCAGAACCAGGGGCCACAGTCTTAGAATAAAGGAGAGGTCATTTAAGACTAAGGTGAGGAAAACATTTTTCACCCAGAGAGTTATGAATTTATGGAATTCCTTGCCACAAAGGGCAGTGGAGGTCAAGTCATTGGATGGATTAAAGAGAGAGTTAGATAGAGCTCTAGGGGCTAGTGTAGTCAAGGGATATGGGGAGAAAGGATTATTGATAGGGGACGATCAGCCCTTCTTCAGACTGATCGGGGGCGGGGACAAGAAAGGAAAAAGGAGGAGGAGTCCTAAGGCTGGGGGATGGGAGGAGACAGCAGGGGGGCTGAGGAAGGGGAGGAGACAGCAAGGACTAACAAAATTGGGAGAATTCGATGTTCATGCCCCCAGGATGCAGACTCCCCAAACAAAATATGAGGTGCTGTTCCTCCAATTTCAGGTGCTGCTCGCTGTGGCTAGATGTCAGCAGATCTATATCAGTGAGACCAAGCAGAGGTTGGGCGATCGTTTCACCGAACACCTCCGCTCGGTCCGCAATAACCAAGCTGACCTCCCGGTGGCTCAGCACTTCAACTCCCCCTCCCACTCCGTCTCCGACCTCTCTGTCCTGGGAGTCCTCCGTGGCCACAGCGAGCAGCACCCCCGATCAGTCTGAAGAAGGGTTTTGGCCCGAAACGTTGCCTATTTCCTTCGCTCCATAGATGCTACTGCACCCACTGAGTTTCTCCAGATACATTGGCAGTATGGGTTATAGAGTCCATACACTATGCAACCCATTGTGGTGCAAGGGCACTAGGAGACACTCTATTGGCTACTTGGTGGCAGTCAAAAATACAAAATTTAGCTCAGAAGATAAGAAGTAATTGCCTGGTCTGCCAGAAATACAATCCAGGGAAAAGAATAGGATGTGAAGAGGGAAAAACAGCATTGTCTATGGGTCAGTTTGAGACATTGCAGATGGACTATATCAAATTAGAAAGGTGCCAGGGTTATAAATATGTACTTGTCATAGTCGATGTATTCAGCCGGTGGATCAAAGCTTATCTAACTCTTGATAACAAAGCAGCTACTGTTGTCAAGGTGTTAATGAGAGAAATTGTCCCTAGATTCGGGATCCCTATTCGACTTAGTCCAGATAATTGTCCACATTTTATTGGACAAATTAATAAAGAATTTTGTGAACTGCTGGGGATCCAGCAGCAATTACACTGTGCCTATCGACCACAGGCTGCTGGACTTGTAGAAAGGGCAAATCAGAAAATTAAAACTAAATTAGCTAAGTTAAAAGTGGAAACTGGACTTGGTTGGATTAAATTACTGCCAATAGCTTTATTTCAGATGAGTCACGCCTGTAGGGAAATCTAGACTGAGCCCAGCTGAAATTGTTTATGGTAGACGCTTGAAAACACCTTGGAAACGGAATGCAATTAAAGTTATAAATTTCCATCATATGACTGCGGAGATGACCGACTATATTCTAGCTTTGTCTCGAGCGTTGAAAGAATCCCATTGTAGAGTAAGAGCAGCCTATAGCGAGATGCCTTTGTTAGCAGCTCTAACTAAATTGAAATTGAAACCTGGAGACTATATCCTTATAAAGAATTGGGTAAGGAAAGGATTAGAGGATCACTGGGAAGGACCTTATCAGGTTCTCCCAACGACCCCAACAGCAGTGAAAGTGGATGGAAGGAAAGTTTGGGTACATCTCCACCACTGTAAAAGTATCAGTGGAAATGGGGACTGCTAATTTACTTTATCCCAGATTCTCTTCAGCGTTTCATACTCTACTATGGATACAACAGAGATGAACTATCAAGATTGTTGGGATTTGCCCCCATGAAAACTCGGGAGGTGAAGACTCATCAGACGGAAGTCATGAAGCTACGCCCCCGAAAACATGGGAAACTTGATGAGATTCTGTGAAAATACATCAGCATCTTTTTGTTAGGATATCTGTTAGAGTAAAGCAGTCATTATTTTATTTTGGTTATCATTAATGATGAGGGTTATCATAAATGATAAAAATGGAGGAATGTTAATATTGACAAATTGAAGATATTATAAAATGGAGGATCCCTGCATTTGTAAGATTTGCTTAACCTTTGTCCGTGGAAAATTACAGGCTGTGGGTGGCACCGGCTTGTCTGAGCCCTAGATTGATATGCAGGATGGGGGAAAGATCCAGATGTCCTCTCTATTAATAGTATGTATGAGGACCCTGCAAAGAAACTTCAAGGTGTTATAAATGAATGGGTTTGATTGGATTACTGCGAAGGGATTTGAAATAATATAAATATTGTTGCAAGACAGTTGTCCTGCTTTTTGGTGATTGGCCGAAGTGTGAAGCCCTGGCTGAATTGTTTGTGCTGCCAGGGTAAATGTTGCATTATTCAATTCAGCAGACTTCCTTCCAGAAGCTTCTGGAGAAACATTGTTTGGGATTATTTGTAATTGAGTTGTGGGACTGTCAATAAAACTTTAATGTAATCAATATGTGAATTTAGCTTGTAAGGGGAACCACCCCTATGTAGTTTGGCCCCTCAGGGTTCATTGACCTATAAAAGGTAGCCCCTATTTGGATCGGTGTCGATCTTCTGGAAGGGGGCTTGGGACTGTATGACCTTTTGGTAGCGTCTGCTTGCACGAGGCGGAAAGGCTTGGTCAGGCAGAGACAAGGACCAAACCCGCAATGGTTTAGCTATTGTATAGGGGGATTTGTTGTTTGTTCAAAAATAAAGTTTAGTTGGTCCAGTGCTTGACTCAGTGTTTTTACTGAACTAGACTAGGGGGTAAAGCTTTAGGAGCATATTTACATGTCCTCTGGCCCTTGATTTCCCTGCCCCGGATAAAAAAAATATACTGGGCATTCAGCTTATCTACTCCCCTAATGATCTATAGACATTGCAATTTGATTGCTTCTTAGCTTCCTGCGCTCCAAGGAATAAAGACTTAGCCTGTCCAACCTCTCCCTTTCGCTCAGGCCTTTGAGTCATGCCAGCATCCTCATAGACCTTCTCTGCACTCTTTCCAGCTTGTTGACAACGTCTAAGAAGGGTTGAATTAGCAGTTTGGCTGAATGAGCTTCATGGTCTACGTTAAATTCTAATTTCCCACTTTGTCTCTGAAGGAGACTAAAATCAGAAGGAAATCAGAAAGAGAAAATGGTATGCAAGGAATTTAGACATTGAAATCTTAATGGGTGAACCTGGTATATTTTGGCCAAAGGTAACAATATATGGTCTGATGTATTCAAGAGACAGTTAGATATACAGTAGCTCTTCGGTCTAATGGAATCAAGGGATATGGGGAGAAAGGAATGGGGTACTGATTTTGGATGATCAGCCATGATCATATTGAATGGCGGTGCTGGGTCGAAGGGCCAAATGACCTACTACTGCACCTATTTTCTATTTTTCTATGTTTCTGTGATTAGAGAACTTTGTAGTTCTAATGTGGCATCTTTCAACACGAAGTTCCTTGATATAACACTGTGTAATATACTGTGTTTTGTGCATTGTTGATGGACATTAATTGGACATGCTTAGCATTGGTGATGCTGATACTTAATTCTGACCTGATGCAAGGGTTTCGACCCGAAATGTCGTCCGGTCCTTCTCTCCCACAGATTCTGCTCAACCCGCTGAGTGTCTCCAGCAATAGATAGACACAAAATGCTGGAGTAACTCAGCAGATCAGGCGGCATCCCTGGAGAAAATGGATAGGTGACATTTCGGGTCGGGATCCTTCTTCAGTTTGTATTTTGATGTTCATACGCATGATAAGGTCAGGTCGGGGGGAGTGTCCCCCCCCCCCCCCCCTGACACGGGTACCATGTAATCCCGTGCGACCTGCTCCACATTCACATAGTCAGTGACTAAACCATCTCCCCCACTTGGTTTGCCTGGTGAGGAGGGGGCTGTGGAGCCCCAGCAGGACCAAAAACAAGACCTGTCAAAGGGCGGATGAGCTTCTAGCGAGCCAACGGCCATCCACATTTCAGTAGAATTTGCGATCACTGTCGCACATAGCAATGTATGGAGTGAAGAAAAATATGACATATAATTCTTCCCTTTCCTTGCTTCTCAAAAGAGAAGTTGTTAATTAAATTAACATACTCGTGGTAACTTGCTCCTTTCATTTGTCTTCCTCAAGATGAAGTGCACTCTCTAATTTCTAGCAAAAGGTCATCAAGTTGATTGAATATAAAACGTTGCAGTGGAAGATCGGTATTAAACAGAATATGCAGATGAAAATTTGGTCACTGGTTTATATTTGAACAGTGACGAACGAGCAGATTTCAAATGGAAATCTAGCTGAGCATTCATTATGAACCGCAGATTAATTAATGGTTAACAGAAACTGGCCTGGCAGCGGCTGTTAACAGCCAACAGAAGTGCATGTGTTGGAAGAGGGTCTAATCATTACAAGAGTGGGGCCGAGTCATCATTTGTCACAAGTAAGCTGTGTAAATGCTCGATACCAGGACCGTGATTCTGCTGATGCATGGAATTGTTGCAGAAAAGGGTTTTAAACGTAACACATTGTAATCAGAATGCAGAGTGGAAACCTGCTCAGATTGTGAAGACAATACAAAAAGTCATGAATTGAAATTTACGTTCATTTTAAGGCAGTAAATAACCAATGTTGTGCATTTCAAAGACTAGCCCAAATGATCACAATTTTAGCGATTTTTCCAAAATGGAAAATATACTTAATACTTAAATTTCACCTAGTTTGGGTGAAATCTAGAATGTTGGTGTGTGGAGACGGTTGGATATCCTCAATAGATGTGTCTGCAATAAGGGAGGAGGAGAAGAAAGATTAAGATTATGTCTGAAGAAGGGTCTCGACCTGAAACATTACGCGTTCCTTCTCTCCAGAGATGCTGCCTTTCTCACTGATTTACTCCAGCATTTAGTGTCTATTTTTGGGTGTAAACCTGCATCTACAGTTCCTTCCAACGCATATGATTATGTAGAAACAAGGAACTGGTAGATGCTGGTTAATACACAAAAGGACACAAAATACTGAAGTAACTCATCAGATTAGGCAGCATCTCTGGAGAATATGGATGGGTGATGCTTCATGTCCAGACCATTCTTCAGATTGTTTCAGGTCAAGACCCTTTTTAAATCTCAAGAAGGGTCTCGGCCCAAAACATCACCCATCCATGCTCTGCAGAGATGCTGTCTGACCTGTTGTTACTCCAGCATTTTGTTTCCTTTTGAGGGGATATGACTCGTTTTTTCCAGACACATTCATGTATCAGACAGATACAACATCAGTGTGAAAATGTGTAACTGTCTGGTTTACGGAAAAGCGGCATCCACATAAAGAAGAGAAAGAGGATTGGCAGAATCTGGTCCTATCCAGCAAGTACAATGTATTCATCAAATCTGAGGTGAAGGATAAATACCACATTTCTTACAGGATTATGTAACGTGTAACAGCCTGAGGGAGGTTAATTAGTCTGATGCTTAATTTGTAAACAAAATAGTTTACTCATTTACAATGTGGACATTGCTGGAAATGATTGCTCATCAAAGCTAATGATGTAGTAAAGAATTAAGATAATTGGTAGGTTGCTATGTGTAGGTCAGATAGGGTGAGGGCCCTAAATTTACGTTGCTTTATAATTTAGTGAGCTGCTAGATTTCTTACAATATTTATATCTCCGTGGTCATTTTCACTTTGTTTTATTAAATTGTGGATTTACTTAAGTATACTTAAGTATATGAAGATTTCCAGAAGGAAGGAGGGATTTGAACTTGTCTCTGCGGACCTCCACATCCCGACGACTCAATCATTTTGCCATCATTCCCAGGCTTAGGAGGGAGCATAAATCCACGGGTGATGTTTCAATAGTCTTAGCTCGGCAAATCTGATGATTAAGTTTGGATTGTGCCACCAAAAGAGAGAGCATTGTGTGAGTGCTGCCACAGGTCAGTGGAGCTACATTGAATTTTCAAGGCTGATATAACATCACGTTCTATTGATCATTTATTTTATGAATATTCGCAGTATCTTCATTTTTAAATTGCATTGCATAAGATAGCTTATTAACATACAGATGGCTCCAACTGCAAACTGAAGCCAAATCATCAAGGAATATAACGCCACATTAACTCAATTTACTTAAAAATAATTTTATCTAATTCTTTGCCTCATTAACTTTTAACATTTCGTGCAGACTGAATAGCTAATAAAAACCTCAGGGCTGCAAACTATAATTGTATTCTTTTGTGAAGCTTACTATCCAAGTGGCCTTACCACTTCCTTGTGATGTCCAGACATCTTTTACAATCAAAGAGTTATTTCTAAAGTGTAGTTTCTGTGGTTACACAGTGGTAATAAGCAATTTGAGTTATGCTGGACAGAGGCCAACAAACATGACCCAGATACTCCCTGTCCCACTCCCACATTGACCTTTCTGTCCTGGGACTCTTCCACTGTCAAAGGAAGGCCACGGGCAAATTGGAGGAACAGCACCTAATATTTCGCTTGAGCAGCTTACAACCCAGAGGTATGAACATTGATTTCTCTCATTCCAAGTAACCCCTGAATTCCCCCTCTCTATGTCCCTCCCCACCCTAGGCACCCTACTAGTTCCACTGTTCGCATCCCTGCATCCGTCTCATTATCAAATCTTCCCCAGCCAACATTGGACTATTATGGGCTCCACACTTCCTTGATCCTCTTGTTGCCAGCCCTGATTTGTTCTGGCCTTTTCCTACCTTCAAGGCCCCTCACCCCTCCACCCTTTCTATGTCTTCAGTTTGAAGAAGAGTTCCGACCTGAAACATTAACCATCCTTTTTCTCCAGAGATGCTGCTCAAACCACTGAGCTACTGCAGTATGTTGTGTCTATTTTCTAGCCCGTGATCATATATGAGTGAATTATCGGAATATTCCACCTTTGATGGTTTTGGGGAAATGCGTAGGAAGGAACTGCAGATGCTAGTTTAAATCAAAGTTGGACACAAGATTCTGGAGTAACTCAACGGGACATGCAACAGCTCTGGAGAGAAAGAATGGGTGACGTTTGGGTCCCAAAGCATCACCCATTACTTCCCTGCCTGTCCAGCTGAGATACTCCAGCATTTTGTGTTTATCGTCTTATTGTCTATGCCCACTTTGAGCAGAAGGCTGGAGGTGGAATTCCTCCCTCCGCACCAGCCTTGTGTGTGCATGTACCAAAGGTTACCATGGTAGATATAAGAGCGCCGTTCCTGAGAATGAATCTGTGGAAAGCAACTGATCCAGTTGGAGTCTCTGACCTCAGGTCCTCAGGACCTGTGCGGATTAGCTGGCTGAGGCATCACAGATATATTTAACCTCTCACTACTCCATTCTGACATGCCCACCTGCATCAAAAAGCGCACTATCATCTCTGTGCCGAAGAAAAGTATAATAGTGTGCCTTAATGACTACTGTCCAGTGGCTTTGACATCCATCTTCATGGTGTGCTTTGAGAGACTGCTGAGGTGAACATTAACACCAGCCTCCCAGCCCTGTTAGGGCGGCACAGTGGTGCAAGCGTAGAGATGCTGCCTTACAATGCTTGGAGTGCCGGAGACCCGGGTTCGACCCCGACTACGGGTACTGTCTGCACAGAGTTTGTGCATTCTCCCCATGACTGTATGGGTTTTCTCCGAGATCTACGGTTTCCTCCCACACTCCAAAGACATACAGGTTTGTCGGTTAATTGGCTTTGTATAAAAAATGTAAATTGTCCCCAGTGTGTGTATAGGATAGTGTTAATATGCAGGGATCGCTGGTCGGCTCGGACTCGGTGGGCCGAAGGGTTTGTTTCCGTACTGTATCTCTAAACTAAATTAGACTAAACTAAAGAGCCAGCATTAATCCATTGCAGTTTGCTTACCATTCCAACAGGTCCACAGCAGATGCCATCTCCTTGGCCTTAAATGCATCTCTCAAACACCTTGACAATGTTGGACCAATTTATCAACTGTAGCTTTGATTTCAACACCATATCCCATCAAAACTCATCTCCAAACTCCTGGACCCTGTTCTGCCACTGGATCCTCACATTTCTTGCCCATAGATCTCAATCAATGAGGGTAGGTGACAACATCTCCTCACAATAATTCTCAACACCGGCACCATGCAAGGATGTGTTCTCAGTCCCCTATTTTACTACCTGTTCACACATGGCAGTATGGCCAAATTTGCCTCTAATCCCTCAAGTTTGTAGATGACATAAATGTGGTGGGCCAAATCCTGAACAATGACGAGATGGATTACAAGAAGGATGTGGAGAACGTGGTGACATGAAAATTGCAAGCTGTAGATCCATCGCACTGATCAGACTTCCCACCATTGATTCCAAGTATACCTCACGCTGCCACGGACAAGCAGCCAATATAATCAATTATTTGTCCCTCCCCAGTCATCCATTCTTCTCCCTGCTCTCATCCCAAAGAAGGTAAGAAGCTCAGAAACATGCACTACCAGACTCAGGAATAGCTTCTTTACCTCTGTTATCATGCTTCTGAACGATTCTTCTATGTCCACTCTTCTGTTATCATGCTTCTGGGTGGTCCACTCTATTCAAGAGAGTGTTGTCTATGGAACTATAGCGTTATAATGTCAAAGTCAAAGTAGCCTTTATTGTAATTCAGACATTGCGGTCTGAACAAAATTTTGTTGCCTTGTAGTCCTACATATAGTA
The DNA here is from genome assembly GCF_028641065.1 of Leucoraja erinaceus. Classification (NCBI taxonomy): domain Eukaryota; kingdom Metazoa; phylum Chordata; class Chondrichthyes; order Rajiformes; family Rajidae; genus Leucoraja; species Leucoraja erinaceus. The sequence continues at coordinate 19,923,112 of NC_073379.1, read as the reverse complement.
CAAAATGACAAAAACACACAATAAACACAAATTATTATCCACCACAGTGAATTCACCAGGCACCTCCTCACTGTGGTGGAAGGCAAAAGTCTTAAGTCTTTGTCTCCTCCCTTCTTATTCTCCCTCTGCGCCGAGGCGATCCAGGCTTCAGATGTTGTGACCCCGCCGGGCGATGGTAAGTAATGTCAGTCCCGCGGCTGAATCCGAGCTCCGCGAACGGGCCGGTTCAACTCCGCGGCCCGGGGTGGTCGAAGCTGCCGAAGCTGCAGCCCTCCAGTCCAGAACTATCTTCTATGCTCTGCGTCTTTCACTCAGTTCTATCTATTGCATTTGAGTTTGACATGCTTTAATTTATCTATGGCATAGCTGATTTGCTTGGACTGCATGCAAAACAAAGCTTATTGCTGTACCTTGGAACATGTGACAATAAAAAGCTAAATGTTTACCTAAAGAGATATGTTGCCAGAAAGATACTGCTTTATAAGGTCACGGGAACGTTTTAAATTCTCCCGGAACAATGTGTCAACTAAAGATAAAAAACAATTGAAAATACCAAATGTCCTCACAAGTGTTATGCTTACCACAGATTGACCAAGTGGAGGGTCTACATATTGAACCAAGCTGATAGTTGGCCAGTGATAGTTGGGCATGCCTGGCTTTGTACTGTCCCCCTTATCTCGTTTTCATCTTTCTTCCCCCTACTCCAATCAATCTGAAGAAAGGTCCCAAACCAAAACATCATCTGTTGATTTCCACCCCAAATGCTGCCTGACCTACTGAATTCCTCCAGTACTTTCCAGATTTCAGCAGCAGCAGCAGCAGGTTCCTTGTGTCTCCAAACCAATAAATTAGTTTTTTTATTGTAAAGTGATCGAAGTAATTACTGAGTAGTACACATTTCTTTTCAATTGCAATGCATCCCCTAATTCATTATTCATTCTTTTGCGTTGATATCATCCCTTAGGAACAACATTTCTTTGTCTAGGTATGCTGTATTATTTTGAGTCACAAACATTGAAGGTACACAAAGTGCTGGAGTAAGTCAGGCAGCATCTCTGCAGCTGTTTTAAATATGTCAAACAATTCAACAACATTTTAAACATTCATCAAAACATTGAAAAGCGATTAAAGCCAAAAGTAAATTAACCAGTAATTACCTTGGGGCACAGGGTACTGCAGATGCTGGAGCATTGAGCAAAACACAATATGCAGGAGAAAATCAAAGGGACAGGCAGCATCTGTCTGAAGACGGTCCCATCCCAAAATGTTCCCATAGATGCTGCCTGACCTGTTGAGTTCCTCCTGCGTTTTGTGATTGGCTCAATACTTATCTTTATCCTTTGCAGCAGTACTTCTCTATCTAATGGTTCAATAGTTCATTGAGACTTAACTGTCACACATACAGTGAAATTCTTTCTTTTGCATACAATCCAGTAAAATCATACTGTGCATACGAAGACACAAACTAATTGTGTAACACAGAGGGTCAGGCAGCATCTCTGGAGAACATGGATAAGAGATGTTTTGGGTCAGGACTCCTCCTGAGACTTATTTTAATAGAAGGGATTTTGAAGAAAGGTCCCGAACCAAAACATTACCTATTTGTGTCCACTAGACATACTGCCTGACCAGCTGAATTACTCCAGCACCTTGTGTCTTTTGTTGTAAACCAGCATCTGCAGTTCCTTGTGTCTACATGAGCAGAATCATCCTGGTGAATGCAGCAGCTGCTTCAGTACTGGATCTAACTCAGCGCAGATTTTCGGATGAATTCTTTAATGTAAGATGTGGAGAGCAGCTGAAATTCGTGCTAGCCCATTGGGCTCCGAGGGAAATGTTGTTAAGAATATGCTCAGGGTGACAAGCTGGGAAGATCGTGACTTCTGCGATTGAGTATCAAATGTAGGATTCCTGACCTTGGTGGCACTTAGTTGTGGCAATCCTCCACAAAGCCTTTGGGTCGTTTTGTGAAATGGTTAAATGGTGAAGCACCTTCCGATAATGCTATTTGTTTATTTTTTAGTTTGGAGATGAAGCGCGGAAACAGGCCCTTAGGCCCACCGGGTCTGCGCAGACCAGCGATCCCTCGCGCATTAACACTGTTCTACACTCGGGACAATTTACATTTATACCAAGCCAATTTACCTACCGTACAAACCTGTGCATCTTTGGATTGTGGGAAAAAACTGAAGATCTCGGTGAAAACCCACACAGGTCACGTGGAGAACGTACAAACTTCGTACAGACAGCACCCGTTGGCGGGATCGAACCCAGGCCTCCTGCACTGCAAGCGCTGTAAGGCAGCAACTCCACTGCTGCGCCACCGTGCCTGCCCGTATTTTCCCCACACTCTCCTGAATTGGCTGTTCTGCAGGGAACATTCCAATTTACATTAAATCAGTGGCAGTTCTAACAGGTGAATGCAGTGTAGTCCTTAATACCTCTGTCAACTAAATGATAGGGAAGCAAGTTTTTTTAAGATTGATGACATATTGCATAGATGATAATATGCTTCAATAAGAAGTCTGTAGCTTTCCATATTCCATTCTTGTTTGTCCCAACCCCGTGGAAATCAGATCTATTTGTAGACATGATAATTATTCACTCACCTTTCACGATTCAGAAATCTGGATTGGTTAATTCCATCTACATTTTCCTTTAATTTCCTTGCAGTGAACTTTGAATACCCTCTGCAAAGAAATGTATGAGCAATGAAATTGTAATTGACAGATCTGTATTATCCACGGGAATGCTCTGATAGCTTCACACTGCAGCAATTGACGAGGTATTAGGCTTCATCATTTGCGCATGCGTGGATGTTATACTTTCAACATGAACATTGTCCCCTCCAACGTCCTCCTCCATGGAAGGAACATGAGAAGATAGAGGCGTAGAGTCATACAGCACGGAAACAGGACCTTCGGCCCAACTTGCTCATGCCCAACAAAATGCCTCTTCTACACCATTCCCACATGCTTGGGTTTGGTCCATATCTCTCAATGCCACTCTATCCTTAAATATGGCCATGTGCTGAAACTCCCTCAATTTGACTTTTGTCTGGTAGGTTAGTCTTCTTCTTGCGTACGGCGTGCACAGCCTAAAGTTGTACGACAACTTGCTCTCCAGATATGCGGTCTGATCTGATGAGTTACTCAAGCATTTTGTGTTCTTTGGCAAATATCAGATACTGACATGTCGTCATTTGTAAGATTTTCTGTCATCCGTCCCTTCCATACACCATCCCCAGAGCGTGCTGGAGTGGAACAGCTGGACCAAACTCTTGGGATCATGTTGTCATCTGGCAACAAGGGTAACCACCCTGCCCCAGTTGCACCCAGCACTCGATCCTGACCATGGAGATCAATAGATTAACTGTGAGCAATTTTGGGCACCATATCTGAGAATGAATGTGCTGGCTCTGGAGAGGGTTCAGAGGAGGTTTACAAGAATGATCCCGGAATGAGTAGGTTTACATATGATGAACGTTTGATGGCACTGGAACTGTACTCGCTGGAGTTTAGAAGAATGAGGGGGGGGCTCATTCAAATGTGCAGGATTGTGAAAGGCTTGGATCGAGTGGATGTGGAGAGGATGTTTCCACTAGTGGGAGAGTCTAGGATTAGAGGTCATAGCCTCAGAATTAAAGGACGTTCTTTCAGGAAAGAGATAAGGAGGAATTTCTTTAGTCAGTGGGTGGTGAATCTGTGGAATTCTTTGCCACAGAAGGCTGTGGAGGCCAAGTCAGAGGATATTTTTAAGACAGAGATAGATAGATTCTTGATTAGTGCCAGTGTTAGAGGTTATGGGAGAAGGAAGGAAAATGGGGTTAGGAGTGGGAGATAGACCAGCCATGATTGAATGGTGGAGTAGATTTGATGGGCCGAATGGCCTAATTCTACTCCTATCACATGATCTTATAACCTATGATCACAGATCTTCAATACATACCTCATCTCTTTATAAATGTGTGAGTGGGGTCATGGTTAACTATAGTCATTGCTGTCACTGAGTTTAGGAGATGCTTTTGAAAGAACAGGGTGGCAAGGTAACGCAGCCGTGGAGTTGCTGCCTTACAGCATCAGAGAGCGAGTTTGATCCTGACTACGGGTGTTTTCTGCAAGGAGTTTGTACGTTCTCGCTGTGACCCATGTGAGTTTTCTCGGGGTGCTCTGGATTCTTCCCACATTCCAAAGATGTGCAGGTTTATAGGTTAATTGGCTTTGGTAAAATTGTAAATTGTCGAATGTATGTTGGATAGTACGTTATTCAAGACCTGCAGTCTTGGCAACATACTTGTGAAAGTTTTGTGCTCTTGTCTCTCACTTAATCATATCTAGTAGCATGACAACCAGGGCGGCAAAGTGGTGCAGCGCTAAGGGCCTGTCCCACTTGGCCATCACTTGCGCGTCATTTACGTGACATCATTTACGCATCACGACGCATGATGTGCGCGTCGTAACGCGCACGTAATGTACGCAGGGTGCGCATTACATGCGCATGGTGTGCTTAATGCGCGCATGGTGCATTGTGACGTTGGCAGTGACCCGCAGTCGAGCGAGGCGCCCCAGTATTTTGGGATACACAAAATCTTCATGCGCTACATCTGCGTAACACGCAAATGACGCCCAAGTGGGATAGGCCCTGTAGAGTTGCTGCCTGACAGCGCCAGAGACCCGGGTTCCATCCTGACTACAGGTGCTGCCTACACAGAGTTTGTGCATTCTACCCTTGACCTGCACGGGTTTTCTCCGACATCTTCGGTTTCCTCCCACACTCCAAAGACCTCGAGGTTGGTAGGTTATCTGGCTTGGTATAGATGTAAATACAAATGTCCCTAGTATGTATAGGGCAGTGTTAATGTGCAAGGATCACAGGTCGGCGAGGAATCGGTGGTCCAAAGGACCTGTTTCCATTCTAAAGTAAACCAGAATTGCACATAATATTCCAAGTGCCGTCTCAAATATGTCTCATACTACTGTACCAGAATATCCCAACTCAAGTGCCACGACCAATGAAGGCAACCATGCAATACACCTCTTGTCGCCACTTTCAGAGAACTATGTCTCTCTATGCCGCTAGGTCTCTTGTTCTATAGAGCTATCCAGGGCCTGTCATTTACTGTGCATGGACTGCCCTAGTTTAGCTTCCCAAAACTCCATTACTTTGCATTTGTGTGGGAAGGAACTGCAGATGCTGGTTTACACCAAAGCTAGACACAAAATGCTGGAGTAACTCAACGGGACAGGCAGCATCTCTGGAGAGAAGGAATGGGTGACATTTGGGGTCAGTCTGAAGAAGCGTCTCGACTCGAAACGTGACTCATTCCTTCTCTCCAGAGATGCTGCCTGTCCCGTTGAGTTACTTCAGCATTTTGTGTCCATCTCCGTTGTAAACAAGCATCTGCTGTTCCTTCCTACACAAATGCAAAATATGCTGCCTGCCGTGTTGAGTTACACTTTCATTTTCTGTCTTACTTTGCACTTGCCTGAGTTAAATTCCAGCTGCCATTCCTGTTCATTATCATACCCTTTCTGTCATTTCCCAATCGGCCACGGGCAATGTATTCCTCATACCCTTACTGCAGCCTTTGTTTTGATTGAACTCACTTTCAGACTTTCAGACTTAATGTGTCAGAAGGACACATTATTAGTGGAGTCAAGGGATATGGGGAGAAGGCAGGCACGAATTATTGATAGGGGACGATCAGCCATGATCAAAAACAAATGGCGTTGCTGGCTCGAAGGGCTGAATGGCCTCCTCCTGCACCTATTGTTTATGTTTCTATGGAACTGCTTAAATTGAAGATAGACATAAAATGCTTGAGTAACTCAGCAGGACATGCAGCATCTCAAGAGAAAAGGAATGGGTGATGTTTCAGGTCGAGACCCTTCCTCGGACTCCTCTGGATAGAAGGAATCAGTCTGAAGAAGGGTCTCAACCAGAAATGTCAGCCATTCTTTCTCTCCAAAGATGCTGCCTGTCTCGCTGAGTTACTCCACATTTTGTGTCTATCTCTTTCAGACTGAATATGAAATGTTTGCCCTTTACAAAAAGGTTATTAGTTAACCCTTTCTCATTAAACAGTACTCGATCTCTAATCTGTTGCTTTCTCAACCAATTGATCCAGAAATCTATCTGGTATCCATTCCGGGAACTCATCCCCTGCATTGTTGCAACTAATGTGATTTGCTCTGTCTAATTGTCAGTTAAAAGCTCAACGATTTCCTCATTAAACCCATCACTGTCACCTCTGATCTCTTCACTTATACCACTTCCTACATCTCTTATTTTGTTCAGAAGCCTAGAAGCTACTAATGTTTCAGGCTGTTAGCCCCATGCAAACTGATTTTGAATGAATATATTTCATGAGAAATATTTCCAAAGCTTTTATCCCTATGTATTTTGTGTGTTGCTCATTACACTAAGATACAGGTAGTTCCTACCCTAGAGATTGATTTAAACTTTTCCTTTTAAAATTGATTTGACTTTCCTGTTCCTTCTAGTGGTTTGACAATGAACTGTATTAGTGGCTTAGCTATGTGATCTATTGCGTAGTTGCGAGCCATGCCGGTTACCTTTCCCCTCAATCAGTTGAAGGGCCATAGACAGTAGACAATAGGTGCAGGAGTAGGCCATTCAGCCCTACGAGCCAGCACCGCCATTCAATATGACCATGGCTGATCATCCACAATCAGTGCCCCGTTCCCGCCTTCTCCACATATCCCCTGATGCCGCTATCTTCAAGTGCCCTATCTAGCTCACTCTAGAAAAAAATAAAAAAGTATCCAGAGAACCAGCCTCCACTGCCATCTGAGGCAGAGAATTCCACAGACTCACAACTCTCTGTGTGAAAAAGTATTTCATCATCTCCGTTCTAAATGGCTTATTCTTAAACTGTGGCCCCTGGTTCTGGACTCCCCCAACATCGGCAACATCAGTTTCCTGCCTCTAGCGTGTCCAAACCCTTAATAATCTTATACATTTCTATAAGATTCCCTCTCATCCTTCTAAATTCCAGAGTATACAACCCAGCCGCTCCATTCTCTCAGCATATGACAGTCCCGCCATCCCGGGCATTAACCTTGTGAACCTACTCTGTACTCCCTCAATAGCAAGAATGTCCTTCCTCAAATTTGGAGGCCAAAACTGCACACAATACTCCAGGTGCGGTCTCACTAGGGCCCTGTACAACTGCATAAGGACCTCTTTGCTCCAATCCTCAACTCCTCTTGTTATGAAGGCCAACATGCCATTCACTTTCTTCACTGCCTGCTTCTTCATCTTTTTGTGTCTTTGAAGCTGGTTGGTTATATGACAGTTTCCCATTCCTTTACACAGTCCTTTGCGTTTTTATTGAACACTGCAAGATCCTTTGGGCTGCACTGGTTGGGTAGTAGGGGGCAGAAAAGGCAGTGCTGCATTGTATGGTCCTCTTCTCCACATTCACAGGTGGTTTGGCCAGTTTTATAGCCCCATCTGGCCATGGCAGCTTTTGATCGCCCTGTTCCTGTTCTCAGGCCGTTGAGCATCTTCCACTGGACCCATGGTGCTTCTGAGCCCGGAGGGAGGGCTTCAGAAGGAGGGATACCCATGTCAGTAGGAGGGGGGTCGTCCTCAAGCCTTTTTGTCCATAGATGGAATCTGGTTTTCCCGTGATGCTATTAGGGGCTGGACATGGCTGAGAAAGCTTCTCCTGGACTTCAGCCGTTGGGCCGGGGGTACACGTCCGTAGAGGAGGTGGTGTTCATCACATCCTGCTGTACCTGCATGCTTACTTTAATTGACTTATGAACAAGGATCCCCCAGATCTGTTGCACATCCCTTTTTCCCAACTTGACACCATTTAGATAATAATCTCCCTTCCTGTTTTTGCTGCAAAAGTGGATAACCTCACAGTATCCACATTAAACTGCATCTGCCATGCATCTGCCCACTCACGCAACCTGTCCAAGTCACCCTGCATTCTCATAGCATCCTCCTCACAGTTCTCACTGCCACCCAGCTGTGTGTCATCTGCAAATTTGCTAATGTTACTTGTAATCCCTTCATCTAAATCATTAATATATATTGTAAATAGCTGCGGCCCCCGCACCGAACCTTGCGGCACCCCACTAGTCACTGCCTGCCATCTTGAAAGGGACCCGTTAATCCTACTCTTTGTTTCCTGTCTGCCAACCAATTTTCAATCCATATCAGCACTCTACCCCCAATACCATGTGTCCTAATTTTGCCCACTAATCTCCTATGTGGGACCTGATCAAATCCTTTCTGAAAGTCCAGGTACACTACATCCACTGCCTCTCCCTTCTCCATTTTCCAAGTTACATCCTCAAAAGATTCCAGAGGGTTAGTCAAGCATGATTTCCCCTTCGTAAATCCATGCTGACTCGGACCGATCCTGTTACTGCTATCCAAATGTGCCGCTATTTCATCTTTTATAATTGACTCCAGAATCTTCCCCGCCACCGATGTCAGGCTAATATTTTATGTCATGTAATCTTTTATTAGATATCATCTAATATTTTAGGTTGGCAGTGATTTTTATCCCATGGATAGTTTTAGGCTCTGAGGTAATACAACATGTCAAACTCATTTCTCTTGGTGACTAGAAATCTAAACAAATCTAGATAAAGACTATAGACTCACTGATTCAATGATTCAATGATACTTTATTTTCACACATACCTAGGTACAGTGAAATGCTTTGTTTTTTTTGTACAACCTAGTAAAATCATACAACTTAGGCAGGACACAAGTGTGGTCACGTTTCTGGTGCCGACAAAGTTACAAAAGTTCATCAAACAGTTATCATCCCTGCCCATCATCTACCTGTGGCCGCACGTGGCAGCAGACCCTCCTCCCCCCCTCCCCCCCCCCCCCCCCCCCCCCCCCCCCCCCCCCCCCCCCCCAGGTCTCCCTTCATTCTCCGTGCTCCACAACCTCCCCCCCCATTCCCCCCCATCTCCCCCTTTGTCGGGTCCCCCCCTTCGTTCTCAGTAACCCCCCATTGTTGGGTCCCCCATTCATTCTCTATCCCCACCCTCCTGGTCCCCCCTTCATTCTAAGTGGTCCCTGCAGGTCCCGTTTCGTTCTTGGTTTCCCCTCCCCTCACATTGGGTCCCCCCTTCATTCCCAGCCTCCCCTCGTCCGCGGGGTCCCCTCTTTGTTCAGCGACTCCTACCCCACCCCCCTCCATTGAGACCCCTCATCAATCTCGGAGGCCCCCACCAGGTTCCCCATCGATCTTGGTAGAAATACTTGATTACAGCGGTGAGGGAGCATTGTATTCATCTTTCAGACGAGGCATTACACCAAGATTTTACTCTGCATTTAGTTGGATGGTATTTAATCCTTGGACAAGAAGGATAGAGAGATCCTGCAAAAAAAAAGATTCTGTTGCCATTGTCACTGAGGAAGATGCTAATCAGGTCTCTTATCTCATTTGTAGGACCTTGGATTGTCAAGTTTGAATACTGCGTTTGAAGAATTCCTGTGGCATGCCAAGTTTGTGAAATGCAGTACAAAATTAATGTTCTTTCACTCTTTCATTCTCCACCCAAGCCCTGGGTTCAAATTGAATTTACAAAGGACCTTGCTTGGAATATGCTGAGCAAAAATGAACTGATTTTGATAAATGTTTCCGTTCTGGAATATAATTTTTTTTAAAGGTAGAGTTAGATTTATAACCACTTTGCCTGTTTAGCATATTTCAATAGGAAGGCCTGATTGGATTTTAGAAAGATGAATAGTTTTTTAAGAGAATAAGCTGGTTTAAAGATATTGGAAGCAAAGGAGGTGAGATTTTTGTGTAGTAACATTAAGAGTTTGATTTTAAAAGTGTATTCTTGTTTGAAAAGCTCCTGATATCATAATAAATAATTAACTGCTTCTAATGCAGGTAGCACATCTGTTTTGTGCTGTTTATGTATTTATGTTTTTTGCATGCATTTATCATCAGGTATTGCCTTAAAGCCGCTACATGGGACCCAATTTTGTGAGTGACTCATCAATGCAACCAGCAACACTTAACGGAGGGGTGTGTTGTTGCTACATGCCAACTATCCTTTTGCTTCCGCAGATTCTACTGACCTGACGAGTTCTACCAGCAGCTTGTTTTTCGCAACATATACCAGCATCTGCAGTCTCTATACTGGGCCATCTGTGGGGCTTCTAGATAAAATTGGCAACAGCTCTACACTGTACACGACTTTCCAGATTTAGTTTAGTTTAGTTCACAGATACAGTGGGGAAACAAGTCCTTCGGGCCACCAAGTCCGTACTGACCAGTGATCCCCAGAGAATATCACTATCCGACACACACACTAGGGACAATTTACAATCGTTTTACCATCTAACCTACAAACCTGCGTGTCTTTGGAATGTGGGAGGAAACTGGAGCATCCTGAGGAAAACCCACGTGGTCACAGTGAGAACGTACAAACTCCATGTTGACAGCACCCATGGTCAGGATAGAACCCGGGTATCTGGCGCTGTAAGGCAGCAACTCTACCACTGTACCACCATGCTGCCCTGATCTGGGAGAAAAAAATATCTGATGTGCATGCTGAGGATCCTCTATCATCACCCCACATCTACTGCTGGCTTTGAGGGTAAATTAGTGATTGCATATCCAGGCTTGAAGTCCCGACATAAAAGCGGAAAGAGCTGGAAAAACTAATCAGGTCAGGCAGCATCTGTGGAGAGAGATATGAAGTTAATACTTCATGTTGGTGATTCCTCATAATTGAACGAGATTGCCTGGCACACTCAGTGTATCTAGCATTTTCTGTTCTCAGATAAGTCAGGTTAGTCCTGTGAAAGGTGGAATTGTGTTTGGTGAATCTAAGTGATTTTTTTTTTTTTGACAACATAGAGCACAGATGAAGGAACTGCAATAAAGGTTACATCAAATCATAGATCTATATAGACGTATAAATATGACGGGTGCTGTCTGTGTGGAATTTGCACGTTCCCGCTGTGACCATGTGGGTTTTCACCCCGGGTGCTTTGGTTTCCTCCCACTTGCCAAAGACCTGCAGGTTTGTAGGTTAATTGGCTTTGGTAAATTGTTCTTAGTGTGTAGGATAGAACCAGTATATGGGTGATTGCTGATCGGTGCAGGCCCGGTGGGCTGCAGGGTCTGTTTCCGCACTGTATCTATAAACTAAACTAGACTATGCTGAGGGGACAGTTGGCTCAGATGCCAATACCAGAGACAAACTGCACAATAAAGGGCATTTACAGGTTCTCCCCGGTTACAAATGCCTGACTTGTGTACATCCCGTACATACATGTGTGTTTGGGATGGGTTTGCTGGCTTCTGCATGGCTGTCGGCACCTTCTAGTCCTATAGGAACCCGGTTCATGGCAACATCATCACATCTTATCAAGAAATCTAAATGGTTGCATTAAAGGCCATGATTTAACTACATGTTGAACTTGGTTTTTAGTTTAGTTTAGTTTAGAGATAAACTGGGTCTGCGCTGATCTGCGTTCCCCGCACATTAATGTTATCCTACGCCCACAGTGACCGGGTTATTTAACTATGAATTTACCATGGGTAAAAGCCTCTGGGTTATTTAACTATGGATTTACCATGGGTAAAAGCCACATTTCCACCTTGCAACCTATTCGGGTTATGAACCTTTCTCCCAGGTTTGAAACGTCAAACACGAGAGGGCGTAGCTAAAGTGAGAGGAGAGAAGTTTATAAAAGGCTGTAGGAGCAAATGGAAAGGCCACGTGGAGTTGCTGTTTGAAGTAATGGGTGATTTATTAAAAGTGGGCGGCACGGTGGTGCAGCAGTAGTGTTGCTGCCTTACAGCGAATACAGCGTCGGAGACCCGGGTTCGACCCTGACTACGGGTGCTGTCTATACGGAGTTTGTACGTTCTCCCCGTGACCTGCATGGGTTTTCTCCGAGATCTTGGTTTCCTCCCACACTCCAAAAACGTACAGGTTTGTAGGTTAATTGGTTTGGTACATGTAAAAATTGTGCCTAGTGTATGTAGGATAATGTTAGTGTACAGGGATCGCTGGTCGACACGGACCCGGTGGGCCGAAGGGTCTGTTTCCGTGCTGTATCTCTAAACTAAACATAAAGTAAACTAAACCAGGAGATCAGTCAAAGCTGATGCCTTGACCACAACTTTAGTACAACTTTTACATTCTCAGCTGACGAGATTACATTTTAGAAGGATGAGGGGGTCCTCATTGAAAATTGCCAAATAGTGAAAGGCCTGGATAGAGTGGCTGTGCAGAGGAAGTTTCCACCAGGGGTGCTGCATTGATGACAGCCTCTGCCTACAGGCTGTCGTTTTTTTTTCTATCTTTTTTAAATTTTAGTCTGTCTTAACAGTTTGTTTTTGAGGTTTCTTTAGCTTGTCTATGTGGGGGAGGGGGTAGGGTAAGGGGGAAACCGTTTCCCAGTCGCTTCCTGGTGAGGATGTGACTATTCTCCGAGTCGCATCCTCCCCCCCCCTCCTCGCGGCCTTCCAACTGGATTGGAGCGGCCTTTCCTGCCGGGGACCGGGCGCAGCACTGGATTCACTGCGGAGCGGGCGATGCCTACCTGGATCACCGTTAAAAGCTCCAGAGTGTTGGGCCTGCTGCTTCAACATCGTGGAGCTGTGGTTTGTGGGTCTTCAAGCGCGGGCGGCGCTGACTTCGGCGTCGCGGAGTCCTGGGGGCCGCCGGCATGGGTCTCCACCCAACGCGGCCTGTGGACTTCGGGAGCCGCAGACTCTGGTAGGAAGTGGCCAATTCGGAGTCCAAGCCGCTGAGGTTGTTCTCCCATTCCGACGTCGGAGTTCCGGGCCTGAACATCAGAAAACGTTGATTCTGCTGTGTGGGGATGTTTTATGTTGGAATTTATCGTGTGTTGTGTTCTTTTTTATTCGTATGACTGTATGGTGACCACACATTTCAATGTACCAATTGATACATGTGACAAATAAATGTATCTTGTATCGTGTATCATGGGAGAGTCTAAGACCGAAGGCCATAGCCTCAGAATAAAAATATGTCCCTTCTGGAAGGAGATGAGGAGGAATTTCTTCAGTCAGAGAGTCGTGAATCTGTGGAATTCTTTGCCGCTGAAGGATGTAAATTGCTATTTTTAAGGCAGAGATTGATAAATTCTTGATTTGTACAGGTGTCGGGGGTTATTGTGAGAAGGCAGAAGAATGAGGTTGAGAGGGAAAGATAGGTCAGTCATTTTTAAGTGGTGGCGTGTGTTTGATGGGCTGAATGTCTGAACATATAACACAGAAACGTGATTAACAGTAAAAATAGGTCTTGATTATAGAATGGAGGTTACAGAAAGACTTAATTTAATAACAAGCTATATTTTGATTATGGAATACAATGATTATCCACAAGTTTGTTGAAAGTAGATACAATTTTCTGTTACAACAATGCATGCACGTTATAATATAATCAATGAAGTTCCTGAAACCTGAGTGTCATCAATGCTGCATTCCATGTCTCCACGTTTAGGCTTTGTAAGTGGTTCCCTGTCACTACACCAGCACAATCCACATCCCTACAGTATGTACTAGTTATCACTATTACTTCCCCTGCAACAAAGATGTACGGGTCAAGTTTTTAAAGTCAACAAACCAGAGGGCATTCTCGTTATTTAAGTAATTTAATGCTATAATGCATTCATCCTGTTCTAGGGGTGTGAAAAATGCTATATAAATGTTGGTACCGGATGGGACGCCGAAGGACGAGAAGCTGAAGCCAAGAAGCCGAATCCAAGATACCGAACGGACATCACGTCGAAAAGCCGAGATGCCGAACGGACATGACGCCGAAAGGACACAACGCCAATAAGAAATGATGTCGAACGGACATGAAAATGATCATTTATGTCGCCAAACAGACATGAAGCCAAAATGGTAAATAGGTATGAAACACTTTAAAAAAAATCTATATTTGCTGCAAGAATTGTTGTATGTTGTTACATTTTAAAATAGTTAAATTGTTGTACATTGTACGTCTTCAGGGACGGGATTGGTCCCCACACCTTGTCAGTCATCATAAAAGGTCAGCGATTGATCCAGACCCCTGCATCCATCACAGCGCTGCCTCTGTGGCAATCGCAGTAGCTTGGAATCACTGCCACCGTTTTACAAGCTCAAGCTCAAGCTCCCCCCTCCCCATCCTCCCGTCTCCCCCAGGCCAGTGATGTGATGGACACGGGGGGTCTGGACCAATCGTTGACCTTTGTCGATGACTGACAAGGTGTCGGACCAATCCTGTCTCTGGAGAATCATGTCTATTCGGCGTCATGGCTTATCGACGTCATGTCCATTCGGCGGCTTTTCGATGTCATGTCCGTTCTGCGTCTTGTCCTTTTGGCATCGTGTCCGTTTGGCTTTGTGTCCTTTTGGCGTCATGTCTATATTGAGGGAGGGAATGCAAGGGTTAATGTAAATTAGAGAAATCAATATTCATACCGAAGATAGACACAAAATGGTGGTGTAACTCAGCGGGACAGGCAGCATCTCTGGAGAGAAGGAATGGGTAACCTTTCGGGTTGAGACTGTTCTTCAGACTGATGTTCATACATACACACCACTGGATTGTAACCCGCCCAAGCGAATTATGAGGTGCTGTTCCTTCAATTTGTGTGGACCCCACTCTGAAAGAGGAGGGGGCTCAGGACAGAAAGGTCAGTATGGGAATGGGAAGTGAGTTAAGATATTTGGCAACTGGAAGATCCGGCAATTTGGCGACTGGCGGACTGAGCACAGGTGATCTGTTTTGTAATGATCTGATCTGTTCTGCACCTTTTCATGCCTCTAGTTTCCCCTGACTCGCAGTGTGAAGAAAGGGTCTCGACCCGAAACGTCACCTATTCCTTCTCTCCGGAGATGCTGCCTGACCCGCTGAGTTACTCCAGCATTTTGTCTCTCTCATGGGTGGAAGAAGCTGCATGTTATACATTAAACATGTTACGCATTTTATAGCGTCGATGTAGTTTTCTAACACTTCTGCCAGATAAACCTGTTCTGCTGCAGAGCCATGATTTTGTTGAGAATCTGATGTCATTGTTTGAAGCTGGCAAGCTATTTCAGTGCCTCACCTGTGAAAAGAAAGACTTTCCGCTTGTCCCACTGTTGTTAAATTACTGAGCTGCTCCTGTGCAAGTTTAAAAGGTTGCCAATCTGCCTTTGAAGCAATGAAATGAAGACATGTTTTCTGCAAATCAAAAGCTTGCTTTTTATTTATAGACATATGAAACTTAACCCATTTTCTGCAATGTAATATAAGCAGCCCTGCTCAATAAAATATATCTGCAAAAATCAGTCAGACTAACCCAGATGTATACCTTATCCATCTCTGAATTCAAAATCTAAACATGCATTCTGTATTCATTATTCCAAATGCCATTTTTTATTTGCTTTCTATTCATTTCCACACGCCAAGTTGTAATCGAAAAATGTCACTGATTCTCCACAGCAGCAGCAATTTTAAACAGCTGGTGTAAGATCAAAAGACAAGGCACTGTCTATTCCACTGCGCCTTGAGGCATTTGTGTGCGTTGATCACAGAAGATCCCTTTAAAATTTTCCAGTCCTCTGCAGAACCTACGCTGGAAAGAAATGTGGAAAGGATGGAAGAGATTAAATCTTCTGAAATATCCAATGGCTATCCGATTGGCATGACTTTTAGAAGCATGTAGTCAACAATGGGATCCTTGAACCTGCCATCACCGCAGTGTGCAGTGCAAAGCAGTCCACATGAATATTTATAAGGTTTAAAAAAAACGGAACATAAAAAATGTTTATCCTTCAGTTGTCTCTTCTTTCAAGGAAGCATTGATGTTGCACGATTAATATTTCTCCAACCCCGACTATAGAAACACAGGATGGAATCAGACCCTTCAGCCCACTGAGTCCTTTCCGATTGCCAATTAAAGTGAGGACGCTAATTCAATTATTTGGCAGCTATTCTGCTGTCGTGTGCGAGCCATTCCTTCATGTCTGGAAAGGTCACATTCAAAATGCAGTGGTGGGCTGCACCGTGGTGCAGTGGTAGCGCTGCTACCTTACAGCGCCTGGGACCTGGGTTCGACCCTGCCCATGGGTGCTGTTTGTGTGGAGTTTGTATGTTCTCCCTGTAACTGCCTGTGTTTTCTTCGGGTGTTCAGGTTTTCTCCCACATTTCAAATACGTGCAGTCTAACTAGCTGCTATAAATTGCCCCTGGTGTCGGATAGAACTAGTGTGAACAGGTCATCATCAGTCGACGTGGACTCGGTGGGCCAAAGGGCCTGTTTCCACACTGTATCTCTCAACATAAACACAAGTGTTTTATTCCAAGGCTTAGCTTGACAAGAATCTATTGTGCACAGAGGGAGAGTCAAATGGAGACAGGAGAAGAGTTGATGTATGAAAGATGCCCAGAGATTACTTGGACAAAAGGGGTTTGCTGGGTTACAATTGACTGCTTGTGGGAAGCTGTGTGCCTGGCTCTAGTCCCGAGGTGGGACAGGACACAGGTTTACGGAAAAGCTATAACAGTACAGCATAGAACAGGCCCATTGCCACAAACGTCCTGACTGGCCAAAATGCCTATCTAAACCAATCCCATCAGGCAGCATCTCTGGAGAGGAATGGTTAATGCAGAGATGCTGCCTGTCCTGCTGAGTTACTCCAGCATTTTGTGTCTATTTTTGGTGCAAACCAGCATCGGCGGTTCCTTCTTACGCATCCTTATTAGTCCATTCCCTGCCTGTTCAAAGGATTGGGTTACCTCTTATTACTGAGAATTTGTTGTATCATTGATCTTTGTATATTTAGCTCGGTTTCAGTTTCAGTTTAGTTTATTGTCAATTGTACCAAGGTACAGTGAAAGGCTTTTAGTTGTGTGCTAACCAGCCAGCGAGAAGAAAACACATTATTACATTCGAACCATTCGCAGTTTACAGATACATGATCAGGGAAGAAGATTTAGTGTAAGGCAAAGCCAGCAAAATCCGATCAGGAATAATCCCAGGGTCACCAATGAGATAGATAGTAGTTTAGGACTGTTCTCTGGTTGTGGTAGGATGATTCAGTTCCCTGACAACAGCTGGGAAGAAACTGTCCCTGAATCTGGGGGGGTGCATTTTCATGCCTTGTAAATCGCCAAAAACTTTTCCCCCTTTCTCCTGAAATCTATGCCCTCCAATATATGACATTTCTACACTGGGGAAAAGATTCTGACTCTCTCCTTTATCCATGCCCCTCATAATTTTGTGACCTTCCATCAGGTTGCCCCTCAGCAGAGAAAATGATCTTATGCCCCTGTCCCACTTACGAAACCTGAACGGAAACCTCTGGAGACCTTGTGCCCCACCCAAGATTTCCGTGCGGTTCCCGGAGGTTTTTGTCAGTCTCCCCACCTGCTTCCACTACCTGCAACCTCCGGCAACCACCTGCAACCTCCGGGAACCGCACGGAAACCTTGGGTGGGGCGCAAAGTCTCCAGAGGTTTCCGTTCAGGTTTCCTAATTGGGACAGGGGCATAAGTTTGTCCAACTTGGATCGTGTCAGTCCAGGTATTTTCACAAAATGGTTCTTGCATCCAGACTGCAACTGCACGAGTATGCGGTGCTGTCAAGGTAGCATGTTTTGTGTCTATGCAGCCACCATGCATTGCTCATCATCAGATTCCACTGCACCAGTCCAAGCTCTATGACTGAAAAGGCTGTGCAGTGCACAAGTTGACTTAAAAAATCCCATCGGGACTGTTTACGAGAAGAACAAAGATGTTAGAGACATCCAGCAAGGAACCAGGTCCTTCAGCCCATTGATTAGCACTTTGCATCAAGTACCTGTCTATACTAATCCTGGTTATGCTGCGTCTTGGCCAATACTGATGTAGGATGATACAGCGGTAGAGTTGCCGCTTTACAACGTAGGAGACCTGGGTTTGACCCTGACTACTGGTGCTGTCTGTATGGAGGTTGCATGTTCTCCCTGTGACCATATGGGATTTGCCTGGGTTTCCCCTCGCATTCCAAAAACGTGCAGGTTTGTAGGTTAATTGGCTTCTATAAAATGTCCATTGTGTGTACGATCAAACAAGTGTACGAGTGATCGCTGGACAGAGACTTAATGGACTGAAGGGCCTGCTTCCATGTTCTATCTATCAACTAAACTAAGCCTTTGTCAATGTCAATAAAACAAATGACATTCTTGTCTTTGAAGCAATTCAAATGCTGCAATGCATTCATTCTATTGTGGGGATGTGAAAATCGCTATATAAATATTATTATTTTCACATAGAACGAGACAAAAAGCTGGAGTAACACAGTGGGACATGCAGCATCACTGGAGAGAAGGAATGGGTGCTGTTTCATTTCGAGACCTTTCTTTTCGATTGCCTCTTGGGAGAAGAAAGAAGAGAGATGGTTCACTGTGGTTCGGTGTTCCAAGATTTTCCATTGTACGGTGAGAACATTTCACTGTTGGTAATTGTGGCCAAGTACTTCAGAACACCGATTAAGAGAAAGATACCACTGCATCATCTCAGCTACCATCTCTCTCTGATTATTTGTCCTTCCCGTAGACGGGAAAGCTCTTTGATTTGTCAATCATGGTGCACCTTTTAAAACAGAGCAGGTTTGAGCCTCGGGGCTACCTGTTTGTATATTTTTGTGTAGAAATTAACATTACAATGTGATTTACAACTCGTCAGTTTTCGCTGTGATTATTCAGAACAAGAACAGTACCAAGGCAAATTGAATGACCTGCAAAATGGAATATCAAAGCTCTTTCACAATTTGCAATGTGTGTGTGTGTGTGTGTGTGTGTGTGTGTGTGTGTGTGTGTGTGTGTGTGTGTGTGTGTGTGTGTGTGTGTGTGTGTGTGTGTGTGTGTGTGTGTGTGTGTGTGTGTGTGTGTGTGTGTGTGTGTGTGTGTGTGTGTGTGTGTGTGTGTGTGTGTGTGTGTGTGTGTGTGTGTGTGTTACTGAGATGATGAGGAGTGAAAGACAATCCGGCCTGTTTTGTTTCTCTCTTTTTAATATCCCAGCAGCTGGGTGGATTTATTGAACAATTTGTCAAATCAAAGCTTTCTGCAGAGAGCTTGGATATAGATAACATGAAGGAAAGTTATAAACAAGCCTCCTAAACGAGACTGCTAAAGTAGTGTTCCCTATCTGAGTCGAAACATTCACACTGTGAAACACACAGGTGTGCCAATATTTTTGCAGGGAGCAGTACAATGGCAAGAAAGGAAGCTCTCCGCCAGTTTCTGCCTTTTGCTCACATGGGATTATTTCAGCAAGATTTCAGAGTCACCACTCAGACTGGGAATGTCAAAGGCTAGGCAGCATAGCCTTTATATATATTGAATATTTTTATTTATATTTTAATATATATATTACATATCTTATTATATTAGCGATATACTATATATTTCATATTATATAATATGGTATGTTTTATATATATATCAGTATATATTTTATTATGTTATTTATATTTATATTATTATATATATTATATATTTTATGTTATATATTATATATATTTATATTTATATGTTAATATAAATGCATATTTAACTTTATATTATATTACATTATATTATATTATATTATATGCCACCAGGGGCGCCGTACGGTTGGCAGCCTCGCCAACAGTCTGTCTGCTCTTCGTCTTATTTTGTTATTTTTACTGTGTTTTGAAAATTTGTTTTAATGTTCTCTGGTATATTTTATGTAGGGTGTAGGGGAGGAGGTCGGTCAATTTCTTACCCTGCCGGAGATGCGATTACTTTCCGGGTCCTATCTTCGTTTGTTCTGCGACCTAATATCGATGGAGCTGGAGATCCTGCTTGGAATTGACATTGAGCCCCACCGCGGGGCGTGGAATTACATCAAAGCCGATTCCTTGCCTTTAAACCAGCATCTGCAGTTCCTTCCTACACATTTGCAGATGAATTTGGCAAAGACGTATGAGGCAGTTTCTATTTGCAGATGAATTTGGCAAAGACGTATGAAGCAGCCATTTTGACATAGAACATAGACTAATACAGCACAGTAAGAGGCCCTTCTGCCCATGATGTCCATGCTGAATGTGATGCTAAATTAAACTAACCCTCACAGCTTGCACATAAAGCATATCCCCCTATACCGTAGATATCATTGTGCCTGTCTAAAAGCCTCTTAAACACCACTCCCAAATCTGTAGTGAGAGAAACAGTGTTAAGCCCCTGTCCCACTTTCACGACCTAATTCACGACCTCTGCCGAGTTTGCCCTTGACTCGTACTCGCAGCAGGGTCGCCACGAGGTCGTAGGAGGTTGTAGGAGGTCTTCGTAACTCTTCCTCATGCTCGTGAGTGGTCTCCGCGTACTCGTGGCCTCAAGTAGGTTGCGGCGTTTTTTCCAGCCAGATGAAAAATGTCCACAAGTAAAAAAAAGTCGGCATGAAAAAAATGGATACATTTTACTCGTAGGTAGGTCGTAGTAAGTCGTGATGGTAGTCGTAGGTAGTCGTAGGTCGGTAACTGGCCCGGGAAAAAAATGCAAACATTTTATCATGTGATCATTTCCCACTCGTAGCTAGTCGTAGTTGGTCTTAGATGTGGAAGACGGAGGTCGAGGGGGGTCATAGGAGGTCGTAGACATAGTCGTAGGAGGTTGTAGACAAGGTCGTAGGAGGTCTTTTACTTCGGCGAGTCAAGACGACCTTGACATTTTTTTCAACTCGTCTAGGGTCTTCTAAACTCATGGATTAGGTCGTGCAAGTGGGACAGCC
Organism: Leucoraja erinaceus; assembly: GCF_028641065.1. Classification (NCBI taxonomy): domain Eukaryota; kingdom Metazoa; phylum Chordata; class Chondrichthyes; order Rajiformes; family Rajidae; genus Leucoraja; species Leucoraja erinaceus. Next base: position 19,902,354 of record NC_073379.1, on the reverse strand, counting down.
CCTTAAATCTTTCAGGTCATAAATCCTTCTCCGGAATGGAGGTGAGGCAGGTGGTTTTAACTTGTAGAGAGGAACATGCGCCAGAGACCCGGGTTCGATCCCGACTAAGGGTGCTGTCTGCATGGAGTTTGTACATTCTCCTCGTAACTGCCTGGGTTTTCACTGAGATCTTCGGTTTCCTCCCATACTCGAAAGACATACAGATGTGTAAGCTAATTGGCTCGGTATAATTGTCCCTAGTGTGTGTAGGGATGTGTAATTATGCGGTGATCACTGGTCAGTGCATACTCAATGGGCCGATGGGCCTGTTTCCATGCTGTATCTCTAAATTAAAAAAACTAAACTAAAGTAAGGGAAAGGGATAGGCTGAGCCCATGGTTGCCAACATGATTCTGAGAGGGAGAGTAAACAAAACAAAGGGATGTGCAAAAGCATGTCGGATCACGGCGGCACGGTGGCACAGCCGTAGAGTTGCTGCCTTACAGCGAATGCAGCGGAGACCCGGGTTCGATCCCGACTATGGGTGCTGTCTGCATGGAGTTTGTACGTTCTCCCCGTGACCTGCGTGGGTTTTCTCCGTGTCTTCGGTTTCCTCCCACACTCCAAAGACATACAGGTTTGTTGATTAATTGGCTTGGTAAATGTAAAAATGAACCCTAGCGTGTGTAGGAAAGTGTTAATGCGCGGGGATCGCTGGTCGGCGCGGACCCGGTGGCCTGACGGGCCTGTTTTCGCACTGTATCTCTGAACTAAACTAATCTGACACCGAATCTATAAATAAAAATAATTAGGAAAAGTCTAGGGAGATCTAGCAATGCAGGAAAGATGGGGAGACTTTGGAGAGGGTGCAGAGCTGGTTTTATGGACTGCTCCCTAGATTGGTAATAGTTACTGTGAAACAAATTGCATTATGTTTTTCAAACAGGTCATATTCTGCGTCACATGCAAACCTGGGCTTTGTATTTTTTTTTGGTTTGATCCCATATATTGCCTTTCACTAATGCATAACCATGCGCTGTGTCTTGTTCTATTCAATGTAGAGAACAGAGCACGTTTCAGAGTGGGGTGGCTTGGCATATCCTCCCAAGACTTGTTGGTTCAAGTTTTGCCTCACAAAGGATGATAGTAAATATATTCAACCCTTGCATTACAGTGGTTCCGATAACAGACATGCGCCCTGAACTAATTCACAAATCTCTGCCAAAGAATCTGTGATGAGAAATAAACATTTACACTTACAGAACTCAGTTGTCAATATTTTATTTTCAACTCACTTTTCTTGTTGTGGCTTTGCAAACCTGATGTTCTTTTGGGAAAGCAAACCTCCAACCTATGGCGGAGTAGACTTGATGGGTCAAAAGGCCTCATTCTGCTCCTATCATTTTTTATCAATTTATGAATTTATGAAACCCCCCTCCCATCCCCTTCCCTTCCCGCACCGCCCCCCCCCCCCCCCCCCCCCCTACCCCCCCCTCCTCCACTGTAACGTGAATGTCACCTGCACATTTTCATTCATGCTTTTTTTTGGTCTGTTCATGTTACTGTAAGGCAGTCCTGATTCCAGTGAAGTCTTCTTCTTAGGTAGACAAAAATGGTGAAGAAACGCAGCAGGTGAGGCAGCATCTACAGTATGGAGTGAAGGAAATAATCAACGTTTCGGGTCAAAACCCTTGTTCAGTCTTCTTCTTATTGAGTCCACACACAAGATTAGAAGTTGTTCAGCCAGAGCGGAACACACTTCTTGGCATCTGCATACAATGTTGTTCTGTCTTGTCCCTTCTTGTGCTTCTTGTACGTGGTGGTGGAAAGATTGGCGGAAACAGGGCCGCGAGGTGAACGCTCTCTCCTTGACCCCATTCCAGTGACGAGAGAGCCAACCAGGTGGTGTCATGTCTGTCAACCCCACGAGGTAAAGGCAGAAGTCTCCTTCCTTGAGAGACCGCAGTCGGGACTCTATATTTTATCATGACAAATTTTTGGACCTAAGTTACCATATTTATTGAAATCAATTGTAAGCTTGCTATTGTGTTATATGCACCATTGCCACTTAGATTGCAGAAAATCAGGAACATTCCCTTGCGCTTACAAGTGACAGAATATTTATGTATTATTTGGTGTGAAGGCAATGTGGTACATAATACATCTGGATGTGTTAATGCTTACCACAGGGACTGTTGGGCCCCGCATCATTATTATTTTGTTCTGGCCTGCTTGAAAGTTGAGATGGAACAGCAAAGCTTGAATTTTTATGAGGATGCTTTTCTTGAAATGTCTATAATTACTTCTTGTAACCAGTCTTGCAAGCATTTTTGACATTTCAGTTAAATAAAAAAACACCATCTTATTGTAAATCAAATCTGCATCTTGATGTGTATCCAGCATTTAATTAACATAATTAATATGTTTTCCTTCTGGAGTGGTAAATATATTCTACAGTATTCATAAAGATAGGATTATTTTAGCACATCATTCTTTTACTTCTGGGTTTAATTTAAACAGTCAACATAAACTGATAGCTGCAAGGGTATTATGTGAATTAACAGCAATATTTTTCTTATCAATGCATAAACTGAAAAGGTATTGTGGAATTTGTTATAATTTCAACTGCGTTTATTGAGACTTTGCATTGCATTATCTCTGATTTTGGTTGTTGAATCAAATTGAAAGAATATTCCAAGAAATTGGAATATTGTATTTAGTACGGAAGTTGGGAGGTCATGTTGCAGTTATATAAGATGCTGGCAAGGCCACATTTAGAGTATTGTGTTCTGATTTGGGCACAGTGTCATATGAAAAATGTTGTCAAGATGATGAGGGGTGATCTTATAGAGGTGTATAAAATAGTGAGAGGTACAGATCAGGTAGATGCCCAAAGGTCCTTGCCCGGAGTAGAGGAATCAAGAACCAGAGAACATACTTCAGGTTTAAGGTGAGAGGGGAAAGATTTAATAGGAACCTGAGGGATAGCTTTTTACACAAAGGGTGGTGGGTGTATGGAACGAGAAGGTAGTTGAGGCAGGGACTATACAAAGTTTAAGAAACATTTTGACAAGTAAATGTATAGGATAGGTCTTCAGGGATTTGGGCCAAACTCAGGCATGTGTTTTTAGTGTAGATACAGTGTATAACTGTGACATCTAGTGTAGATGGAACATGCTGGTCGATGCGGGAAGGTTGGGCCCGTTTCCATGCTGTTCTATAAATAATTTTGGAAAAGTAAAGCTTGTGGCATAAGGCAACAGGTTGAAATGATCTCATGTCCAAATGCATTCAAATTTTGGAACTAAAACAGTCTCAACATGGGCTAATCCTGAACAGTTTTTAAAATGTACATTCTGGCAATTGTTTTTGCCAGATCCAATGAACATTATGAATGGATATGACCAATATTCCTGTTTAAATATCTGGTGACCAGCCAAAAATAATTAAAATAAGTCAGCAGTGAAGAAACAGAAGGAGCATAGAATATTAGTCAAGCAAAATGGTAAAAAGGATCTTTGGCTCTTTGGATCTGATTGAATTTCTGAGGACCAACAGGCACAAATTCTACTTAATTCTCCCCACATTACCATCTACCTCCCCAGATTCTACTGCTCACCTGCAAGCTAGGACCAACATACAGTCACCAACATGCACGTTTTTGTGGATGTGGGAGGAAACTGGAGAAACCTGAGGATATCCATGTGGTCAGAGTGAGAACATGAAAACCTCTATCTTAGCTCCAAACCACTGTGGACCTTGCACGATTATTGTTGTACTAGATACTCGGCTTGCAGTATTATGATCTGATTTACATAGAATAACTGATAATTTATCTAATATTTATCCTATTGAGTTGTTGCGTTGATCTGCCTGTAAAGCTGATGCGAGTATCAGTTTTCCAATGAAACTTTTTTGACCTTTGACTTTTGACTTGAACTCTTACACTGGCAGCATGAAAGGTCAGGATTGAACTCAGTTTGCTGGGACTGAGCACAGCATGAATCTTTTGTCACCAGTTGATTTGACGTCAAAGTACGACAACCTCTTTGAAGACTGATGAAGGGGATGCTCTTTGGAAAACTAGAAATCTGAAGATTGATCTGTGACATCAAGCAAGTAAGTTTAAATGTTAAAATTATGCAGAGGGATCAAGATGGATTCAGAAATGATGCAGAAAAGTGACGAATGGACGTCACAAACTGACAATTGCCGATTCATAAAGAGGATTAAATATTGGAATTATATAATAAATGATGTCTGTGTCAAGGATACACCATTGGGAAAGAAAATGGAAGAACTGCTTATTGAAACTACCTGCAATACATGCAGTAAATAAAGCAAATAGGGCTCTCGGGAACATGAAATAGAATAGACGAAAAAGTAATTCCAAAACGTTACAGCCATTTGTTTCATTCCTAACTTGTCTTCATTGGTCAGGGCATTGTGTATAAAAGTCAAACAGTCAAGTTATAGTCAAAGAGTGAAACTGCATGGAAGCAGACCCTTTGGCCCAACTTGCCCACAACATGTCCATCTGCACTAATCCAACCTGCCTGCATTTGGCCCATATCCCTCTAAACCTATCCTATTTATGTACCTGTCCAAATGTCCTTTAAACATTTTGATAGTACCTTCCTCATCTACCTCTTCCAGCAGCTCGTTCCATACACCCACCATACTTTGTGTAAAAAAGTTACCCCTCAGATGCCTATTAATTATTTTTCTCCTCACCATACACCTATGCCCTCTGGTTCTCAAAACCCTTACTCTGCAGTTTACCTGATCTTTCCCTCTCATGATTTTGTACACCTCTATAAGATCACCCCTCTTGCCCCTGCACTCCGAGGAATAGAGTCCTACCCTGCTCAGCCTCTCCCTGGAGCTCAGCCTCTCAAGTCCTGGGAACATCCTTGTAAATCATCAACGTCTTATATAAGCGGAAGATAACATGCTAACTTCTATACAAAAACATCAAAACAGCTGCATATTGCAGCTTTGTAAAAATTTAGTTAGGCTGCATTCGGAATATTTTGTGGAGTTCTGGTCGTCCCAGTGTAGGCAGGATATGGAGCCTTTGAAATGCAATTGTGTGATAATTCTAATAACATTGATTTTGCTTGATCATAGACTTCATCTTCAGCTCTCAGATCATCCCACTGCCTGGCAACTATTTGACGTTGAATGATAGCATCCATTGTGTTATTTTTGCTCTGCAATGTGCTTTAGTTCACACTGTCTCTCCTACTGCTCCTTACACTCCAGTAACATTGTCCATTAGTGCCTCTCTGCAATAATGCCTTGGGGAGGATATAATTAGAGGAGTGTTGATGAGACCCTTGTTATTCACATTATATATCAATGATGTTGATAACAGGACCAACAGTAACATATTCATTGCACATAACATATGGCCTCCTCCATTGTCAGAGTGAGGCTAAACACAAATTGGAGGAACAGCATCTCATATTTCGCTTGAGATAGACATACAATGCTGGAGTAACTCAGCGGGGCAGGCAGCATCTCTGGAGAGATTTCTAGTGGAGACCCTTCTTCAGCCTGACATCAGGGGGGAGGGAGATAGATAGATAAGGAAGGGTGAAGGTGTGAAAACAGTGTAAATGGAATGGAGATCAAGGACAATGTAGAATAGATGAATTCCTTCACATTCATATTTTGCTTGGGTAGCTTGCAACTCAGTGGTATGAATATTGATTTCTCCAACTTCAAGTAACCCCGTCATTCCCTCTCTCTCCATCCCTCCCCCACCTAAGTCGCATCAGGTTCTCGTTCTCACCCAACAAACGGCCAACAATGGCCTGTTTCCTTTATTGTGGTTACTTTCTCGCATATCTTTCATTCATTTGTTCTATATCTCTCTTTATCACCATCCATATTTCTCATTTCCCTTTCCGTTGGCTAGTCTGAAGAAGGGTCTCAAACCAAAATGTCCCCCATTCCTTCTCTCCAGAGATGCTGCCTGTCATGCCTGTCTCCAGCATTTTGTGACTATCTTGGTTTAAACCTGCATCATCAGTTCCTTCCCACACAGTAACATATATTCAGGTTTGCTGATGCTCAGGTGGCACCCTGGATTTTGTGGAAAATGTAGTTTCAGGTAAATATGGGGTCGGGAAAGGGTCAGTGAATGGGTGAGGACATGGCAAATGGAAGATATGTTAGAAGGAACTGCAGATGCTGGTTTACACCAAAGATAGACAAAAGATAACTCGGTGGGACTGGCTGCATCTCCGGAGGGAAGGAATGGCTGACGTTTCCGGTCGAGACCCTTCTTTAGATTCATGTGAGGTATGTTGAGCCATTGAAATGTATTGTTCAGAGGGATCTGGATTTCCTAGTGTACGTCAGTGCAAGTTAACATGTAGGTACAGCAAGTAATTGGGAAGACATACAATGTAATCCTATATTTCAAGAGAATCAATATATAACTAAAACTCTCATCTTGTTATCTTTTGGTATGCGTTATTTTTACATTTGCACAAAAACAGTACAGAATAGCGGTAAGATTTTTTGCCACCTCTGTGCTGTGCAATTCTCCTGTGCTGCAAGTGCGACAAGTTTGATCCAATCGGTAGGTATGTTGCAAACGTACCTGAAGCGTCGCTGAAAATCTGTCCCAGCCTGTGTGCGCGATTTTGGCGCCGTTTAGAGGGTGGCGGGTTTAAAACGCAATTTTCCCTAGGCTGTTCAAATCAAGGTTTTTCAGCCTAGTTAATTATTAACGAAAAATCGCTGGAAGATTCCCTCGCTTGAGCTATTATTAGTTTTAAGGGCTTTATTTAATTGTTATAGTAGGTTAAAATTTAACCTCTAAACCCCCGACTGCCGACAACGGGCCAGATCTCATACAGGGGAAAACGGAAGGTAGGCTGTTTATTTTTTCGTTAAAAAGGGCTTCTTAAGATCCCTTTATACAAAGTTTAAAGTTGCGAGTAGCTAATTTTGGGCCCATTATATCCCGTAGTATTTTTCTGGGCATTTGAGGGCACAAATCTAGCGCAATGTGAACGTTCTAAACCAGTGCGTTCACAGGATCCCGCTGTAAAGCTGATTTAAATGGACTTTAATTTACAGCAATTGAACACTAAATTCCTTCTATTTGGCCTATAAATTAATGTAAATGAGATTTAAAAATCATGTTTTATTGTGAATTATTTGTGAATATTATTTGGACAGGCTATTTAAAAATTTTAATCATTTATTAAGAAATGGATAGATGTTTAGATCTAGTAATTGAAGTTTGGAATTAGGTAACTAACTAATTATATGCTTTAATTTCAGGTCATCCAAGTAAGATTATTTTATATTTGTTTCAGAATGCTTCAATCTATGATAACTGAAAATTTCATTCAGTTCTCTTAATTTTTAAGAAAGTTATGGGCTTTTGACTGTCCACGATGACAGCTTTTTTGTTATGCCCATAGAAAATCAATAGGGAACAAGATGCTAATTTCCGAGTATGAAAATGGCCATAACATTTTAAATACTTGAGATATGAAGGTGAATTAGGTGTCGAATTAAACTTATTTTTATGCTTTATCTGACGGGATAAATTGCAGACTTGATTTTTAAAATCTCAAAATATTGTAACACCGCTACAATCGGTGTTATATTTTAAAAGTTATTAAGGTTTAAATATCTTTAAAACATGCATACGCAGATTAGTCTCCTCTCCTGTCAGTCACCAACAAGGGGGTGACGCCCCTTCCTGAACCATCGGTGTACTGAGTGGCTACGTCTGCTGTCAGTCACCATCGCCGCCCGCCTCTGCGCGGCTTCTGGTTGGCGCAGCAACCAATCAGAGCAGCAGCAACCTCAAGATCCTGGGGAGGGGAGGAGGGAAAATGAGGGGATTGAGGTTGAGGAGGGGATAGGGAGTGGAGTGGGATAATCCATCCCACCATTATCTCCTTGTGCCTTCTGGGGTTAGCATTCAGTATGGAGTGTGTAGGAAAGGAACTGCAGATACTGGTATATACCTGAGATAGTAACGTAGAAACATCAAAAATAGGTTCAGGAGTAGGTCATTCAGCCCTTTGAGTCATCACCGCCATTCAATATGATTATGAATGACCATATAAAATCAGTACCCCATTCCTGCTTTCTCCCCATATCCCTTGATTCCGTTAGGCCTAAGAGCTATATCTAACTCTCTCTTGAAAACATTCAGTGAATTGGCCTCTACTGCTTTCTGTGGCACAGATTCGCAACTTACTGGGTGAAATTTATTTTCTCATCTCAGTCCTAAATGGCCTACCCCTTATTCTTGCACTGTGACCCCCTGCTTCTGGATTCTCCCAACATCGGGAACATCTAGCCTGTCCAATCCCTTAAGAATTTTATAGGTTTCTATAAGATATCCTCTCATCCTTCTAAATTCCTGTGAATACAAGCCCAGTCTTATATTCAGAATATAGACCCAGGGTGCTGGAGTAACTCAGCGGATCAGGCAGCATCACTGGAAAAAAAAGGATGGTGATGTTTCGTGTCAGGGCCCTTCTTCAGACTCAGTATGGGGTGTGTGACACATGTTTTAACCCTCTCCCGATATACAATTCCATTACCATCAGCATTCAGATGACAAGTTGGCATTATGTTTATGGCAGACATTGTGGGCTAAAGGATCTGTTCCCATCTGTGGCATTTTTTATTTTTCTATGTAAGTTCAACAAGTGGCTGGTAGTCTTCCTTATATTTGGTACCAGTGATCAAAGTTGCATGCGTGGCCCCATAAAAGTTCTTTATAATAGTGCTGAAGTTATTGACAGATGTGATAGGCCAGCACCATGAGGCAGCAGTACAGCGCTTGCAGTGCCGGAGACCCGGGTTCGATCCTGACTACAGGTGGTGTCTGTACGGAGTTTTCAGGTTCTCCCCGTGACTGCGTAGATTTTCACCAAGATATTCGGTTTCCTCCCACACTCCAAAGACGAGCAGATTTGTAAGTTAATTTGCTCGGTGTATGTGTAAATTGTCCCTGGTGGGTGTAGGATAGTGTTAATGTGCGGGGATCGCTGGACGGTGTGGACCCTATGGGCCGAAGGGACTGTTTCCGCGCTGTATCCCTAAAACTAAAACTAAGATTAAAAACTAAAGTACGTTACGGAAACAGGCCCTTTGGCCCATTGTGTCTGCGCTGGTCGATTTTTATATTAATTCGTCTCAAATCCGTTTTTATTCTTCTGACATTCCTACCACAATCCCCCCCTTCCCCAAACCCTCTCCTTGATTCTACCACTCACTCACGCACTGAGGCAATTTACAGTGGCCAATTTACTGTTGGTACAGGTGGTCGGTGGGGGCACTGCAAGCCGGCAACCCTGTCAGCAGCGTGTCCATTTTTTTCATACATTTTTTGTTTTTTTAGTATGTTTTAATGTCTGTTTTTAATGTTTCTTTGTGTGTGTTGTGTGGGGGGTGGTGTGGGGGGGTAAGGGGGAAACCGCTGCGGTCGTCTCCTCCACAGAGAGGCGACTTTTTCCATGTTGCCTCCCCCGTGGCCTAACAGCAAGGATGGGTGCGGTCTTTCCTGGAGACGTGCCTGGGGCTTCAGCCGCTGGCGCAGTGCGGAGTCTCGGCGTGGCGCAGGCGAGCCCTCGCCGGGGCTCGCCGGAGGGGAGAGCTCCGTTTCGCTAGCCGCAGCAGCCTGGAGCCGCAGACTGCGAAGCTCTAGCTGGCACAGGATCCACAGCCTGGGATCCCTCGTTGGGGACCCGGGAGAAGAAGAAGCTCCCACGGCCAACCCGTGGCCTGCTTCTACCGTGGGCGCGGCGTCGACTTACCATCAGGAGCGGGGTCCCTCGCCGGGGATCCCTGGAGGGGAGCCTCGACCGCAGGCCCTGCGGTCTGCGGTGCTTCTGGCTGTGGCCCGGCGGGAAGTTTAAATCTTCGACCGCAGGCCTGCGGCCTACACCAACCTGAAGCCGTGGTCTCCGGTGGGGGAGGAACCGTTTCAGGGCTTACCTTGACTTTCACTCATCTGGATGCCCGCAGCGGCTACGGAGGGTTGATGTCCCAACCACGGGGGTAAATGGAGAAGGACTGGCCAAATGTTTGTGTTAAATTTTTATTATGTTTTTGTGTGTTCTTTTTCATTGTACTGCTGCTGGCAAATTCATTTCACTTGCACTTTATGTGCAAGTGACAAATAAAACTGATTGTATTGTATTGTATTGTATTAACTGCTGGTGCTCGGAAAGTGGGAGGAAACCACAGCACCCAGCGGAAACTTAAATAGTCACAGGGAGGACGTACAAACTGCACACTGACTGCGCCGGAGGTGAGGATCGAAGCTGGGTTGCAGGAGTTGGGAGGTGGCAGCTCTACAAGATGTGCCAATGTGGACATCAGTGTTGAGTTCGAGCGCTGGAATTTGCTTGATTGCACCCCACTGCAGGCTTCATTTCTAAAGTAGGGTTTGTAGGTCTCCAGTACGTTTTGAGACAGTTCTAAGCGAAAGCTTCATACATTTACAAATCAGAGTGAGATCATCCATACTCATCTCATATATGGAAATAAGTTGCATATATATGATTTATTTATTTATTTATTTATACATTCTCAATATACTTTTAAGTGAATGGAGTGGAGTAACCGAACCAATTGGATCAATATCCAACCCAAAGATCAAAAGATAAAATGCTAATACATTGGACCAGTTAATCTCCTTCAATGGGAAGAATATATTCTGGAGATTCTCCCTTTTGTGAATCAAATCGTACTTTCTAATTAATCTCATTAATATAATTGTGCATTTATTTAACAATTACTACAATGAACAGAGCAAAAACATTCTCCTGCTTTCTGAAGAGAGTAATTATATAATTGAGCTATTCAAGGTTTGAAGGTTTCAAGGTCAGTTTATTGTCCCATGTACCAATTAAGGTACAGTGAAATTTGAATTATTAGTGAATATATAATGGCATTGGCTTTATTCCGCTGCTGCCCACAGGTCTGATCTTGCTATAAAAAAAGAACAAGTACAATCTATCCAAAGTGCTATGAATTGAAATGCATTTGCAGGTCATTTTACCAGCAGAAGCAACATAGGGCAAAAATGGATTGAACTTTAAACCAGGTGATTTCATCATGCTTTGGGATGAATCCATGTCTCTTTAACCCAACACACAAAATTCATGTTTCCACTTTATAATACGAGTACAGAAGACAACAGTGCCCTGCCTACTGTCCTTTCCTTTGCACATACCCATGTGGTCTAATTTTATGTGTTTTGCACTAGTTAATATCTACTTTCTCTGATTAAAGCACAATGGTCAAATGGTTTGTTTGTTTTTATGTGTATGTATGTGTGCATGTATGTATGTGTATGTAAATATACGTATATGTATATATGCACACGGAACTTTATTTTCCTTGTTTATTATATTGTTTACAGAGTACTGTGTATACATATTCTGTTGTGCTGCTGCAAGTACGAATTTCATTGTTCTATCTGCGACATATGACAATAAAACACTTCAATCTTGATTTGACTCGTGAAGAGGAAGGCCTTATGATTAAAAAAAATGTAAACAGAAGTAGTCCTTTTCTCCAGAGATGCTGCCTGATGGCCCCTTCAGCCTATTCTAACAATTACTAATATCATGGCTGACCATCCTGGACAGACACAAAATCCTGGAGTAACTCAACGGGACAGGCAGCATCTCTGGAAAGAAGGAATGGCTGATGTTTTGTGTCAAGACCCTTCTTCAGACACTTCCTTATCTTAGCATCTCTCTCCCCCTTAACGTCAAAGGGCAGTTTATACCCCAGCCGTATGAACATTGACTTCGCTATCTTCCATAACCCTTGCTTTCCCTCTCTCTCCATCCCTCCCTCTTCCCGGTTCTCCGACCAGTCTTACTGTCACCGACTACATTTTTTCTCTGTTTGCTTTGTTGTTACCTTCTCCCAACTTACAATGATTTATTCTACATTGTCCTGATCACCATTCCATTTGCCCTGTTTTCACACCTTCACACTTCCTTATCTATCTCTCCCTCCCCCCTGATATCAAACCCATTTCTTTTCTCCCGAGAGTTACTCCAGCATTTTATGTTTATCTTAGGTTTAAACCAGCATCCGCAGTTCCTTCATAAGCAGTGAACATCTTGGATGTCATTCAAAAGAATGTACGTTTGAACAGTGAGGATGATTCTTGTGTTGAGCTGTTAGATGCATTCAAGGGTATTGCTATTACAGGTGGTACCACAGGTCATCCATGAGTCAAGTTTATCCCTTCCCATTCTACAGCCCATAGCTGTGACAATCTGACAACCAGTCAGGTCCAAAAGTAAGAACTATAGCTGTGTGGATGTGCAGTTTACCAAGGAGTACAGATACCTTGGAGTGTACCTGGACAGTAAACTGGACTGGTTCCAGAACGCTGAGGCCCTGCCCAAGAAGTGCTAGAGCCGGCTGTACTTTTTTAGAAGACTCCTCTCTTTCAATGTCTGCAGCTAGATGCAGCAGATGTTCTACCAATCAATGGTATCCAGTGCCATCTTCTTTGTTGCCGTGTTCTAGGGCAGCAGGGCAAAGGCCGTGGATGGCAACAGGATCAACAACCTCATCAGGAAGGCTGACTCCATCCTGGGGGTGGAGTTGGATTCATGGGAGATGGTCTTGGAGGGGACGATGCTCATCAAACTGCGGAGCATCCTGGACAACACAGCTCACCCTCTCCATGACACACTGGTCAGCCTGAAGAGCACCTTAAGCAACAGACTGGTTCCACCAAGATGCTGAACAGAATGCCACAGAAGATCCTTCTTCCCTGTGGCTATCAAACTGTATAACTCCTCCCCCTTCTGTCGTGGGGTAGTCTGACCCCTCCCCTACAAAAACTTGTTGCTCTTGCAGCAGCAGCCTTGGAAGACAACTAAAATAGGGAAATACAATAAATTACACAAAGGGCTGGAGTACAGTGGCGCAACGGTAGAGTTGTTGCATTACAGCGCTAGCGCCAGCTCCATTTTGACTATGTGTGCGGTCTGTATGGAGTTTGTACATTTTCCCTGTGACCACATGTGACTAGCACAATGAATACACGTCCAACACCTTGTAAGAGGGATTTAATCTCCCCAACCAGGAAACATCTAGAAGGTCACCTGACCTCAGTCACGAGGCACAGGCACATTTGCCAGCTTCTGCTTTTGGCCTCAAGGGGCACTGGCATTTATATTACATATACATCGCACCTCCCCCTTCACTTTAATTACATCACATCTCTCCTTCAACGTTGGAGTCAAAAGTAATAACTTGAACCGTTAATCAATTTAATGTGGATAAAGTATCACAAATAACACAGTGCTCTTCGTACTACAAAACTATAAAATCATTGCCCAACAATTTTATATAACAAGTCGAGTTGGGGGTTTTGACAATCGCCCATTTCTTGTGCAAATCGAATTTCCAACTCACTCTGTGTCATATTTCTGTTATGTCCGAGTGTGGCTTGACTCGCTTTGAGCTGATTCCCCCACCACAGAACCTTGTGATGCGGCCTGTAATAGTTCTCTTGAGGCTGGGAGACTAGCCCCTTCTGGGAGGGGGGTTCCTCCTTGTGGGAGAGTGTTCTCGCTTGTCTGCTGCGTGTTGCCAGCGCATGGCTCAGCTGCTTCATGCACAGGTCGTATGTCCTTCCTGTTTCTGTGGAACTCAGTACCGCTCGGTGTAGAGATGACGTAGCTCCCAGTGGAGAGGTTTTCTCTTGCAATATGGCCATGTTGCCACTCAGTTGGTTTGGCATGAAACCACAACTATTGTTGTTGTTCTAGGCACGGCAGCGGCTCGGCGCTTGCCTTCTCATTGAAGTATGCTGCCTGTTTTTCATGCTGGACGGCCAGTTGTGGTCCCATGGGAGGGACATGATGTTTGTACTATGTGTGTTTTTCCTTCCATTATTTATTATGTAAAAGAATATGTGTGTTATGATTGTGTTTATAATTTGTTTGGTTGTTTTGTTGTTTGGCTTTTGCACAAAAGTCCGCGAGCATTGCCACTTTCATTTCACTGCACATCTTGTATGTGTATGTGACAAATAAACTTGACTTGACTTGACTACTGGGCAGCCGGCTCAGGGCATTGGGGGCAAACATTTCACGTCCCGGCTTCCACCGTATTTCCAGGTCATACAGCAGGAGGTACATTTGCATGCGCTGGAGACTGGGGCTTAATTTGTGTAGTGGCTTGGAGAGCAAGCCTACTAATGGCTTGTGGTCAGTAAGGAATACTGTGTGCTGACCGACAATGAGGTCATGAAACTTTCTGCATGCGTACAATATGGAGCAAAGCTTCTTTTCTATAGTCGCTTAGTTGCGTTCGGCCGCGTTCACATGTAGTGATGCATATGCAACAGGTCTCTATGGTGCAGATTACGGTTCTAGCAATCTACTTCATGTGTTCAGCTGCTGCTTCAGCTATCAGACACATGTCACTGCATTTCTCCAGTGTTAAATCATCGCATTGTAGTAGTTTTTTCCGGAGTGGCTGGCTGGCGATGCCGCAGACAATTCTGTCTCGCAGCAACGAGTCATGGAGAATGCCAAACTCGCAATCATTAGCTAAAGTCTTCACTGCAGTCAGGTAGCTGGAGAAGGTCTCCTCTCACTGTTGATTATTTGTATTAAAGATGTATCTTGAGACAGTTAAGTTGTTTTTTGGTTCACAGTATGTCTGAAACTTATTCTTCAGCGGTTGTATTTTGTCACATTCTTCCTAGGCAAACTCAAAGGTCATAAATTTGCTGAGCGGCCGGCCCTGCTACATGGAGAAATAGACAATAGACAATAGGTGCAGGGGTAGGCCATTTTGGCCCTTCGAGCCAGCACCGCCATTCAATGTGATCATGGTTGATCATTCCCAATCAGTACCCCGTTCCTGCCTTTTCCCCATATCCCCTATTTTTAAGAGCATTATCTAGCTCTCTCTTGAAAGCATCCAGAGAACCAGCCTCCAACATCCTCTAAGCAAAGAATTCCACACTCACCACTCTCTGTGAGAAAAAGTGTTTCCTCGTCTCCGTTCTAAATGGCTTACACCTTATTCTTAAATTGTGGCCCCATGGTTCTGGACTCCCCCAACATCAGGAACATGTTTCCTGCCTCTAGCGTGTCCAAGCCTTTAACAATCTTATATATTTCAATGATATCCCTTCTTCACTGCCTGCTGTATCTGCATGCTTACTTTCATAGACTGGTGTACAAGGACCCCCAGATCCCATTGTACTTCCCGTTTTTCCAACTTGCCATTTAGATAGTAATCTGCCTTCCTGTTTTTGCTACCAAAGTGGATAACCTCACATTTATCCGCATTAAACTTCATCTGCCATGCATCTGCCCACTCCCCCAACCTGTCCAAATCACCCTGCATTCTCATAGCATCCTCCTCACAGTTCACACTGCCACCCAACTTTGTGTCATCTGCAAATTTGTTAATGTTACTTTGAAACCCATCATCCAAATAATTGATGTATATTGTAAATAGCTGTGGTCCCAGTACTGAGCCTTGCGATACCCCACTAATCACTGCCTGCCATTCTGAAAGGGACCCGTTAATCTCTACTCTTTGTTTCCTGTCTGCCAACCACTTCTCTATCCGTGTCAGCATTCTACCCCAATACCATGTGCCCTAATTTTGCCCACTAATCTCCTATGTTGGATCTTATCAAATGCGTTCTGAAAGTCCAGGTACACTACATCCACTGGCTCTCCCTTGTCCACTTTCCTAGTTACATCTTCAAAAAATTCCAGAAGATTAGTGAAGCATGATTTCCCCTTCGTAAATCCGAGCTGACTAGGACTGATCCTGTTACTGCTATCCAAATGTTCGGCAATCTCATCTTTTATAATTGACTCCAGCATCTTCCCCACCACCGATGTCAGGCTAACTGGTCTATAATTTCCTGGTTTCTCTCTCCCGCTTTTCTTAAAAAGTGGGATAACATTAGCTACCCTCCAATCCACAGGAACTGATCCTGAGTCTATAGAACATTGGAAAATTATCACCAATGCATCCACGATTTATTGAGCCACTTCCTAAAGTGCTCTGGGATGCAGACCATCAGGCCCTGGGGATTTATCAGCCTTCAGTCCTATCAGTCTATCCAACACCATTTCCTGCCTAATGTGGATTTCCTTCAGTTCCTCTGTCACCCCAAATCCTCTGGCCACTACTATATCAGGAAAATGTTGCACAGCGAATCTTATCTGGCTTACTCGTCAGTTCTGGTGCAGACTTGTACAGCTGTAATGCCCTTATCCAGTCCTTATAATTCCTTGCCAAGTTCCCTTGCAGGGAAAGTAGACCTGGTCGCTTGAATCCAGATATTCTTTTCGTTAGTTTTTCCCTCTGAGTAATTTGTTTTGTAGGTTAATTGGCATCAGTAAGTTGTACATTTGTCCCTATTATATACATACGATGGTGCTGGATAATGGGGTGATCTCTGGTTGGAGCAGAGTAGGTGGGCCAAAGGACCTGTTTCTGCACTGTGTCCCTAACACTGTCTCAAAGTTTCAGGCAGCATCTCAGCAGACCATAGAACAATTCCTTCTCCCCGTAGATGCTGCCTCACCCGCTGAGTTTCTCCAGCATTTTGTGTCCACCTTCGATTTTACCAACATCTGCAGTTCTTTCTTAAAACGTTATTGTGACGGTCCCATGCTGGAAGTTCTTCTTTTCTTCCACCATTGTGTGGCAGGGAAGCCCAGCTCTACAACCCTCTGTTCTCCTCCTTAAGATACAGAACCCCATGACTGAAAAGAACAAACTGTCATTGAAAGACCATTACCTTCAGTTACAACACTCTGCAAAGTCATGGCTATTTAGCTTAGTTTATTGTCACATGTGTAGAGGTGCAGTGAAAAGCTTTTGTTGCATGCTATCCAGTCAGCGGAAAGACAATGCATGATTACAATTGACCCATTTACAGTGCATAAAAATAACAGAATTGTTTTATTGGCCAAGGATGTACACGTACAAGGAATATGACTTGGTACATGTTTAAGAAAGAACTGCAGATGCGTTAAAAATCGAAGGTAGGAGGGCACATCGTACACTCCATTGGATATATGGGGACTTGGTACATGCATTTGAAGATATGACATGGTCATCAAAGAACTGGCAGTAATGCGCCTTTACCACCTCAGGCAATT
Organism: Leucoraja erinaceus; assembly: GCF_028641065.1. NCBI lineage: Eukaryota > Metazoa > Chordata > Chondrichthyes > Rajiformes > Rajidae > Leucoraja > Leucoraja erinaceus. Next base: position 19,885,201 of record NC_073379.1, on the reverse strand, counting down.
GAGGAAATTCAGAGTGTCTCCAAAAATCGAAGGTAGACAAAAATGCTGGAGAACTATACAACAAACTCAGCGGGTGAGGTAGCATCTATGGGACCTGTTCCAGCAAACAAATCCTGTCAACGGACTGTTCCAGCCGCTACGGTCAGGAACGATTAGGTGGCGTTTCGGGTCGAGACCCTTCTTCAGACTTAGTGCATGGCTTGCACATGGTATACACACAATATACAGCAGACAATAAAACCATTATAATTAAAAAATGTAAAAATAAAGTGCATGAGTAAAAATAAAAAGGACTATATAGATGATAAGGGAATAAGGTTTAGCGCAAGTTAAAGTCAGCATAGTCTGATCAAAGATGGTCCGAAGATAATCAATGAACTAGAAAGTAGTTCAGCACTGCTCTCTGGTTGTGGTAGGATGATTCAGTTGCTTGATAACAGTGGGAAGAAACTGTCCCTGAACCTGGAGGTGTGTGTTTTCACACTTCTATACCTTTTGCTTGATGGGAGAGGGGAGAAGATGGAATGGCCAGCTTGCGACTCATCCTTGATTGTGCTGCTGGCCTTGCAGAGGCAGCGTGAGGTAGAAATGGAGTCAATGGAAGGAAGGTTAGTTTGTGTCCACAATTCGTTGCAATTTCTTGCAGTCTTGGATGGAGCTGTTCCCAAACCAAGCCGTGATGCATCCCGATAAAATGCTTTCGATGGCGCATCTGTGGAAACTATCACCACCTCTAAGTCTCCTTCTGAACATGAGCAAAAAAATCTGCAATGATGGATAATCCCTTTAAGCAGTAATGTGACACTTGCTCTTACTGTTGCTAAACCTGCATTTTCCTGTGAATTGAGCACGTGGGTTACCAATGCCCAATGGGGCATAGTTGACATTGGATCACCTATGTACAGATGCCAGTGTCACCAGCTGTTTATTTCCTACCTATATGAATGATGCGCAGTCTATTTTCCTTAAAACATACAGTGGATGGCACAAATTGCAAAGGAAATGCATTATCTTCGGGATCCGACCCGAAACGTCGCATATCGATTTCTCTGGAGATGCTGTCTGACCCACTGAGTTCCTCCACCATTTGTTTTCACCCAGCATGTTTGTTTGTACCCGGGCCACACGGTGGCAAAACAGTAGAGTTGCTGCCTTGCAACGCCAGAGACCAAGGTTCGATCCTGACTAGGGGTGCTGGCTGTACGGAGTTTGTAGGTTCTTCCTCTCATTGTGCGAGTTTTCTTGGGGTGCTCCAGTTTCCTCCCGCATTCCAAAGACGTACAAGTTTGTTGGTTAATTGGCTTTGGTAAATTTGTAAATTGTCCCCAGTGCGTAGGATAGTGTCAGTGTACAGATAGCTGGTTGGCGTGGACTCAGTGGGCTGCAGGGGCCGTTTCTGTGCTGTATCTCGAAAGTCTAAAGTCTAAATCTGCCATTTTTTTGTCTACGTGACTATCTTATATTGCTGACAACATTTGAGCCGGAATATGTGTCCAAGGTGCAGTGTGCAAGGGGCCTAATTGTCTTAAAAATTCAAAAAGCCAAGTTAGTGGATATTTTTAAGGCAGAGTTAGACAAATTCTTGATTGGAATGGATGTCAAGGGTTATGGGGAGTAGGCAGGAAAATGGGGGTTATGGGGAGAAGGCAGGAAAATGGGATTAGGAGGCAGAGACCAGGCATGATTGAATGGCAGAGTAGATTCGATGAGTCGAATGGCCTAATTCTACTCCTAGAACTTGTCAAAAGAACAAGGAATAATGTTCCAATCAGAATTTTGATACTCAGATAGAGTTTCATCTTTGCTTTACTTCTGTCTAATCGTTTATCAGAATTACACGCACAGTTCACTCAGCCATGTAATGATTTGCCATGCTTATGTCCCAGCGGCAAAACCCAGTGCCGGGATCTCTGCACAGCTGAGACTTCTGTATGCACGAACAGCAGCACGCAAACAGCTCCCTATATATTAATTAGCTGTGAATGGATGATAAACCTAATCTGATGGGAAAGACTGCAGGGGACGACTGTGTTGTTGGTCACCAGTGCAAGTGTAGGTTTGAGCATCAGTTACTACTTGTATTCAACTCCACACATTCAATTCCATTGAAGCTAATGGAAATGGATGAAATATTTGAGTCAAAGGCTTGACCTGAATTGCTTTTTATCAGCTTGCACATGCAGGATTAGTTTAGTTTAGTATTATTAGTTTTTAAGGGCGGCACATTGGTGCCACGGTAGAGTTGCTGCCTTAAGGGCCTGCCCCAGTTGGGGGTCAATTACGCAACATAATTTACGCATCACGACGACGCACGATCGTGACGCGCACGTGATGCGCGCATGGTGCGTATTATACGCGCGTGGTGCGTGGTGACGTAGGCGCATAATACGCACCATGCGCGCCCCAGGATTTTAGGATGTACAAAATCTTTGCGCGCCATCTGTGGGACGCGCAAATGATGCCTTAGTGGGACAGGCCCATTACAGAGCCAGAGACCTGGGTTCGATCTTGACTACACATACTGTTTGTACAGAGTTTGTATGTTCTCTCCGTGATAGTCTAATGAAGTCTGATGAAAGATAATCTGAGGGTCTCCAGTGAGGTTGACAGTAGCTCGGGACTGCTCTTTAGTTGTTGATAGGATGGTACAGTTGTTTAATAACAGTTGGGAAGATTATCTGGATTAAGATTGCCTAACAGGAGTTGGTCAAAACATAATCAACTGTTAGAAATATGGTTCGACCTGCTGAAGAAAATTATTTCAAAGTTATTTTATGTGTTGATTGGAGTGACATCATGGAGGGCAAGGTAAAACTAAAAATAGTCTGTGAATATTGGGCCTTGACTTTGAATTATAGCTTTTAGCTCGTTGTCAGGGGCTTGCTATTTTTAATCCAGTTAATTCACAATGCAGTGGATACTTCATTGCTTTTACACCAATTGGACTGATAATTAAGGGGACAAACCTGACTAAAATTAAACAAGCCATCATTATTTAGTAAATGCTCTTCACAGCCAGAATATGATTTAATGTCTTCCTTTCTGATGGGCAAATGTCATGTCACAGAAGTTGCAATTAGCAGTGTTTAAAAGTTCTGCTGAAGGAATGGAATTTTGTGGGAAAAGCAACAATCTAAATTCATTAATGTAAAAACCTGAGGAAAAAATTGAGGTCTGATATTTACATTGCAACATCAGCACCAAACAGTAGCATTCACTCATCTGGCTTTTACCTTTGATTGCAGGACGGCAAACCCTTCCTCCACAGAGCAAATGCAGGCATGGACATCACTACCAGATTGAGGTAAGAACTATTTGTTTAAGAATGAACTGCAGATGCTGGTAAAATTGAAGGTAGACATAAAATGCTGGAGAAAGTCAGCGGGTGAGGCAGCATCTATGGAGAGAAGGAATTGGCAACGTTTCAGGTCGAGACCCTTCAGATTGAGGTAAGAACCATGTCAGTTTGCACATGGATAGGGTGGCACAGTGGTGGAGTGGTAGAGTTGTTGCCTTGCAGTGCCAGAGACCTGGATTTTATACCAGACCTTGGGTGCCGTCTGTACTAGTTTTTAAGGCTGGCACATTGGCACAGCAGTAGAGTTGCTGCCTTGCAGAGCCAGAGACCTGGGTTCAATCATGACTACAGGTACTGTTTGTACGGAGTTTTCACGTTTTCCCTGTGACCGCATGGATTTTCTCCGGGTGCTCTGATTCCCTTCACATCCCAATGACGTGCAGGTTTGTTGGTTAATTGGCTTCTGAACATTGCCCCTCTAGTGTACAGGTGATCGCTGATCAGCGGGGACTCGGTGGGCCAATGGACCGGTTTCCGCACTGTACCTCAAAATAAACAAAAAAAAAGTTTGCCAAGATAGGAGCATGAAGGTGGAATAACATGTTCCAAACTGCCCGGTCACCCGTCTGAATAAGTTGCACAGAATGACTGGTTGTTCAGATTGCACTGGCAGCAGCGAGACTCTACAGAGAGATATTGACCAGTGGTGATACACATGTCTGCACTTTTGCAGATTTCCATCTACTTGCATGACAATGGGGAAGTACCACATGAGATGAGTGTGCTGCTGCCTTGTGAGTGTTGTATCCGAGACAGTGAAAAATGCCTTCCGGCACAAAGTTCAGCACTTTCATTTGGAATTGGCATCTTCTGTAGTGTCATCCAAAATGGGTTAGATGGAGTGAAAGGCATGTCAAGCGCATCCAAAAATACCAAGATGATACCAATCAAAGAGGTCATAAGGTCGTAAGTGATAGGAGCAGAATTAGGCCATTTGGTCCATCAAGTCTATCCCACCACGGCTAATCTATCTCCTAACACCATTTTCCTGCCTTCCCATAATCCCAGACACCCGTACTAATCAATAATCTATCTATCTCTGCCTTAAAAATATCCACTGAATTGGCCCCCATAGTCTTCTTTGGCAAAGAATTCCACAGATTCATCACCTTCTGACTAAAGAAATCCCTTCTCATCTCCTTCCTAAAAGAACATCCTTTAATTCTGAGGCGATGTCCTCTGGACCAAGACTCTTCCACTAGTGGAAACATCCTCTCCACATCAACTCTATCCAAGCCTTTCACTATTCGGAGTGAAGATGATCTTGCCAGTGACATTGGTTGGGCCCAGAATCTATATTTAAACATATCAGAATCATATAGGGCGGCACAGTGGCTTAGCGGTAGAGTTGCTGCCTTACACCACTTACAGAGCCAGAGACCTGTTTCGATCCCGGCTACTGGCAATGTCTGTACGGAGTTTATGCATTTTTCACTTCTGTGGGTTTCCTCCAAGATCATCGGTTTCCTCCCACACTACAAAATTGTACAGTTATGTAGGTTAATTCGCTTGGTATACAGTGCGGACTCGGTGGGCCGAAGGGCCTGTTTCCACGCTGTACCTCTAAACTAAACTAATCACTACATGGGAACGGGCTGTGCCATATGATGAGTCTAATTTGTTAGAACAAGGAACTGCAGATGGTGGTTTGCACAAAAGGACATAAAGTGCTGGAGGAACTCAGTGGGTCCGGCAGCATCTCTGGATAACATGGATAGGTGACGTCTCAGGTTGGGACCTGGAATTCTAAATTTTGTGTTTGCCCTCCAAAACCTGAGTTCCCACCGGACCACATTGTCAACACATCACTTTATTTTTGTTTCTTTCAATCACCTCTCCAAACTATTCTCTAACTCCAGATGCATCCCAAACACCAGTATCCTATGAATAAAGCAGCTCTCCGAATGCTTCATCTTAATGCAGGGATCTGCAAGGAAAATGTTCCATTGCCAAGCAGTGATCTTCCTCAAGAGGGAAAGTGAATTAATAAAAAAATATATAGAAAAGCAAGTAAGAAACCTGAACATAGCACGTAGAAATTGTGAAGGCAGGATTATAAGTTTGTAAGTGATAAGAGCAGAAACAGGCCATTCGGCCCATCAAGTCTCCTCTGCCATTCAATCATGGCTGATCTATCTCTCCCTCCTAACCCCATTCTGCTGCCTTCTCCCCACAACCTCTGACACTCATACTAATCAAGAATCTATCTCTGCCTTACAAATATCCATTCTTGGCTTCCACAGCCTCTGTGGCAAGGATATTACCATCTTTGCTCGGAAGATCTAATCTTATCTTTAATTAATTATTCTGAAAACATTTGTGCTTTTTGGACATATAATTGTATGGTTGTGCACTAAAATAGGGGACAGATGATTAATGTATGGAGGGATGGCTGGATGTTTTATCGATATCCCATTCTTGGGAAGAAAGGCCAGTTGGAATAATCATTATAATCTTTGTAATGTAGACTTTGGATCTGCTTCGCTTATAAGTGTCAGGAAAGCAGATGCCAGATTAGCAAAAGAGATTAGCAAGGGTGATTGGACTGAATGCCTGGCGTTGAAGACGTAAAATGGCAAGACTTCTCGAAGGGAATATTGGAGAGAATAATGCTGGCATGTAAATGCACCGCCGGCAATGGACAGAATAAAATAAAAGTGTATAAAAGACTGAAATGAAAGGGAACTGGGGAAAAATTACAGAGAAGGAGTGGGCTGCCAGAGTGGTGCGATTTAGGATGGGATTTTAAATTCAAAACTGGGGAACATTAGCCTTCATACGTACATTAACGGAGACAGGAAAACAAGAGAGGAATGTTTAATGAGACACACATGAGACATAGTGCGCACAGCAAAACATTCTTAATTGGGTTTTATTTAATATGGCAGAATACAGGATGGCAAAAGGCACAGTGGAACAGAAGTCTAAAGGTGCATGTGTACATTTGAGGGTTAAAGTAGCCCAAGGAAGTATTAATGAACGGTAATAGGTGGTATTATGGTGAAGATAATATTAAAATCTGAAGCAGTGAGAAAAGTATGATTAAAGCTGCATTTCCACAAAGCCAAACGTCAATGGCATGCACATCTCATTAATCTCAGAAAATGAATGCCAACAACATTCATTTCAACCACAGCAGTTGTTGCAGAACTTCACAGCAGAGTCCTAATTACTATTATTAACACCAGAGTGGTAAGTTAAGAATGCAAAAACACATTTGAGGGGTTTTAACCGTTAAATGCTGCAAAAGGCAATCATGGGCACTTTGTGATTTGGGGGTGAATATTAACAGCTAAAGCATCAAATAAAAGACTACCGAGAGATTCCCACGGACACAAATGGCGCCTTTGTCAGTAACATCTGCATCCTGAAAAAGTGAATGCAAAAGACATTAATTTCAGCCGCAACAGTTACCTCACAATTTCACAGCAGAATCCTAATTACTATTATTAATATAGCCTGGAGACCATTTCATCACAAAACCAAATACATTCCATTACTTAGCTATGGAGCAGAGAGGAGGTGTATGAGCCTCACAGAATTTCTTTATGATTACAATTGGCGATTGATTCAGTATTTGCCAGCTGAAAGAAAATTCAAGTTCTCAAAATGAATGGGATTTGACACAATTCTCTTTTGTAGAGAATTATGTTGCAGAAGGTCAATATTTTTAACCCATTGTAGGTCAAGAAATTATATTATGTAATCCATGTTTATGCTAGTTAAAATGAATAGTTATTATTTGTGACAGTATGCTTACTGCATCTGAACAAGTTAACCAATATTATTTTATCACTACGAACTAGAGGAACTCAGCGGGACAGGCAGCATCTCTGGAGAGAAATAATGGGTGGGGTTTTGGGTCGAGACCCTTGTTCAGTCTGAAGAAGGTTCTCGACCCGAATCGTCACCCATTCCTTCTCTCCAGAGATGCTGCCTGTCCCGCAGATTTACTCCAGCATTTTGTGTCTATCTTCGATTTAAACCAGCATCTGCAGATTTTTCCTAAACATTATTTTATCTTCTGGCCACATGACACGAATGTTTGCTATTTCATATGTACATATGTCATAGGAGCAGGTGTATGCCATTCGGCCCATGAAGTCTACTCCAGTATTCAATCATGGCTGATCTATCTTTCCCTCTCAACACCATTCTCCTGCCTTCTCCACATAACCCCTGGCCCCTGTACTAATCACAAACCTGTCAATCTCCGCATTAAAAATATCCATTGACAGCCTCCACAGGCGTCTGTGGCAATGAATTCCACAGATTCACCATTCTCTGACTAAAGAATTTAGTCCCCACTGCGTATAAAGCAATGTAAATGACATAATTCCTATGAGGAAAACTGTTGATACAATTAGCGCAAAGATCATAACGTTAGCACATTTTCCTTCTACAACTCTCTCTTTCCCTCTCTGCATCTGATGAATAAACATACCAAGTTACTGAAAAATTGAGTCACACTAAATTGGTTTCAGTTCAAATTTATTTTTCTTGTATAGTTTAGAGATCCAGCATAGAAACAGGACCGTGGGCCCACTGAGTCTGTGCCGTCCAGGGTCACCCATACACTATGTTCTATCCTACACACTAGTGACGATTATCAGAAGACAATTAACCTACAAATCTGCACGTCTATGGAATGTGGGAGAAAACCGGTGCACCTGCAGAAAGCCCACGTGGTCACAGGGAGGACATGCAAACTCCGTACAGACAACAAGCGTAGTCAGGGTCGAACCAGGGTCTCTGGCGCTGTAAGGCAGCAACTCTACCGCTGCGCCACCATGCCCCCTACTATGGCAGAAGAAATAAACAAAATACCTTTTTAATGAGGGGTAGCTTTTTCACAGAAAGGGTGGTGGGTGCCAGAGGAGGTAGTTGAAGCTGGGACTATCCCAATGTTTAAGAAACGGACAGGTACATGGATAGGACAGGTTTGGAGGGATATGGACCAAAAAGCAGGCAGGTGGGACTAGTGTAGCTGGGACATGTTGGCCGGTGTGGGCAAGTTGTGCTGAAGGGCCTGTTTCCACATTGTATCAATCTATGACTCTATGACTCCTATTGTGTTTTCCGCAGAGAATGACAAACGCCTCCTGCTTTGTAAGATTTTGAAGTAGTGCCTCATACGAGAAATATTTTTTGGACATTGTTTAACAGGATGCAGATATGGATGCTGTCTATATGGTGTTTGTACGTTCCCCCCCATGACCTGCCTGCCTGGGTTTTTTCCAGAGTCTCCGGTTTCCTTCCACACTACAAAGATGTACAGGTTTGTAGGCAAACCTGAAGAAGTCTGAAGAAGGGTTTCAGCCTGAAACGTCGCCTATTTCCTTCGCTCCATAGATGCTGCTGCACCCGCTGATTTTCTCCAGCAATTTTGTGTACCTTCAGGTTTGTAGGCATATCGGCTTGGTATAATTGTGTAGGATAGTGCTAATATAAGGGGATTGCTGGCAGCGTGGACTCCCTGCATCTGTGTCTGAGCTGTATCTCTAAACTAAACTAAACTAAAAGGAGAACTGTTAAAATTCAGGCCGAGTTAGTGTGTTGCAGGAAAGAAAGGCCTGGTGGAATGGGTCAGAGAGGAATGGGTTGGAGTGGTAGGGATCGACAAATGGACAGTGTTGGTAAATAACTCATTGAAAGATTGGAGGATTGAGGGCAGTGGGAAACTGGTACAGAGATGAGGCCAGATCAGCCATAATCATTATAAGCAGAAAATAGACACGAACTGCTGGAGTAACTCAGCAGGCCAGGTAGCATCTCCGGGGAGAAGGAATGGTTGAAGTTTCGGGAACGTCACTCATTCCTTCTCTCCAGAGATGCTGCATGACCCGCTGAGTTACTCCAGCTTTTTGTGTCTATCCTTGGTTTAAACCAGCATCCTACACACATCACATTGAGCAGAGCAGGCCTTCGAGGTCTGGTTGCTTTTCTTGCTTCTGTTGTCTCTTGCTGTTGAATGTTAACGTACCAAACCTCCAGAAATCTCAGCCAAAAATCTCGAGGACCGGACAATGTTTCCCCCTCTAGCCTCAAGTTCTGTGCCGAACAACTGGCACCAGTCTACACAGACATTTTCAATCGGTCCCTGCAAACCTGCACTGTTCCTGCCTGCTTCAAAATCTCCAATATTGTTCCTGTACCCAAAAAGACAAGGATTATTGGTCTTAATGACTACAGCTCTGTAATCATTGAAAGACTTGTGATGGCCCACCTGAAAAATATCACAAACCCCCTGCTGGACCCCCTGCAGTTTGCATATCGAGCCAATAGATGGGTGGATGATGCAGTCAACCTGGGCCTGCACTTCATCCTCCAGCACATACTCTCCCCTCTCCTTTATTCTCTCCACACCAACGACTGCACCTCCACAGACGTCTCTGTCAAGCTTCTCAAGTTTGTGGGTGACACAACCCTGATTGGACTGATCCACGATGGGGGAGGACACTGCCTGCAGATAGGAAGTGACACAGCTGGCGTCCTGGTGCCATCGCAATAACCTGGAGCTCAATGCTCTTAAGACAGTGGAATTGATTGTAGACATTAGGAGAGCTCCCCTAACACCACAGTCACATTTGTGGAGTCTTTTAAGTTCCTGGGAACCATCATCGCCAGGGACCTGAAATGGGAGGGCACCATCGACTCCACAGTCAAAAAGGCACAACAGGGGATGTACTTCCTGCGGCAGTTGAGAAAACACAATCTGCCACAGGCAATGACGGTCCAGTTTTATACTCCCATCATAGAGTCTGTCCTCACCTTCTCTATCATGGTCTGGTTTGGCTCAGCCACCAAGCACGACATCCAGAGGCTGCAGCGCATCGTTTGATCAGCTGAGAAGGTTGTTGACTGCAACCTTTCCTCCATTGACAAACTGTACACTGCAAGGGCCAGGAAGCGAGCGGATAAGATCATCTCTGACCCCTCTCATCCTGGCCACAAACTCTTTGAATCACTTCCCTCAGGAAGGCGACTCCGGACTGTGACAGATAATTCTACAGATTCACAACTTTGTGGGTGAAAATGTTTTCCCTCATTCATTAATGCCCATGGAAGCAAGCTTCACCTGAAGCATTGGAAAACAATCAAAACTGCACAGCTTACTTTAGTGGACTGTTTGATACACAATGCTGGACTCCTGAAAGGGAATTAGATAGACTTCTACTATAATAAATGGCTGCAGTGAGTTCCAAGGTAGTAATTCAATTGAGTGGATCTGATAAACTCATAAGCTGGAAGTTTGAAGCTTGAGAGATTTACAAATGTCAGCAAAACTAAATAATGGAATTATAGGCTTGCCACTCAATGTCAGGGCTATATTCTTTGTATTAGGTTGTCAATGTTTTTAAAGGTTAAATCTCTCATTTCTGAGGCATTTATTGAACGATTGGGTTTTTGTGGTAGCATTGTCATAACTCTTGGATTCTGGACCTACTTTGAGTATGTAATCAAGTCAGTCCAATGTTGAAGGTCTGGTTCACTGGTAGATATACGGAGAAGTCTATTTTCAGATAAGACTTAAAATCTCCAGGCGATATCTCATTGGAACACAAGGCTTCTCGCTGTGACCTGGTGATCATTTATCCATAAAGGAGCTTTAAGAAGTTTAGTTTAATTTATCTATTGTCATGTGTATCGAGGTACAGTGAAAAGCTTTTGCAGCGTGCTATCCAGTCATCGGAAGGACCATACATGATTACAATTGATCCATTTACAGTATATAATGGAATAATATCCAATGCAAGGTAAAGCCAGCAAAGTCCGATCAAGGATAGTCCGAGGGTCACAAATGAGGTAGATAGTAGTTAAGGCAATAGACAATAGACAATACACAATAGATGCAGGAGTAGGCCATTCAGCCCTTCGAGCCAGCACTGCCATTCAATGTGATCATGGCTGATCATCCACAATCAGCATACCCCGTTCCTGCCTTCTCCCCATATCCCCTGACTGGGCTACCTTTAAGAACCCTATCAAGCTCTCTCTTGAAAGTTTCCAGAGAACCGACCTCCACTGCCCTCTGAGGCAGAAAATTCCACAGACTCACAGCTCACTGTGTGAAAACGTGTTTCCTCATCTCCATGATGAGGGGGGGGGAGATGGGAAAAGGGGGAGGGGGAAGGTGGGAGAAGGATTGGAGACACTTTTAAGAAGCCAGACAACTTTTTGTAAGCCAGAGATACACAGCTGTGAAGTTTAGCGGGCATTTAACATTACTGGTCATTTTTTCTTGGTTCTGAAAACTCGTGCTTATGTTTTTTTTTTCCCGATGAGCCAATGAAAATGCCCAGTCAGCAAAGGAGATTAACTAAAACTACCTACTGCTACCTCAACTACCTACAACGACATGGCGACCCCACTACCACTGCACCTTCGACTACAGGATTATTGATTTTCTCCATGGCAACCAATTTTTGTTGCAGAAAATTGAAAAAATTGCTGCGACCATACTGAGACCGTGACTAGTTCCCAGAATGCGGGAACTCCTCGTGACCATGAAGGAGACTCACCAGAGACCACCAGAGACCACCAGTGAACATGTGGCAACCATGAGGCGAGCGCCAAGTCTCCTGCACACGCCTAAAACGTTGTCTAAGTGGGACAGGTCCTTTAATATTCATATGTTTCAATAAGATACCATTTCATCCTTCTAAATTCCAGAGTATACAAGCCCAGCCACTTCATTCTCTCAGCATATGACAGTCCCGCCATCCCGAGAATTAACCTTGTGAACCTACGCTGCAATCCCTTAATAGCAAAAATGTTCTTCCTCAAATTAGGGGACCAAGAACATCCTCATAAGAAGGGTTGCTGATGGGTTTTCAGCAAATAATATTCCTGAGGAATTCCTCGAGTTGAGCAGGATCTGTGGCTGAAAGGGTTGGTGGCCATTTCAAGTCAAACCCCTGTATCAGGACAAGGTGTGTAGAGGGGAAATAACAGGTACAGTATAAAGACAAGAGGGAGTTTGGGTCGGGAAGGAGTGGTGAGACAGAAGTGAGAGGTGACTGATCGACTGAGGAGGGATGAAAGACGTCACAAAATGCTGGAGTAACTCAGCGGGCCAGGCAGCATCTCTGAAAAACAAGGAAGAGGTTGGAATCCAAAACGTCACATATTCCTTTTCTCCAGAGATGCTGCCTGTCCCATTAAGTTGCTCCAGCATTTTGTGTCTACCTTCAGTATAAACCAGCATCTGTAGTTCCTTCCTACACATGAAAGATGACAGATAGATGGAGCTAGGTAGGGAATGGGCAAGGTAAAGCTGGGAGGCAGAGGCAGGTAGATGATGGATGGAAGCTGTTAGTATTTTTTTTGTAAAACATAAGTTGTGGATTAAATATGTGCACAGTTTTAAATGTTCAACATTCCTGGCGTGGCATGCCCTTCATTCTACTATTATAATCAAGGTAGGGGAGTAACCCCAGTTCCATGAGAAGGGCCCACGGAAAAGCAGTACAAGATATACAAGGTTGGGTCTCCACCAGGCACAAGACTAGTCAACATGAGTTCACATTAAAGAACACAATCACCTTTACTGAAGAAAGGTCTCGACCAGAAACGTCACCCATTCCTTCTCTCCAGAGATGCTGCCTGTCCCGTTGAGTTATTCCAGCATTTTGTGTTTATCTTCACCTTTACTAACACTACCCATTGACTCCACTCACAAAATACACATAAGGCTGCATTCTGAGTCAAGTTCAAGTTCACATTTATTGTCACATGCACCAATTAAGGTACAGTGATATTTAGCCATACAAGTAAAAAATAATACAATACATAATAAATTTAACATAAACATCCACCACAGTGGAATCAACATTCCAAACTGTGATGGAAGATAATAATGTTCAGTTATCTTCCTCCTTTGTTCACCTGTGGTGGTCGGGGCTTTTGAACCCTCAGCACTGCCTCTGCCGACGGTCCGCTGTTCAAGCCCTCTCGTCAGGGTGATGTAAAATCTGGTTCGGAACTCTCCGCGGCATGGAGCTCCCGAGTCGGCCTCGTCTTACCGGAGACCGTGGCTTCATGGTGTTAAAGTCCACAGGCACCATGCTCGGAGCACTTCCCCAGCGATCCTCGGCAAAGGATCGCCCACTCTGCTATGGTAAGTCCGCATCGAGCTTGAGGCTTGAAGCTCTGGGTCAGTCTCTAGGAAAGGCTGCACCACTCCACGTTGTTAGGCTGCAGGGGGCGAACAGAGAAAGATCACATCTCCGTCGAGGTAAGTGACTGAAAAAGGTTTCCCCCTATTCGCCCCCATTCCCCGATTCTCCAGGGCAACATATTGCTACCAATTCAGGTTCAAATCCAATATGTAGCTTTGATTTCAATAGTTAACACCATGCATGGGCTCCTTGGTATCTAATCATTCGGGGACTCCAACAATGACTTCGTCTTTGGAATCAGGCCCCTTGCTCCAACGAGTCCTCGGCGACCATCGATCATCCGTACCCTAGTGCAGCACGGTGGAACAGCAGTAGAGTTGGTGCCTTACAGTGCCAGACAAAGTTGCTCCGCTATAGGATCTTTGGTGCCAGAGATCCTGACTACAGGTGCTGTCTGTACGGAGTTTGTACGTTCTCTCCGTGACCTGCGTAGGTTTTCTCCGGAATCTCTGGTTTCTTCACACACTCCAAAGATGTACAGGTTTGTAGGTTAATTGGCTTGGTATAATTGTAAGTTGTCCTTAGTGTGTGTAGGGTGGTGATAGTATGCGGGGATCATTGGTTGGTGCGCACTCGGTGGGCCGAAGTGCCCGATTCCACACTGTATTTCTAAACTAAATTCAACTTATATCCTGGACCCAAGCGACAATTCACAGAAGCCAATTAATCTACAAACCTGCACATCTTTGGAACGTGGGAGGAAACTGGAGCGCCTGGATAAACCCCACGCAGTCCTAGGGAAATGGCACAAATACTGTAGGGACGGCAACGTAGTCGGGATCGAACCTGGGTCTCTGGTTCTGCAGCCGTGCCACTGTGCCACCCTGTCTTCACACTGAGGACACCCTAGAAAGCAGATGAATTTGGAATGGATCTGGAAGCTGAGATATTGTGAAGCTCAAGCACCATAGGCAGCAGCAGGAGTGATGTGCGTCACCACAAACATAGAGTGCCTCGCCACCTGACATATTCCTCACTCTCTCTCTCGGCAGGACAGCTGATCAAGCCATGTTCAAAGAGCAGTGCAGACGGGCACGCTGGGAGCAGTGCAGGGCACACAGAAAGTGATCTGTCAGTCTGGTGAAGCTGCAACACAGTTTATATGCATGTTAAGCAGCAGAAATGGCATGCAATAGACAGGACTAAACAATCCTCCTGTCAGTGGACCAGATCAAAGTCCTAGCAGTCCACCTATGAATGTTGAAGCATTCAGCTGTGAATGCTGAAAGTCAAAACAAAACTGAAGTAAACATCTGAAATAAAAGTAGGAAATGCTAGAAAGACACAGCAAGTCAGGCAACATCTGTTTCTTTCTGCTGCCTGCCCTATTGAATATTTCCAGCATTTTCTATTTATAGTTGTGAATGGTGATAGATATCTAAACACACAAGCCTTGTGTGGGACAGGGTTGGAGAGATATTTGATAGAATTGTTTTTTTGATAGAATTTATTTGCCACACAACCAGGGTTGGTGGAATTTGGGTTGTCAGCAGCGATACAATAATAAAGAACACACAACCACAATAAAAATGTAACACAAACATCCACCACAGCAATCATCACTGTGTTGGAAGGCACAAAATTTGGCCAGTCCTCCTCCATTTCCCCCCCGTGGACAGGACCAGAGTCCAGAGTCAGTCCAGGATCGGCTCATCCTAACCGGAGACCGTGGCTTTAAGTTGGTGTAGGCCGCAGGCCGGCGCTCGAGATTTAAAGTCGCCGCCGCAGCCAGAAGCACTGTAGACTGTAGGGCCGGTGGTCGAAGCTCCCCTCCAGGGGTGATGTTAAATTCACGTTTGGCTGCGGGCCGGCAGTGATGGCTTCTTCTTCCCCCCCGGGTCCCCCACGAGGGATCCCGGGCTGTAGACGCTGCACTAGCTGGAACTCTGCAGACCGCGGCTTCAGGTTTCTGGCTGCTCCTGGCCAGCGAAACGGAGCGCTCCCCTCCAGCGAGCCCCAGCGAGGGCTCACCCGCTCCACGACGAGAGTCCACGCTGTGCCCACCGCTGAAGCCCCGAGCGCGTCTCCGGGAAAGGCCGCGCCGATCCTTGATGTTAGGCCACGGGGGAGGCGACCTGGAAAAAGTCTCCTCTTCATGGAGGAGGCGACCCAAAGCGGTTTGCCCCCCCCCCCCCCCCCCCCCCCCCCCCCCCCCCCCCACCACCACACCACCTCCCACACAAAACACACCGAGAAACATCAAAAACACACTTTAAAACATACTAAAAAAAAAAAAAAAGTTGAAAAAAACTAACGCGCTGCTGACATGGCTGCTGCCAGAGCAGCGCCCCCTACATATGGACCAACAGCAGGCAATTGGGACTAGTGTATCTGGGACATGATGGACGGTATGGGCTAGTTGGGCTGAAGGGCCTGTTTCAACACTACGAACTGCGAACGTCAGTGACTGATGCCCTAAAGAACGTCAAGTTGTACGACACTCCGCCTCACCGACACGTCAAGGAACGACACTCTGCGTCACCCACCTTCACAACACAAGTAGGCTACATCAAAGTATAGTAATCACATTGGAAATGAACTTATCTACAATAGATCTAAGGATCAAAAACTTTTTAATGTATAATTCTACGCTTTATATACCCGCGTCACCAGCTGTCACCCGCAGGACAGCGTACGTCAGCATGTGACAGGGCACATGACATGATAAGACACCCAAATGTCGCCTGAAGAATTTGAACATTCCAAAATCTAAGGGCGACAGGGAGACACCGTGCATCACTACATGCGTCACCCCGCGTCACACTGCTTCATGCCCTGACCACGCCGCGGCAACCCCTTTTCAGGCTGTCGCCGAAAATGTCGCCCAAGTGGGACAGGCCCTTATGACTCTGTGACACAATAGTTGATGGAATCTCTGACCTTACTAGTCCTCAATAATGGGGAGGCCATGTGTGTGAATGATGAACCCAAGGTTGAGGTACACATGGACTATGTTCAGCCAGAAATGTCGAGTGGGTGATCCATCTTAGAGTATCCCCCTGAGATATCCACCTTCCCCACAGGAACCTTCCCCAGCAAACAATGGGCCATTATGGACCACTCTTCCTGAGGTCATCTGCTGCCTGCCTACCTTTGTTCTGGCCTTCTCAACCTTTTAGTCTGAAGAAGGGTTCTGACCCGAAACGTCATCTATTCCTTTTCTGTGGAGATGCTGCCTGACCCGCTGAGATACTGCAGCATTATTTTTTTGTCTATCTTAAGTAATTATATTGTTTACAGTGTACTATGTACCAATAGGAATTTCATTGTTCTATCTGGGACCTATGACAATAAAATACTCTTGACTATATCTGAGCTGATTCACATAAGAAATAACTGAGAACAGAAGGTACAACTGGGGCTGTAGATACCAACAGCATCCTGGCTTTAATATGGAATATATGCTCCAGAACCTGCTGTGCTAATCTCTTCCACTTCAGTGACATCAGCATTATCTGCTGGAAAATACGATAAATATTTTCAGCTATGTCTTGTAATAAATCCAATCTGGATAATTATTGCACAGTCAATAGCTTGATCATCTGGAAAAGGGAAGGGAGATTCTGTTGACAGTATAGCACTTATTCACCAGCAGTTTAGTTTAAATACAGCGCAGAAACATACACTTCGGCCCACCGAGTCCGCGCCGACCAGTGACCCCCGTATACTAACATTATCCTACACACACCAGGGACAATTTTACTATTTCAATCCTTTCTGAAGTCAATCAACCTACAAGCCTGTCTGGCGTTGGAGTTGTGGGGGAACCCCTAGATCGTGGCGAAAGCCCACCCAGTCATGGGGAGAACGCACAAACTCCGTACAGACAGCACCCGTAGTCAGGATCGAACAGGGTCTCTGGCACTGTAAAGCAGCAACTCTACTGCTGCACCACCATACTGCCCTAAAAAATATTCACAGATGCCATGTTAGTATTTTGTCAGGGTCAATTTGGACCAAGCATGGTCTCAAATAAATGAATTCTGTAAGCAAGTTGAGAATTAGTGGTCAAGTCAAGGCAACATTTGACAGAGTGGGTTAACAAGGAACCATGGAGTAATCGAGTTAAAAAGCATGGGAACAAGCCCTTTGGGCCAACTTGACTATGCTGACCAAAATGCCCCAGCTACTCTAGATTCACCATTTGGCTCATACCTCTCTAAACCTTTCCTATCAATGTACCTGTCCACCTGCCTTTCAATCCCCTGATTAAAGAAAAATGGCTCCAGTTGTAAATGGTACCTATTGTGTAGGATAGTGTTAATGTGCGGGGATCGCTGGTTGGCGCAGACTCGGTGGGCCTGTTTCTGCGCTGCATCTCTAAACTAAACTAAACTAAACTAAACAAAACAACACTGGAGGTCTGGATTGAACCCAGATCTCCGGCGCTGTGAGGCAGCAGCTCTGCCAGCTGTGCTGCCATTTTATGTATACTTTATTTTATTATATTATATTTTATTTACATAAGTGTGGTGCATTCTACTCTTCTTGGCAACATCCATCCTTCAACATCTGGTATGAGCAAAAGGACTGCTGGTTTTCAACCTGCAGCATGATATGAAAGTAATTAATTGATTGTAAAGTGTTTGGGGACATTGTGGCACTTTGTCAAATGTTGTGTGCAGGCGTGCTCCTTCTTGCTTTTAATATCAGCACACAAGAGTTAAAGTTCCATTTTATCATTTTCGTTGCCACTGGTACTATTTAAGGTTTAGGCTATTTCTGGTAATGATAGTAAGAACATCATAAAACAAATGGGTGGTAAGTTCAGGTGGAGGAGACTGGTAGCAGACAAATGCATATTCCCCTCCCCAGCTCCACCCCTCCTTTCCCCCTTTCTTCTCCCAAGTTATGTTACCAGTTCCACGGTTCAGTTTCACTTGAGATCATACCTTCCCTAGCCAACAATGGCCAACAATGGCCAACAATGGCCAACAATGGCCAACAATGACCAAACATGGCTGGCCCTGATTAGTCCTAGTCTTTTCTCGCCTCCAGCTCTTTATGTCTCCCCCCCCCACACCCTTGCCTTCATTCTGAAGAAGGGACCTGACCCAAAACGTCACCCATCCTTTTTCTCCGGAGATTCCGCCTGAACCGTTGAGTTACTCCAGTACGTTGTGCCTATCTAATGTATAGAAAATACATAATGATTATGTACGCAATGACACTAATTCTGAAGTTGGCGAAGTTGAGGCAGACACAAATTTTAGAATCAAATGATTATTAAAAATAAGGAAGTATTAGTTGTCTTAATGGCTCAAAAATGGATAAAAAATCGTCAATGTCAAGCTGGAAAGGGTGCAGAGAAGATTTATGCGGATGTTGCCAAGACTCGCGGGCCTGAGCTGTAGGAAGAGGTTGCGCAGACTAGGACTCTATTCCTTGGAGCACAGGAGGATGAGATTACAGAGGTGTATAAAATCAAGAGAGGAATAGATTGGGAAGACGCTCAGAGTCTCTTGTCCAAATTAGGGACCAGAGGACATAGTTTTAAGGTGAGAGGGGAAAGTAGGAAGCTGAGAGGTAACTTTTTCACACAAAGGGCGGGAGGTGTATGGAACAAACTGCCAGAGGAGGTAGTTGAGGCTGGTATTATCGCAACTTTTAAAAGTAACATTTAGACAGGTACATGAATAGGACAGGTTTAGAAGGATATGGGTCAAATGCAGACAGGTGGGACTACTGTAGATGGGACATGTTGACCGAGGTGGGTAGGTTGGGCTGAAGGTCCTGTTTCCTCTATGGCACTATGACACTATGTAAGACTCTATGACACTATGACTCTAATTCTGAACAAAATGTAGATACAGCAGTAGAAGGCAAGGAGGAGATTGTTGGGGTAGTATAAAAGATTGTATCTCTTCAAAGCTCACTGGTGATGTGCCAGGTGACTGGAGGACAGAAATGTGGTACATTGGTTAATGAAGAGCAACAGGGATCAATCCAGTATATACAGGCCTTTGAATCTAAAGCTGGTGGTTGGGACGTAATTGAGAAAAATATTGGGGTGGTGTTTGTTTCAGTAGAACAGTTTAGTGTAGGAACAGGCCCTTTAATGCACAATGTCCATGTCAAACATAGTGTCAAGTTAAATAAATCCCCTCTGCCTGCCACAATCCATATCCTTCCATTCTCTGCATATCTATGTGTCTATCTAAAAGCCTCAATAGAGGTTTTCCTTGGAGTGGAGGAGGGGCTGGGAGGGAGTAATAGGGGGGGGGGGGGGGGGGGGGGGGGGGGGGGGGGGTAGAGGCGGGTGTCGGGAGTTAAGTGGAGAAGGCAGGTGAATGGGGTTAGGAGGAAAAGATAGATCAGCCCTGATTGAATGGCAGAGTGGGCTTGATTAGGCCGAATGGCCTAATTTTGCTCCTATCACCTACGATCTTATGACCATAAGAAACAACTGATTTTGGTATACAGATTTATGAAATGCATAGGCGGTGTACGCATTGTACGGATGTCTACAGATGTACAGATTTATGAATTGCATTGATAGGATTGACGACAAGAAACATTACCTCAATGCTAAAGTGTCAAAGCTAAAGGCTACAGGTTTGGGGTAATGTGTTAAAAGTTTAGATTGAATGTGAGGAAGATTTGTTTTTCACCCAGAAGGTGCTACTTGATGGATTGGTAGAGGCAGAGACTCTCATTGTGTTTAACAAATATGTGGTGGAGCTGGAATAATCAAAGCATTGGAGACCACAGACTGACTGGGAGAGTCTAGGACTAGAGGTCGTAGACTGGGAATTAAAGGACGTTCCTTTAGGAAAGCGATGAGGAGGAATTTATTTAGTCAGAATTTATTTAGTGGAATTCTTTGCCACAGAAGATTTTGGAGGCCAAGTCAATGGATATTTTTACGGCAGAGATAACAGATTCTTAATTAGTGCGGGTGCCTGAGGTTATGGGGAGAATGGGATCAGGAGGTAGAGATAGATCAGCCATGATTAAATGGCGGAGTAGACTTAATGGGCCGAATGGCCTCATTCTATTATTCCTTATGACCGTATGAACTTATGACTGGCTGCTGGAAAATGGCACCGGTGTAGGCAAGTGTTTATGGTTGGCATGAACATGATGGGCAGATAGTCCTGCTTTTGTACTGTATTTTATGACTAACTCTATAGTTTACTATTTATGATGGTGTCCTTTGTTAATTAGCTGTCACTTTAACTTAATCAGTGTATATTGCTGTATATTGTATCATCATCTGCACAAATTACATATACTTAATGCAATATGTCAATGACAATTTGCTGTCGTTAAAATGCATGAAAAATCATTTTTTTCAATGTTTTCTTGAATTACTAACGAAAAATACCAATGGCAGATACCACAAACAAATTAAATCTCTACAATTCCCCACAACATGGTCAATTACTGCTTAACAGCAGTCACGAATGTAAACAGAACATTGAATTTCACAGTCAGAACTGTAGTGTATAAGCAGACAAATCAGGAGATTAGTTGCATGGAGCTTCATGTGATGCACTGGTCAGATTCTTGGATGATATGGCCAATTCTGGAAACTAGAGCCAATTTTTAATTAAAAAAAAATTCTGGCAAAAAAATCTTTGCAGGGCAGGTGGCAGAGCGGTGGAGTTGCAGCCTTACAACACTTGAAGCACCTGAGACCCGGGTTTGATCTGACTGCGGGTGCTGACTGTACGGAGTTTGTACGTTCTCCCCGTGACCGTTTGGGTTTTCTCCGAGATCTTCGGTTTCCTCCCACACTCCTAAAACGTGCAGGTTTGTCGGTTAAATGGCTTGGTGCAAGTGTAAATTGTCCCTAACATGTGTAGGGTAGTGGTAATGTTCGGGGATCGCCTGAAGGGCCTGTTTCTGTGCTGTATCTCCAAACTAAAACAAACAAAAAAGTTATTGGGAAAGGTAACAAAATTAATCCATATTATTTAAAAAAAGTCAGTTAAAAGGAAAAAAAATCATAAAGGAGGAATGAGACGATTATAGTAGTATTGAAAAGTTAGATCCAAAATAGAATTAACTTAGCCACGAGCTGCATAATGGTACAGCTAGTAGAGTAGTTGCCTCACAGCACCAGAGACCCACATACCCGTTACATGCTGTCCAGTAAGTCATCCATATGTGAATGCAATAAAATAACACACGAGTACACCAGGTAGTGTAAAATGAGAAAGCCTACAGAGAGCAGAGCATGATGCTCCAGCTACAGGGAAAGTACTCAACCCGAAACATCCCCCATTCCTTTTCTCCAGAGATGCTGCCTGTTCCGCTGAGTTCCTGCAGCATGATATTCAGATGTGGAAAGGCTTTAGGATGTCACTAGACCAAGTGAAGCCCCATTGGGTCTGCTCCCCCAACGCAAGATTCCCCCACTCACCCGTTCCCCCAATGGAAGCCGTTCCCGCAATGCAATATTGCACCACTCACGCATAGCCCCCAACTACGCAGGCACCGCTCATTTTCTCCTCATCCCCGAGCCCTCCCCCATCCCCCTCTTCATCTTCCCTCTTCAATCCCTAGAGAGGGAGGAGGGTAGTGAGGGGGGGGGGGGGGGGTGGTGGTAGAGAGGGGGGGGGGGGGGGTAGATAGGGAGGGGGAGGGGGTAGAGAGGGAGGGGGAGTGGGGTAGTGGAGGGAGATGGAGGGGAAGGGTTGTGTAGGGAGGGTAGTAGAGAGGGAGGGTAGAGAGAGTGGGAGGGGGGTAGAGGGGGAGAGGGGCAGAGAGGGAGGGGGATAGAGAGAGAGAGGGAAGGGGGTAGACGGAGAGGGAGGGAGTAGCGTGGGGGGACGGAGGGTTGACAGGGAGAGGGTGAGGGAGAGAAAGGGATGGGGGTAGATAAGGAGGAGGATTTTCCCTCCTCCACCCCTCTCCATCTCCCTTCTCCTCCACCCCCCCCCCCCCCCCCCCCGCCCCCCCCTCTACCATGCCACTCCTCATTTTTATCATCCTCCTCCACTCACTCCCATTCCCTGCCCCAGGACCTACCCAGGTCGTAGAGAAGCGCCAGGGCCTGGAACTCGGCCTGGTATTCGGGCCGGCCCTGGCTGTAGACTCCAGCCGTCAGCTCGGCCGCCACCTGGGCTATAGTGCAGGCCCCGACTTCATCTCCGGGCTCGTCCCTGACCCCGGACCCAGACTCATCCTTGGTTCCAGCGGCGGCTTCTTCATCGGCCCCAGTCATGGCCCCATCCCAAGCCCCAGGCTCAGCTCTCACTCCAGCTCGAGCACCAGGCTCGGCTCCAGCAGGGCCCGCGGCACCACCCTCGCCAACAGGTTTCGGGTGCTGGCAGCCACCGCCACGCGAGCGCTGGAGTGTCCATCCCTCCCGGAGTGTCCCATCCTGCCTTGCGAGTGCATTGTGACATCACTCTTTTTTTTTTCCCGAAGAAGGTGAGTTTTCGGGCTGTTTTTAAAACTTTAAATGATTAAAAACTTCTGAAATATAGGTGGGAATGTGACAGGAAGATGGTTATCGCCTCGACAGGGAAAATGTGAGAAGAATGTGTGAAAATGGGAAGGCAGTGGCCTAACGTTTGGAAGAAAATAGGAATTAACCAGATATACGCGCACACACACACACACACACACACACACACACACACACACACACACACACACACACACACACACACACACACACACACACACACACACACACACACACACACACACACACACACACACACACACACACACACACACACACACACACTGCACACACACACACACACACACACACACACACACACACACACACAAACTCACACACAGATACACACACAACCGCACACAAATACAACCACACAACCGCTTGGTATCAATATAAAATTGTTCCTAGTGTGTGTAGGATAGTATTAATGTACGGGGATCATGGGTTGGTGGGCCGAAGGACCTGTTTCTGCACTGTATCTCTAAACAAAACTGAACTGAGCTGAACTGTTTTTTTCCTCTCCAACCTATACTCTCTCATCCCTCTCCTTCTCCCACTGGCCACCTATACTACGGATAACTTTTTAATGAATAATTATGCTAACTTCTTTGGGAAATCTATTTTGGCAAAAGGAAAATCTACAAACTACACCCTGATTGCACCAGAGCTCAGAATCAAACCCAAATGGCCTGTTTCCACACTGTATCTCTAAATTAAACTTAATCAGAGAGGCATGTGAGAGAGAATACGTTGCGAGGATACAGAGAAATAAGGAGGGGGAAGCGGAACTGATGGGATCACTCTGCTGAGAGCTGATACAGGCCCAATGGGCTGTGCCATTACAAGTAATGCCTGACAATTAATGATGGTGTAGGTCACACTGATGGTAATACATTAAATACAGAGAGAAGCTTGTTATACTCACTCCTGTTGGACACGCTCATGCCTGTAACGGTTCAACATTATCCCACTTTCCCGGGGCAATTTACAGAAACTAATCAGCCTATAAACCCGCATGTCTATGTAGCAATGTTACAAAATTTTGAGATTTTAAAAATTGTCTTTAATTTATCCCACCAGATAAAGCATAAAAATAAGTTTAATTTGACACCTAATTCACTTTCATATCTTCAGTATTAAAAAAGGTATGGCCATTTTCATACTCGGAAATTGACATCTTGTTCCCCATTGCTTTTTCATTGACTTAACACAAAGCTGTGATCGAGAACATTTAAAGGCCGATAACTTTCTTAAAATTTAAGAGAACTGAAATAAATTTTCACTTATTATAGATTGAAGCATTCTGAAACAAATATCAAACAATCTTACTTAGAAGACGAAATTAAAGCATATAATTAGTTAGTTACCTAATTGTAGCTAATTACAAAATTCAGTTACTAGATCTAAACATCTACCCATTTCTTAAGAATAGTTTAACATTTTTAAATAGCCTAAGTGTCCAAATAACATTCACACAATAATTCACAATATAACATAAGTTTTAAATCTCATTGTCATGGGTTATAGGCCAAATGGAAGGAATTTAATGTTTAATACCTGTAAATTAATGGCCATTTAAATCAGCTTGGGAGTGGGTTTTACTGGAACGGGACCATTTAGAACGTTCAGATACGGTGAATTTACACCCCCATATCTGCAGCAAAACCACTGCCGGTTCTTCGGGGGGAAAAATCACCGTTTCGCAACTTAAAATGTTAATTAAATACATCTTAAGCAACACTTTTATACATAAAAATAAACTACTTTCTTTTACCTGGTCCTGCATAAAATCTGTCCCAGTTGTCGGCATTGACGGCTTCAGAAGCTGCTTTTAAAATCATTCCAGCGATTAACTTGTCGTGTGCATTTGTTTAAAAAACACACAGAACGGCCGTAGGAACGATTCTTTAGCAAAATCTTGCACTCCAACAAATATCACCCAGGACCAGGTGGGGAAAAAACCCCGTTTTACCCCCCCCCCCCCCCCCCCTCAAACATGCCCAAATCGCGCACACGGCCAGAGGCAGAATTACAGCGCCGCTGAAGGTAAGTTTTGTAACATACCAAGTCTGGGAAGAAACCAGAGCACCCGGAGAAAATCCACGCGGTCACAGGGAGAATGAACAGACGCTGCACAATTCCTGTAATGAACTATTTATGACTCCGATCTCTATCTTATCCAAGTTGTTTCTTTATTGTTCTGCTCTCGATAATGTTGAATTGTTCATTTCAATTTGTGGATCGCTGAATTTGAGAGATAAGACAATTGGTACCTGCCAAAGGCAACTGTGGAAGATTAATAGATGGCCAACCTAGCAGCAAACTCTGCAAATCATGAGTAAGCATAAGGTTGACTAGATTGCTGCAATCTAGGTACAGGTTAATTAGGTCGGCCAACTTCTGCATACTTCACATTAATTCTAATCAGTACCACATATACTTTTCCTACCACGTGCTTTGCTGCAGGCTGGAATGTTTTAAAATGCAAGAAATACAGTATGCAAACAGGCCCCTTTGGCCAACCGAGTCCACGCCGCCCATGGATCATTCGGTCACACTAGATCTATGTTATCCCACTTTCCCATGTACTTGCTGCACACTCAGGGCAATTTACAGAGGTTAATTGGAGAACGGTCAAATCCTTCTGAATTGAATCTCAAACTTTGCTGTGTTATGTGTGGTCTTCCAAATGTCATAACATGCCCCTATATTATGAATTTGTAGTAACTTTCCAAATTACTTCGGGACTCATTTTGGAGAAAGCAGGATTATCAACTTTAAATCCATGAAGAAGAATTAACTATAACTTTGCCAGAAATACAAAAATACAAGTATATGTGAGGTGTTGCATTTTGGGACATCGAACAAGGGCAGGACCTACACAGTAAAATTAGGCCTCTGGGTAGTGTAGTGGAGCAGAGGGATCTAGGAGTACAGGTGCATGGTTCATTGAAGGTCTAGTCGCAGGTAGATAAGGTGATCAAAAGGCTTTTGGCACTTTGGCCTTCATCAGTCAAAGTATTGGGTATAGAAGTTGGGAGGTCATGTTGCTGTTGTATAAGACGCTGGTGAGCACACATTTGAATATTGTAGCAATGTTACAATATTTTGAGATTTAAAAAATCAAGTCTGCAATTTATCCCATCAGATAAAGCATAAAAAGAAGTTTAATTTAACACCCAATTCATTTTTATATCTTCAGTATTAAAAAAGTTAAGGCCATTTTCATACTCGGAAATTAGCATCTTGTTCCCTATTGCTTTTCCATTGACTTAACACAAAACCTGTGATCGAGGATAATCAAAAGCCCATAACTTTCTTAAAACTCAAGGGAACTGAATGAATTATTTCAGTTATTATAGATTGAATGGAGTATAAAACATTCTACTTGGATGACCTGAAATTAAAGCATATAATTCGTTAATTACCTAATTGTAGTTAATTACAAAATTGACCGTTGTGACGGAAATAGTAAATTCAAAAATGTGATATTCTCAAGATCAGAACTTTAATATTATTGTATTATATGCTGTAAGTCTGTAATAGATAGGTAAATAAATTACAATTACTAGCAATAGACCAAGTCTTTATGGAGTAGATCAGTTGCTAGCATAGGCATATCATAATCAGCAGTATCATCATACACCTCAAATTGTAACCAATAAGCAACTCTGTACACCTTGTTTTTCCTCAAATTTTCAATTTTGGCATTGTAAACTACAAGGTTTTGCTCTTCAAACCATGCATGACATGCCTTTCTGTCCACTACTTTCCCATTAAAAATGTCCTGTAGATTCCATTTCTTAAGACAAGGATATATTTATTAAATAGCCTAAGTATCCAAATAACAAACTAATCCCATTCACACTAGAATTCACAATATAACATGATTTTAAAATCTCTGTCATAAATTTGCATGTCAGATGGAAGGAATTTAATATTTAATTCCCATAAATTAATCTAGAAACATCCACTTAATATAATTAAAATTATTTTATTTTTTGCACAATACTTGGGACTAAAACTGATATTTAGTATAAAAATATTGACTATGGATAGACAATAACAGAAAAAATAGACGATTTAGATGCTCTTGTGACATGATTGTCCAATAAAAAAGAGCATTTAAATCATCTTGTGAGTGGGTTTTTCTGGAACGCAATCGATTGGAACGTTGCATTTGCAGTGAATTTGGACCCCATATCGGCAGGAAAAACAATGCTGGGAACTATGAACTATAGTCTGTCATTAGTTGCACTTAGCACTTTGGGCTTTTTTGCACGTATTTGTGTGATTTATTAAAAAAATTATATCTTATCAATGTGGATTGTGTTTACAGGCATGTTATTACTGCCGCAAGTAGGAGTCTCATTGTTTCATTGTTGGTACAAATGAAAATTAAACACTCTTAACTCCTGACAATATCCATGCCCAATATGATGCCAAGTAAACTAATCTCTTCTGCCTGCATGTGATCCATATCCCTCCGTTTGCTGCATATCCCTACATTGCCTGCACATCCCTGCATTCCCTCCATATCCCTGTGCCTATCCAAAAACCTCTTCATTGCCACTATAATTTCTGCCTCCTCCACCACCCTTGGCAGTGTGTTCCAGGCACTCACCACCTCCTGTGTAAAAAATAACTTGCTCACAACCACCTTAAATTGCCACTGTCTGTCTCTTGATCAGGATGAAATTATAATTCATATTATACTTCAGAGCTGGTCGTGCCAATAAATTGTAAGACATCAGTTCCTCTGATTCAAACGTCATAAATCTAACTGTATCGTTACCTATCATTTTACATCAGTAATCGCTGTCTTACAATGCAATGGAGCTCTCAGTGTTTGCGATCACACGAGCTACCATCCAAGCTTTTGACATTTCTCCATCTTCAATGAATGATATACTCACCTGAGTTCATCATCCTTGCCTTCAGCACTTGGCTCTGTTCCACAGACCCCGCATCATGAGTTATGGCCTTCTCAGCGCTCAATTTTCCTAATGAACATTTCATTTCTCACTACCATCCTCTCCTTGGCTTAAGGCTCATCCTTCACCGTGCTAGTAATCGAGAACCTGCGATTTTCTCCAAAGTAAAACTGGCTTTAGGGAGAAAAAAAAAAAAACAGCCTCCGTGTTAATCTTGCCCCTCTATCTTTATTGTGTCATCCTTAAGATTCGCACTTGACCTACTGATCTTGTATCTGCAAATAATACGAGCCAAGATTTCAGCTATTTCTTTTATTTCTTGTTCCTGACTGCCTGTTCGTGGTCAGTCTTCTAATTTTTTCAACAGGCATTTATTGTTCCCTTAGTTGTGGATATTTTGGTTCCTCATCATTGACAACAAGCTGTTTTCACTGCACAATGCACCTAACATTAAATACCCTCAATACATCCCTCAAACTCAGTTTGGTCTCAATATATCCTGCAAAATTATGCAGCCTTTTGTTGGGTCTCCTGGCAGAATATTTTTTTTTCATTTGATAAGTTGCTTAAAAGAAACAGCTGTGTTTTATCCTTGACATTTTTATGGCCTCATCATTTTTAAATATTAAAATGGCTTGTTCCTGTTGTCATGCAGTACGTGGGGATAACTAAGTGTCACATTAAGAATCATGCAGTCATCATACAGCACGGAAACAGGCCCTTCGGCACAACATGCCCCTGCGATCAAGCCACACTAGTTCTACACTAGAAGCTGTAGTTTAGCTACTGAAAAGTAGCATCTTCACACGTGTGTATCTATATCATTTAAATTGGCACCACAGCCAGATAGGGTGGTCAAAAAGGCTTTTGGCACATTGTCCTTCATCAGTCAGAGTATTGAGTATAGAAGTTGGGTGGTCATGCTGCAGTTGTGAATAGATGTTGGTGAAGCTGCATTAAGAGTATTGTGTTCATTTCTGGTCACCATGTTATAGGAATCATTCAGCATGGGAACAGGCCCTTCGGGACAACATGCTCATGATGACCAAACTGTCCTATCTACACTAGTCATGTCACATCTACATTGGTCCCACCTGCCTGCGTTTGGCACCCATCTCTCTAAACCTGTCAGATCCATCTACCTGTCTAATCGTTTCGTAAAGGTTGCGATAGTCCGTGCCTCAAATACCTCCTCTGGCAACTTGTTCCATACACCCGCCACCCTTTGTGTTAAAAAGTTATCCCTCAGATTCCTATAAGATCTTTCCCCCTCTACCTTAAATCTATGTCCTCTGGTTCTCGATTCCCCTACTTTAGGCAAGGTACTCTGTGCATCTACCCGATCTATTCCTCTCATGATTTTATACATCTCTATAAGATCACCCCTCATTCTCTTGTGCTCCTAGGAATAGAATCCCAACCTGCTCAACTTCCCCCTATAGCTCAGACCCTCGAGTCCAGATAACATCCTCGTAAATCTTATCTGCACCCTTGGAGACATGGATTTTAAGGTGAAGGTGGGGAAAGCTTTAATAGGAACATGAAGGGTAATTTTTTCACACAAAGGGTGGTGTGTGTATGGAACAAATTGCCAGAGGGGGTAGTTGAGGCAGGGACTATCGCAATGTTTAAGAAACAATTGGCCAGGGACATGGATGGGACAGGTTTAGTGGATATGTAGGCAAACGCAGACAGGTGGGACTAGTGTAGATGGGACATAGGTCTGAAGAAGTGTCTCAACCTGAAATTACTCATTCCTTCTCTTCAGAGATGCTGCCTGCCCTGCTATTATTCATGCATATTGTGTCGATCTTAGATAGGACATGTTGGTCAATGCGGACAAGTTGGGCCAAAGGGCCTGTTTCCACGCTGTATGACTCCATGACTCAATGACAATGCAGCCAGTTATGCACTTGCTCAGCCTTCATGGGGATGAAGGTTACATTTTTCTACCCAATAACCTAATTGTAATTCAACAATTGTAAATACATGCAAGCATTTCCTACTCCTTTGCAATTAGACTGGGTATAATCAAACAAACATATTTTATTTACTACCGAGTAATTTCTTTCAATTTTTCCTTTAAACAAATATTACAATTGTGCAACTTATTCCGAGCATCGTTACCAATACCCATAATTAAGCTGCACCCCCCACCCCCCCCCCCCCACCTCCCCAAAGTTGAAAACACCTTTAATGTCCCCACGGTTAATTATTTAAAATAAAATATGCATCAAGTAAAACTTTACAACTGCCTGTCTCCTGTCGAGAGGGGCGGGGACGGTGGGTAAGGTCTCCTTTGCATCCTCCATTAAAATGTCAGCACACATTGCAAAGTGAAACTGTCCTCTCAATTCCTTTCAATTTTGTAATCCTTAACTGACCTTTATATTCAACCATTTCTCCGTCTTTATACTGCTTGCAACTTCTGTCAGCTGGTAATGTCTTTCTTTAGTTCTCTCTTCATCATTGTGGGCTGGAGTGCAAGTAATCGGGCACTCAGCAGAATGTGTCTTGCACGAATCCTTGTGAAATTTTTTATTTTTGAAGAAAGATCAAGTTATTGTCCTGTGGATTTTTAAATCTTATAATGCAATCTCCTACAATCTCCCATTTAACCTTTCCTTCTCATCGTAATTTTCATGCTTGGCTGAAGGCTTGCAGTCAACCATAACTTTTAGCCTCTCGTTGTAATGTCAAATGTAAAAACATTATGATTGCCATGCCTTAATGTTTATGTGCTGCTGGTTTACATGACACTGATAATACCTTGTTAAATATTAAATTCTGCATCTGTGTTACTGCAGAGGGTTGCCCAATATACCAAGTATAAATCCTATAATCCAGAAAAAAATTACGAGAGTGCATTTGAAATCGCCCCCATCCCCCCCCAAAATCAGAAGCCCCCCAAGGTCGGGCGAAGTGGCCGATCTCGACCTTACCGGTACTTCTGCGCCGATCGGCCCATTAAATTTGTCTAGAGCGGCTCGGACTCTGGAACTTCAACCCAGATAGAGCTGGCAGATCCGTTCCCCTAAGTGGTCAACTTTGTGGGCCGGTATCTTGGTCCCTGCGCAGCCTAGGCAGACTGCTCTAGCACCGTTAGACTCCTCTCAGCAGTAGTGACCTCTGTTGGTCCAGCAAAATGACCTGCATCTCACTGGATATATACTTTTCCACCAGTGTTAATTATAGTACTTTATTTCTGAACTAGTCTTTTCTGGAAACTTAGAAACATAGAAACATAGAAATTAGGTGCAGGAGTAGGCCATTCGGCCCTTCGAGCCTGCACCGCCATTCAATATGATCATGGCTGATCATCCAACTCAGTATCCCGTACCTGCCTTCTCTCCATACCCCCTGATCCCCTTAGCCACAAGGGCCACATCTAACTCCCTCTTAAATATAGCCAATGAAGTGGCCTCAACTACCCTCTGTGGCAGAGAGTTCCAGAGATTCACCACTCTCTGCGTGAAAAAAGTTCTTCTCATCTCGGTTTTAAAGGATTTCCCCTTTATCCTTAAGCTGTGACCCCTTGTCCTGGACTTCCCTAACATCGGGAACAATCTTCCTGCATCTAGCCTGTCCAACCCCTTAAGAATTTTGTAAGTTTCTATAAGATCCCCTCTCAATCTTCTAAATTCTAGAGAGTATAAACCAAGTCTATCCAGTCTTTCTTCATAAGACAGTCCTGACATCCCAGGAATCAGTCTGGTGAACCGTCTCTGCACTCCCTCTATGGCAATAATGTCCTTCCTCAGATTTGGAGACCAAAACGGTACGCAATACTCCAGGTGTGGTCTCACCAAGACCCTGTACAACTGCAGTAGAACTTCTCTGCTCCTATACTCAAATCCTTTTGCAATGAAAGCTAACATACGCATTCGCTTTCTTTACTGCCTGCTGCACCTGCATGCCTACCTTCAATGACTGGTGTACCATGACACCCAGGTCTCGCTGCATCTCCCCCTTTCCCAATCGGCCACCATTTAGATAATAGTCTGCTTTCCTGTTTTTGCCACCAAAATGGATAACCTCACATTTATCCACATTATACTGCATCTGCCAAACATTTGCCCACTCACCCAGCCTATCCAAGTCACCCTGCAGTCTCCTAGCATTCTCCTCACAGCTAACACTGCCCCCCAGCTTAGTGTCATCCGCAAACTTGGAGATATTGCCTTCAATTCCCTCATCCAGATCATTAATATATATTGTAAACAGCTGGGGTCCCAGTACTGAGCCTTGGGGTACCCCACTAGTCACTGCCTGCCATTGTGAAAAGGACCCGTTTACTCCTACTCTTTGCTTCCTGTTTGCCAGCCAGTTCTCTATCCACATCAATACTGAACCCCCAATGCCTTGTGCTTTAAGTTTGTATACTAATTTTTTATGTGGGACCTTGTCGAAAGCCTTCTGGAAGTCCAGATACACCACATCCACTGGTTCTCCCCTATCCACGCTACTAGTTACATCCTCGAAAAATTCTATAAGATTCGTCAGACATGATTTACCTTTCGTAAATCCATGCTGACTTTGTCCAATGATTTCACCACTTTCCAAATGTGCTGGTATCCCATCTTTAATAACTGACTCTAGCAGTTTCCCCACTACCGATGTTAGACTAACTGGTCTGTAATTCCCCATTTTCTCTCTCCCTCCCTTCTTAAAAAGTGGGGTTACGTTTGCTACCCGCCAATCTTCAGGAACTACTCCAGAATCTAAAGAGTTTTGAAAGATTATTACTAATGCATCCACTATTTCTGGAGCTACTTCCTTAAGTACTCTGGGATGCAGCCTATCTGGCCCTGGGGATTTATCGGCCTTTAATCCATTCAATTTACCCAACACCACTTCCCGGCTAACCTGGATTTCACTCAATTCCTCCAACTCCTTTGACCCGCGGTCCCCTGCTATTTCCGGCAAATTATTTATGTCTTCCTTAGTGAAGACGGAACCAAAGTAGTTATTCAATTGGTCCGCCATATCCTTGTTCCCCATGATCAACTCCCCTGTTTCTGACTGCAAGGGACCTACATTTGTTTTAACTAATCTCTTTCTTTTCACATATCTATAAAAACTTTTGCAGTCAGTTTTTATGTTCCCTGCCAGTTTTCTTTCATAATCTATTTTTCCTTTCCTAATTAAGCCCTTTGTCCTCCTCTGCTGGTCTTTGAATTTCTCCCAGTCCTCCGGTATGTTGCTTTTTCTGGCTAATTTGTACGCATCATCCTTCGCTTTGATACTATCCCTGATTTCCCTTGTTATCCATGGATGTACTACCTTCCCTGATTTATTCTTTTGCCAAACTGGGATGAACAATTTTTGTAGTTCATCCATGCAGTCTTTAAATGTCTTCCATTGCATATCCACCGTCAACCCTTTTAGAATTAATTGCCAGTCAATCTTGGCCAATTCACGTCTCATACCCTCAAAGTTACCTTTCTTTAAGTTCAGAACCATTGTTTCTGAATTAACAATGTCACTCTCCATCCTAATGCTGCTGTAGATTTGGGAGGAACAACAGCAGCAACAGATTAGCAAGAGATACCACTGATTGGCTCTAGCCCAAGTGTGAGGAGAGGGGTGAAAACAGTTGAAAACTGAGGAATTGGCTGTGTAATTTGGTAAATCAGGCAATTTATCAGTCAATTTAAGCAGGACAGCTCTTTGCGAGCGGCAGTGAGTGAGCGGCCTAGTGAGGGAAGTGCCCTGTGAGAAAAGTGTAAATCTTTGGCTCGAGAAAGTGCCCTGTGAGAAAAGTGTGAATCTTTGGCTCGAGAGTCTTCGGAGAGGAGGCTGAGGAGAGGAGACCACGCAATACGCTTGAGAGGGAGACGAAAGAAGGAGATGTCAGGCAAGCTCATTCAGTGCGATGCTTGCAGTATGTGGGAGGTCAAGGACACCGCTGGTGCCTCTGGCTGCTACAAATGCGAAAAAAGCATCCAGGTAGAGCTCCTGAAGGGCCGTGTTGGGGAACTGGAGAAGCAAGTGGATGACCTCCGGTTCGTACGAGAAACGGAGTCGTTCCTCGACAAGTCCTACAGTACGATTGTTACACCTAAGGTACTGGAAGAGAGAAGGTGGGAGACAGTGAGAAAGGGAGGGAAGCATGGAATGCCAACGTCCCCGGGTGATGTACCTCTTGTAAACAGGTTCATCCGCTTAGAAGCTGTTGGGACAGAAGACGTGAGCGGCGGACTGGCCTGTGATGCGAATAGGGCTGTTGAGCCAAAACCAAAAAGGCCTAAGGCAGGCAAGGCCATTGTAGTGGGAGACTCCATCGTGAGAGGTACGGACAGGGGTTTCTGCGGCAACAGACGGGATGCGAGGATGGTGTGCTGCCTTCCCGGTGCCAGGATCCAGGATGTCACGGACAGAGTGCAGAAAATCCTCAAGGGCGAAGGTGAACATCCGGAAGTGGTAGTGCATGTCGGCACAAACGATGTCGGAAAGAAGGGGATGAATATTCTGCAACGTGACTTTAGAGAGCTCGGAAAAATGTTGAAAAGCAGGACCTCCAGGGTTGTTATCTCCGGTTTGCTTCCAGTTCCCCGTGCTGGCGAGAGCAGGAACAGGGAGATACGGGACCTGAATGTGTGGCTGAGGATCTGGTGCACGGGGCAGGGATTTAGATTCTTAGATCACTGGGATCTGTTTTGGGGTAAGGGGGAACTGTACAAAAGGGACGGATTGCATCTTACCAGGTGTGGGACCAGCATTCTGGCAGGCAGGTTTGCCACTGCTACACGGGTGGCTTTAAACTGAATAAGGGGGGTGGGGTGTTGAATGGGACAGTGGTAGATGGAGTTAAAGGGAAAGGGTTTCTTAAATGTGTGAGCGTAGAGACTGAAGGGTGTAAAATGAGGGTAGAAGAAATAGGTAGCAAGGTGAAAAGTAAAAGTGGCAGGCAGACAAAACCAGGGCAAAAATCAAAAAGGGCCACTTTTCAACATAATTGTGTAAGGGGTAAGAGTGTTGTAAAAACAAGCCTGAAGGCTTTGTGTCTCAATGCAAGGAGCATTCGTAATAAGGTGGATGAGTTGAATGTGCAGATAGCTATTAATGACTATGATAATGACTTAAATTATCTTATGTCACAGTTTTGATTAATATTGTTAACTCGGATAACATGTATTTTGTCCATTATCAGAATGAGGCCCAGCGCAAATTGGAGGAGCAGCTTCTCATATTTTGCTTGGGTATACACCCCAGCGGTATGAACATTGACTTCTCTAACTTCAGATAGCCCTTGTGTTCTCTCTCCATCCCCTCCCCCTTCACAGTTCTCCCACTAGTCTTACTATCTCCAATTACATTCTATCTTTGTCCCACCCCCTCCCCTGACATCAGTCTGAAGAAACAATTAGACAGGTACATGGGGTTTAGAGGGATATGGATGTAACCACAGGCAGGTGGGACTAGTGTAGATGGGGCACAGGTCTGAAGAAGGGTCTCAACCTGGAACATCGCCTGAGTAAAACCAAGCCATATACAAGTACAATAGATAATGCAAAGGGAAAAGTACCAGGGTACAAAATATAATGTTACAGCTACTGCAAAAGAGCAGATTAATAAAATGCAAGCCCCTAAAAATCATAGGTTGGGAGATTGGGACTACACTCTTGGCTTCTGAAAAGACTGTTCCATACTTTAAAAACAGCGAGGAAGATGCTATTCCTGAATGTGGTTAGTTTTAATTTAATTAGAGATACAATGTGGAAACAGGCACTTTGGCCCACCGAGTCCACGCTGACCAGTGATCACCCACACCCAAATGTGCTAACTCCGTACAGACAGCTCCCATAGGCAGGATTGGACCAGGGTCACTGGTGCTGCAAGGCAGCAACTCTACCGCTGCACCACTTGGTGGATCATGGTTGATCATCCAGAATCAGTTCCCCATTCCTGCTTTCTCCCCATATCCCTTGATCCCGTTAACCCTAAGAGCTATATCAAACTCTCTCTTGAATACATACAGTGAATTGACCTCCACTACTTTCTGTGGCACAATGAAAAAGTATTTGCTCATCTCAGTCCAAAATTGCCTACCCCTTATTCTTAAACTGTGACCCCTGGTTTTGGACTCCCCCAACATCGGGAACATTTTTCCTGCAAGTGGCCTGTCCAATTCCTTAAGAATTGTATATGTTTCTCTAAGATCCCCTCTCATCTCCTCTAAATTCCAGTGAATATAAGCCCAGTCGATCTATTCTTTCAAAACTTTCAAGCTTTAAAACCTCTGCTTGATGGGGGAAGGGTGAAAGGGGAAAGATGATAAGTCTGATTATTATTGGCTGCTTTCCCAAGGCAGCGTGAATTGTCAATGGAGTTGACGGGGCAGGTGACTGGTTGAAGGACAAGAAAACATCCACAACTCTCTGCCATTTTTTGCAGTCCTGTTCAGTTGAGCATATTGTCACGTGTACCGAGGTACAAGTGAAAAGCTTTTGTTGTGTGTTAATCAGTCTGTGGAAAGAAAATACATGATTACAAACAGGCCATTCACAACGTTCAGAAGATACACGATAAGGGAAGACGTGTAGTGCAAAATAAAGCCAGCAAAGTCCGATCAAAGATAGTCTGTTGGTCCCCAATGAGGTAGACGGTAGTTCAGGACTGCTTTCCAGTTGTGGTAGGTAAGTCTTACTTACTTACTTACTTACTGCCTATTATGCCTCCTGGCATGTAGGGCAGCAATGAAGATCCTCCACTCCTGTCTGTTCTGGGCAAGCTTCTGGACAGTACCCCAGGTCAGGTCTACAGTTCGACACCAGGTGTTTTTGGGTCTCCCTCTTTTCCTTTTCCCATCCGTTGTCCAGTGCAGGGCTATTCTTGGCCGATAGCCCTGGACGTCCATCACGCCCAGTAGTGTTGATTCCTTCAGTTGCTGTTTCCGTAACATATTTGTTTTATGAAACAGGGTTGTTAGCCCTGTGCTCAACCTCCAACCTGGAGGACCAGTGGATCGCTCTTCGTCTCGCCTCTACCCTCCACCTGTCCAGCATGGGAGACCCTAACAGGAGGCGAATCTCCCACTGTCATAGCTATAGGGGTCACTGAGACACACAAGCTCCCCGACCATATCAAGGTTGCAATCCAATGGTAGGACGATTCAGTTGCTTGAATCAACCTCCAGGTTGGAGGTTGAGCACAGGGCTAACAACCTTGTTTCGTAAAACAAATATGTTACGGAAACAGCAACTGAAGGAATCAACACTTGCAATCCAATGGTAGGACGATTCAGTTGCTTGAAAATACTGTTGCCTGATACCAGCCTTGGGCAGAGCTGTTGCCAAACCAAGCTGTGATGCATTTGATTCTACAGTTCATTTGTAGGAGTTGGTAAGATTTGAAAGAGATATTCCAAACCTTCTTGACTGTAGGTTCAATTGGTCCATGGCAAATTGTTGGTGATAGTCCTATCTTGGTGGGCCGAAGGGATATTTATGTAGGTGTTATTTATGCCGAGGAACTTAAAACCTTTGACCATCATTGATGTGTTATGTGTCTGGAAGATTGACTGAACGTTATTGTTTCTATGCTATGAATTCAAAAGTCAGTTGTATTATCTCTTAAAGTTGAATTGGTCTAAATTCAAAAGATTAGCTAATCCTCTAAATATATTATATGTTTTTATAATACAGATGTCAGTTTACATCGAAGATAGACCCAAATGTTGGAGTAACTGAGCAGGTCAAGCAACGTCTCTGGAGAGAAGAAATAGATGACGTTTCGGATTCAAAGCCTTCTTCCGACTGAGACTTAGCGGAGAGGAAAACTTGACGTATGAAAAGGTTCCAAACAAATCAAAGGCAGGATCAATGGCCAAGCAACGTGGAGCCATCACGTTAGGATGATTGAATTCATTTATGTTACTTAACATTGTCATTACCTAGACCTCCAAGCCCAATTCCATGATCTAACGCTATTTCTAATAGTTTTTGAGCATTAAAAAAATAAAGCCGCTGCCTCTCAGCTCCACTGACCCCACTTCAATCCTGACCTCCAGTGCTGCCTGGGTGGAGTTTGCACGTGCTTCCTGTAGCTGTGTGGGATTCTTCAGGTGCTCCAATTTCATCCTTTATCTCAAAGACGTTCAGGATGGAAGGTTAATTGACCACTGAAATTTGTTCCTCGAAGGGAGGTAGATAGTAAAATATGGGAGGAGTCATTGGGAAGGTAGGGAGGATAAAATGGGATTACTGTTTGATCTGCATAAATAATCAGTATGGACTTGATGGGCTGAATGGCCTGTTGCCATATGCATCCCTCTATCCCTAATGACTTTGAGACAGCCGCATTGTCATCCATCAGGACACAGCAGATTGCAAAGTAAGGCTGGTGTTGTAAATGGTTTAAATGCAGTTATATGTGGCCTGATCTATTTGGACAGTTCTCATTGTCGTGTGGCACATTTATAAGACAGATTGCAACATTTTTAAACTGTTTCTTTGACTCCTGCTTAACATCGCTGACTCTTGTTGAAAAATAGTGATTGCTATCCATGTGCAGCCAAAATGCAGAGCATAGAAACATGGAAAAATAGGTTCAGGAGTAGGCCATTCGGCCCTTCGAGCCAGCACCACCATTCAATGTGATCATGGCTGATCATCCAAGATCAGTACCCTGTTCCTGCTTTCTCCCCATATCCCTTGATTTCATTAGCGCTAAGAGCTAAATTTAACTCCCTCTTGAAAACATCTAGTGAATTGGCCTCCACTGTCTTCTGTGGCAGAGAATTCCACAGATTCACAACTCTCTGGGTGAATTTTTTTCCCTCATTTCAGTCCTAAATGGCCCACCCCTTAAGAATATACAGACCTTACACCATACATCTACACATTCTGCTCATCCTATATTAAGTTTAAACTTAATTTCCTGAAAATTTGATCTTTCTGCAAATTCGATGCCAAATCACAGTCTCAATAACAATGTGTTCAATTGTTTATCCTACGGACCCATCATAGATAAAGTGTGGCTTAGGAAATGAAGGACCTGCTCCATTGAACTCAAATTCAATTGCATTCACCGTCAATTTCAGTTAAATATTTTGATACATACTTTATAAACAAAAGTAATTTTTCGACTAATTTTTCAATTAAGATGTTCTGAAGGGCGTGAAAATAGAGCTTGAACATTCTCCCTGTGATCACGTGTGGTTTCTCCAAGTGCTCTGGTCACCTCTCATGTTCTAAAGACGTGCCAGTTTGTTGGTTAATTGGCTTTGTAAATTGTCCCTAGTGTGTACGATAGAACTAGTGTATGGGGTGATTGTTGGTCGGCACGGACTAGGTGGGCTGAAGGGCCTGTTTTCACGTTGTATCACTAATTGAAATAGTATTTTGGCAAGTCCAACAAGAAATCTGCCAGCGTGATGGTAAGGAGGATGCAGAAGGAGTCTTACTCCAGTCATTGTTAAATCGGGTGACCAATTTTGGACAAAGAACAACAAGCGTGTGACAACAACCTAGCAGCTCCAGTGACTGGAGTTCAATCCAAACATCTTTTACTATCTGGGTGGAGTTTGCATGTCCTCCCTGTGAGTGTGGGCTCCGATTTCCTCTTATACGCCAAAGATGTGTGAGGTTAGACCCTGTAATCTGTTTCTGGTGTCTAGGTAAATGGTAGAGTCCTGGGAGGAATTGATGGGAATCTGGGAGAGCAAATTTGGATCAGCGTAGGATTAGCATAGAAATAGTTGCCTGATGGTGAGCGTGGATAAGCTGGGGCCGGACTCTAATGAACCATCACCATACAGATCAGGACTGATCCTGTGCCTCTCATTCCACAACCTCTCTGATATATCTGGAAAAACAGCACCTTATCCACCCAACGGTATCAAAATTAAAATATCAAGTTTCAAGTAATACTCCTCACAATCCCCTTCCTCTCTTTGTTATGACCTCCCTTCCCCCCATCGTTATGCACACCCACTTCTCCCAGTCTGAAGAAGGGTTTCGGCCCGAAACGTTGCCTATTTCCTTTGTTCCATAGATGCTGCTGCACCCGCTGAGTTTCTACAGCATTTTTGTGTACCTTCTCCCATTAACTGTTTTGCTCATGGGGCTGTCCCACTGTACGAGCTAATTCAAGAGTTCTCCCGAGTTTCCCCTGATTCGAACTCGGAGATTTACGGTAATAGCCGCTCGTAGGTACTCGGGGGCTCTCGTGGACATTTTTCAACATGTTGAAAAATCTTTACTAGTCCTCCCGAGCTTAACGCATTGCCCGAGTGCCTGCCGTTAGCGTTACGAGCCACTAAGAGACGTCCCAAGCTCCAACGTACCCGCAACATACATTCTACGTGCTTACCATGAGTTTGATTTTTTTTTTTAAACTCGGGAGAGCTCTTGAATTAGCTCGTAGTGGGACAGGCCCTTCAGCAGGAGATACTGAGTTGGGTGGCACGGTGGCACAGCGGTCGAGCTAATGCCTTACAGCACCAGGGACTCGGGTTCGACCCTGACTACAGGTGCTGTCTGCACGGAGTTTGCACGTTCTCCCTGTGACTTGCGTGGGTTTTCTCTGAGATCTTCTCGTCGTCTCGTCTTCGAGACCCCTTCTCGTCTTTCTAAACTCCAGTGAATATACGCCCAGTCAATCCATTCTTTCATCATATGTCTCTAAAACTATTCCGTCACAGATGCTGGGAAACCTGTTGGGTAACTCTGGCACTTAGCGCAAGGTTCCAGTTTCTTCAGTATCCTTTGTTTCCTCTCAACCTCCCTTTATCCATCAATGTACTTAAACTGTAATGGTTTATTATTAATGTTTAATGTTCTATGTGTTATTCTTAATTGTTACTGTATGTGGTGTTGTTACTTGCGAGCGGAGCACCAAGGCAAATTCCTTGTATGTGTACATACTTGGCCAATAAACATATATATTCATCCATTCATTCATTCATCATTCATTCATTCATTCATTCATTCAATGATTGAACATCCGCAGGGTTCTGACGTGGACAATTCAAAAGGTTTATGTTCCTATGTAAATAAATGTTAATTCACCTCAGTCTTAAAAGATTTAGATGAGATCCTTTTGATTGTTTGATTTAACGATACAGCATGTAAGCAGGCCCTTCTGCCCACAAGTGCACGCCAACCATCAATCACCCATGCACACTAGTTCTCTGTTAATCCCACTATCACATCCACTCCCTACATACTCGGAACAATTTACAGAGGCCAATTCACTTGCACACCTTTGACATGGGAAAGAAAATCGGAGCACCCGGAGGAAACCCACACACTCACAGGGAGAATGTGCAAATTTCCACACAGACAGCACCCAAGGTCAGGATTGAACCCGGGTCTCTGGCGCTATGAGGCAGCAGCTCTGCCAGCTGCTCCACTGTGCCGCCCATTATCAAAAGGTGTTGGCTATGAGGACTAACACCTTTTCCTGAGGCTTTATCTTTTAGTCCTCCTCCTTCAGTGCCTCTAAGAATGGGATATGCTGGGATTTTAATGGGCTCTTTGCTCTCACTTCAGGCTGGGGAAAAATGAGGAGTTGCAGATGATTTGACTCAGTTTTGATTTTCCAGATGTGACATCTTTGACCATTCACTTGTTTCTAAGTCTGTTTCAAAGCTAATAGGCATCGAATAAGAGCAAGTAGACTGTCCTACTTCATTCTGCAACCTCTGCTCAGCACTGCATGTTTGATTAATAGTGAGTTAGTTCCACTTATAGACTGTGCAGTGGAGCACACTGGCTCTGCTGGGGCAACTAAATAATGGGAAGTTAAGTTATTAGGCGGCATCTGAAATAAAAATTCTCACGTCCCCACACTATCCATCAGTTATGACACAGAGACAAGAATCAACTCATCCATGTCGGTAATTTTTCAGTCTAACAGGAAGCATTCATCAAAATGTGGATCATACAAACCGCCAAGATGTTGGATAATGATATGTGTTTTTTTGCATGATTTAGGCGAGGCTATACAGTGGTACAAAAAATGATTGCCTCATGAGAATATTGAAATTACTGTAAAAGCAAGAATAGCAATGTGGATCTGTGATGATATAGCTCTTATTTGTATAGTTCAGGGCATTTAAAGTTTAAATGAAAATGTGCGCAATTAATGTTTCATTATATCAGGACAGATCTCTGGAAAAATCGTGCACCTTTTCTCAAAGTTGTGGGATTCAAGATAGAATATCACTTTCTTCCAAGGGTCTCAGCAGTGAAATATTGGGCATGAAACTCAAGTGACAGAACAGTTCTTAAGCAGATACACAGGCAATGTGTTCCCTCTGATTATCTACCCTCTGATTAAATCAATTCCTCCTTACTTCCTTTCTAAAAAAGCGTCCTTTAATTCTGAGACTTCGATCTCTGGTCCTAGACTCTCCCACCAATAGAAACATCCTTTCCACATCCACTCTATCTATGCCTTTCATTATTCTGTAGGTTTCAATGAGGTCCCCCCTCAACCTTCTAAACTCCAGCTAGTACAGGTCCAGCACATCATATGCTAACCCACTCATTCCTGGGATTATTCTTCAACACCTCCTCTGGACCCTCTCCAGAGCCAACACATCCTTCTTCAGATATGGAGCCTAACATGGGAACATCGCTGTGCTGCGGCTGCAGAGCGTCCAGCCGCGGGCGGGCGGCACTGGATTTCAACACCTCCTCTGGACCCAGTGTCTCCAGCGAGCCTGAGAACTTTGGACACACACGGCGATGATCCCTTCGCGGCAGAGGGCCTTCTGAGCCAAATATGGACCCCGACCTCGGGTGGACTATGAGGGGGAGAACTGGATAATTTTAGTGCCTTCCCTCACAGTGAATTCTGCTGTGGGGGGACATTTCTTGTTGATTTCTATAGTGTACTGTTCTGTGTCTTTTTTCACTTTTTTGTTTTTATGGATTTATTGACATTTGATCTGTTCAATTAATTTAATCAATCTCTGTAAAGCACTTTGGTTCAAATAGTGGTTTTGTTGAAAAGTGCTATATAAATAAAGATTATTATTATTATTATTATTATTAAATTAGCTCACAGGACTCCAAATGCAGCCCGACCAGTGCCTTATAGAGCCTCAGTGTTACGTCTCTGTTTTTGGATTCCAGTCCTCTTAATCTAAATGCTAGCATTTAATTTGCCTTCCTTACTACTGATTTGTCTTGCAAATTACATTTTTTGGGTGTCCTGCACTAGCACTTTCAAGTTCCTTTGCACCTCCGATTTCTGGATACTCTCTCCATTTAGAAAATTATCTACACCTTTATTTTTATTACCAAAATGCATGAATCCGCACTTTTCTATACTGAATTTCATCTGGAGTTTCTCCAGCAGTTTTGTTAAAGCTCCAGATTCCAGCATCTGCAGTCCCCCGTGTGTCTGTTTTTAGATTGTGTTCCATTCAACGTCAGTCAATGCAGAGAGCCGTTCCCTTAAAGATGTATTCAACATAATGTTACAATCACAATGGGATTTTGAAAAGTGTAGATTCTTGCCATTTCTCAGAGACGCGCCTATTGAAGAAGGTGGGACCCAGTGCTCATTCTTATAAACCTTGCCATGGGAAGAAATAGTGAGCCAACTGCAGGATCTACTGATTATCCTTCTGTAACTGAGAATGTTCAAACTTTCAGAGTTACAACTTTGGGTAGATGCACCATTAAAAGGACATAAAGTGCTGGAGTAACTGAGCGGAACAGGCAGCATCTCTGAAGGACATGGATAGACAATGATATGGACGGCATAGTGATGTAGCGATAGACTTGGTGCCGTGCAGCGCCGGAGACGCGGGTTCGATCCTGACTACAGGTGCTTTTCTGTATGGAGTTTGTACGTTCTCCACATGACCTGCATGGGTTTTCTCCGAGATCTTCGGTTTCCTCCCACACTCCAAGGACGTACAGGTTTGTAGGTTAATTGGCTTGGTGTACTGTAAGTGTACAATTGTCCCTAGTGTGTGTAGGATAGTATTAATGTGCGCGGATTGCTGGTTGGTGCGGACTCGGTGGGCAAAAGGATCTGTTTTTGTGCTGTATCTCTAAACTAAACTAAACTAAACTAAACTAAACAAAGTGTCTGAAGAATGGTCTCGACCCAAAACATCATCCATTCCTTCTCTCCAGAGATGCTGCCTGTCCGGCTGAGTTACTCCAGCATTTTGTGTCTATTTTCATCTTAAAATAAACCATTTTTGGTGTCGGGACCCTTCTTCAGACGGTCGGCGTTCCAGGCCGTACCAAGCATTTATTAGGATGGAACTCAAAGGAAATTATTAGGTTCTGCAATTTTCAGAGAATCCAGTCTACTAGATGTGGTGCAGGTAATAATTACCCCAAAGGATATGACATTATGTGTAGGAAGGAACTGCAGATGCTGGTTTACACCGAAAATAGATAAACATGCTGGAGTAGCAATGGGTCA
Source organism: Leucoraja erinaceus (assembly GCF_028641065.1). Taxonomy (NCBI): domain Eukaryota; kingdom Metazoa; phylum Chordata; class Chondrichthyes; order Rajiformes; family Rajidae; genus Leucoraja; species Leucoraja erinaceus. Next base: position 19,840,909 of record NC_073379.1, on the reverse strand, counting down.
TGCAGCAACTCTGGAGAAAAGGAACAGGTGACGTTTTGGGTTGAGACCATTCTTCAGACTTGTATGACAATAATATTTGTGCTGCAATATTTTAGAATTGCCAATTGCCCCGCTGTGCCATCTGGGGAAAAGGTAGCTGTCCCTTGTAGGTTTTCCAAACTGTGTCCCATATTAAAGTGCACAAGAATATAGAGCACAAATCCAATTGCATCACCATTTATTTTTAACCTGCAGTTTAATCAGTCATTTTATATAAAGAAAAATTGAATAATTAGCATCATAGGCGATTCCCCCCCACCCTTTCTGAGATGCGGACATCACTGGTAATCCATCCTTTGACTGCCTGTCCTTAATTGCCCTTGAGATAGTAATAGTGGGCTGTGTTTTTCATAAATTAATACTGTCTAATCTTATCTGAAGGTCATTTAATTCAAATGATTTGCGAATTTGGTCTTCATGAACACTAAATTCCCAAATTGCTCTAATTTTGCAAGGTTTAATTTGATTTATTAGGCAATACAAAAATCTTAATACAAAATGCAACTTTGAACTAATCCTGAATGATTCAGGGATGTAAATATTTACATGCATCCAATTTAGATGAAACTTGCTTTTATCTACCCCCTTCCTCCATCCCCCACCCACCCACTGCAACCTATGAACCCCCTTCAACTTACTGTATAAACCCCTACACACATGCACATGCATCCTTGCTTTAGTTAATTACTAATATTGATGATTGTTCTAAATGGTGTTCGGTAATAATTCTGTCAAATGGTTCGAAATAATAATTTCTGCTCATTGATGATCATTAAGGGGCGGTCCCACTTGGACAACCTAATCCGTGAGTTCTGGCGAGTTTGCCCGCCAGAACTCGCAACATGGTCGACACGATGTCGTAGGACGACTTTGTAACTCTCCTTCATGCTCGAGAATAGTCCCCACATACTCGAGGTCTCAGCTAGGTAGCGCCGTATTTTTCAACATGTTGAAAAATGTCCGCGTGAAAAAAGGTCGCCATGGAAAAAATTGATACTTTTTTTACTCATAGGTTTAGTCGTAGTAGGTCATAGTAGGTCGGCATGTTAATTGTAGGTAATCGAGGCTAGTCGAAGGTAGTCAATGGTAGTCATAGATAGTCTTCATCATAGTCAAAGGGAGATCGAAGAGTGGTTGAAGGGAGGTTGAAGGGAGGTTGAAGGGAGGTTGAAGGGAGGTTGAAGGGAGGTTGAAGGGAGGTCGAAGGAGATCGAAGGAGGTCGTCTTCACTCTCCACTATTCGGTGTCCAATTTTCTCAAAGTTAGTCGTAGCTAGACGTAGCTAGTCGTAACTAGTCGAATCTAGTCTTCAACATAGTCGAAGGAGGTCTTCAACATGACATTTTTTCAAACTCTCCTAAACACTTCTAAACTCACCAATTAGGTCGACCAAGTGGGACAGCCCCTTAACTGCATGTCCGAAAATCTGTCAGAAATCCCACATCTGTTAACGTCACCCATTCCTTCTCTCCAGAGATGCTGCCTGTCCTGCTGATTTGCTCCAGCAATTTGTTTCCCACATCTGTTGTCTGAATACCAATTGTTCACAATCCATATTTAACCCTGCTAATGTCTTTGGTTTTTGGATGCTGGGTTTACAGAGCAGTATACTGAGGCATGAACTCCATAGATTGAAATGAAATTGATTTGGGTTGCATTTTTGGTTTAGATTAGTTTAGAGATACAGCACGGAAACAGGCCCTTCGGCCCACCGGATCGGTGCCGACCAGCGATCCCCTCAAATTAACATCATTCTACACCCTCTAGGGACATTTTTTACATTTACCAAGCCAATTAACCTACAAACCTGTATGTCTTAAAGTGTGGGAGGAAACCGAAGATCTCAGAGGAAGCTGGAAGACATCATTGTTTTCAAGTAAGTGTCTACATTTTCTGTCAAATGATTCCAAGGCAGATACATCAATAGGTGGATATGAACCAAACTCTATCTACACTATGCTATCTACATAACACTGAGCAAGTCTGCTGCCATGACTAATGAGATTATGAACTTCCACATCCCACTGCAAAGATGCAGACTCCAGTGAGTGGATCTGGAAATGTTTATTTCAGAGAGTTGGAAGCACATGCTGATGTTGCTCAGATCCATTAGGGAGTCGTGGTGAATTGTCCCTGAGCTAACTCCATGGTACTCAGCTGATGTAATCCCATTTTGCAGTGCCATTGCAGATACAGTGCTATCTGCTGGCTCTACAACCTTCAGCCACGCCACCCTTCAGCTGGTGTTGTTGGTACAAGCCTCTCAGGCCACTCCGACTTAAATGTTTTACTGACCTAATGCAACAAATTGCAGCAAATTGTGGTCGCAGCCCAGACCATCACACAAACCAACCTCCCTTCCATTGACTCCATTTGTGGGAGCAAAGAGATTCACTGCAGGGGGAGGCCGTTGGGCCCATTGCCTTTCAATATGCCATTCAATATGGATAGGGCAGGTTTAGAGGGATATGGGCCAAATGTAGGCAAGTGGGACAAGTGTAGATGGGACATATTGGCCGGCGTGGGCAAGTTGGGCTGGAGGACCTGTTTCCACACTGTGTGATTCTTTGACTCTATGACTCTAACTAGACTAAGTGGGACCTGTTGGGTCCCAGCATCACACGGGAGGGCTGGTCACCAATGCAATTTTCCACCTATCCACCAATTCCAATATTGCTTGCCAGTGGGGGGGGGGGGGGGGGGGGGGGGGGGGCTCTCTGTTGCGCTAGTATGGGTATTGCGGGCCAAAGGTACTGGTTTCCAGAGGGCTAGTACATTGTGGGCCGAGTGGATTCCTGGGCTGGCATCCAACTGTTGCAACGATTTTAAAAGCCAAGTCAAGGCAAACAATTAGGCTGCAGCCACCTGACAATCAAAATTCATTTTGTGAACACAAACTTGTTAAAAAAATGCGAGGCAAACAATTGGGCTGCAGCCACCTGACACCCAACATTCATTTTGTGAACACAAACTTGTTATAAAGGCGAAGCAAACTATTGGGCTGCAGCCACCCGACAACCAAAATTCATTTTGTGAACACAAACTTGTTAAAAAAATGCGAGGCAAACAATTGGGCTGCAGCCACCTGACACCCAACATTCATTTTGTGAACACAAACTTGTTATAAAGGCGAAGCAAACTATTGGGCTGCAGCCACCCGACAACCAAAATTCATTTTGTGAACACAAACTTGTTAAAAAAGGCGAGGCAAACAATTGGGCTGCAGCCACTTTAGAGCCGCATCGAGGGGACTCACCGTGGAGTAGACGTGCGTTCAGTGTTATTTGCAGCTCAGAGAGCCGTGACCCTCTCGCTTCCTGGGTCTGGCAGAGACTGAGTGAGGCACTACACTTCCGGGTTTTATAGACCCTCTCCCTGCCGCCAGCGGGGGCAGCAGAGAGAATGGGAATGACGCGGCGTGATGATGTTTGACACGCGGTGTTTTTTCAAGTGTCGTAACATTTTTTTTGTCGCCACTGGATTTTGAAATGTTCAAATTCTTTTGGCGACACTGATATGACTGGCAAAATCGTACTTTAGCACTATATCTTGTGTGATTTGGCCTTAATTGCTTCTGTTGCGAAGAATTCTGCAGGTTCAAATCCCATTGGGGGAAAAATGGATCTTGCGACGTCAGTAATGTCCTTGTATCCTGTTGCGCCATCGGACACTCAAGGGTTAACATACAAATCTATAAGATTGCTTCATATGTTGTACAAGACCACCCATGAGAGACGTGATGATGAGTTGCAGTTAATGAGTGCATAGAATTTCCAAGAAGAGGGGTGGGGTCTTGACACATCCTTATCGACACTCCCACTCCCCTGACATCAGTCTGCAGAAGGGTCTCGACTCGAAACATCACCCATTTTTTCTCTCCAGAGATGCTGCCTGTCCCGCTGAGTTACTTCAGCATTTGATGCCTATCTTGGGGTTGGGTTGACCTGCCAGATATAAGATTGTGTCCTTATCAAGGTTGGTGAACATCGAGCTGGAGGTTTAGTAGATGTCTCATAATGCGTTCATGAGAGTGGCTGACTCTGAGAGGGAGTTGCACCCAGAGAGATCCTTGAGTTCATTGTTCATTGTCAATCAGCAGGTCGGTTAGACCTCCTTTGGAGACCTCTGGCAGAAGTAGTCTTCTCCTAACGGGTTGGACCCAGTGAACCGTCTTTAGAAAATTTGCCCCATGCATTAGTGATATCAAGCAAAGGTTATACAAGACAATTCTAATCTTCATGATGATCTGTCACGTGATGTTGGCTTCATGTTCATATGCATTAGGGTTGTCTACAGATAAAATGTAATTACCAGATGCACTGTGAGCTTCCTGTCTCTGCTGCTCACCATCATTGTGCCATTCTCTTTGCTCTACTTATTATACTTGAATTTGGCTTGGTTTTATTTATGTATAGCATTATCTAGTTTGATTACATAGCATGCAAAACAAAGTATTCCACTGTACCTCGGTACATGTGACAACAATAAACCTAACCCCTACCAAACTACTATGGGTGGCACGGTCGACAGCAGTAGGGTTGCTGCCTCACAGCACCAGAGACCTGATTTGATCCTGACTATTGATGCTGGATGTACAGAGTTTTCACATTCTCTCCGTGACCGTGTTAGTTTTCCCGGGGTGCTCCGGTTTCCTTCTACACTGCAAAGACATACAGGTTTGTAGGTTAATTGGCTTTGGTAAAAAGATTACAAATTATCCCTAGTGTGCTTTTTCAGCAGGGTATTCTGTAGTCTGTTCGATACTCTGAGTGTCGCCACGAGCAGTGGCTGCCTCGCCAACAGTCTGTCTCTCCTTTTTTCTTTTTTGTTATTTTTTAGTATGTGTTAAAAAGTATGTTTTTGTGTTCCTTGGTTTGTTTTATGTGTGTGGGGGGTTTGGGGGAAACTTTTTTTCAATCTCTTACCTCGACGGAGATGCAATTTTTCTTCCATATCGTATCTCCGTCCGCACTATGGCCTAACATCGTGTAGTTGGCGGCCTTTCCTGGAGACTGACGGCCACTCCAAGCTGCAGGAGTCTGTGGGGACTTTAACATTACGATCCCTTCATCAGGGATCGAGGCTCCAACCACAGGGCCTATGGACTTTAACATCGTGAAACCTGCGGTGTCTGGTAAGAAGAGGCCGACTCAGGAGCTGCATGTCGCGGAGAGAGTTTCAACTGACCCGACACAAGAGTTTCGATGAAAGAGTTTCGATCACCCAGATGGATGGTTTGACTGCCCTAACCGCAGGAGAACAAAGGGTAAGACAATTTAACTTTATTGCCTTCCATCACAGCGAGGAATGTGGAATCCACTGTGGTGGATGTTTATGTTAACTTTTATGTGGTTGTGTGCCTTGTTGCTTTTCACGGGTGGTTACGATGGTGCAGGTATAGAGTTGCTGCCTTACAGCGAATGCAGCACCGGAGACCCGGGTTCGATCCCGATTACGGGCGCTGTCTGTACGGAGTTTGTATGTTCTCTCCATGACCTGCGTGGGTTTTCTCCGTGATCTTTGGTTTCTTCCCACATTCCAAAGACGTACAGGTTTGTAGTTTAATTGGCTTGATAAATGGAACAAATGTCCAGTATAAAATTGTCCAACTTCCCGTATAGTCCCTGGTGGACTCTTCAGAAGTGATTACCACAAGGTACAAGTTACTTATTATTGCTTTAGGGTAACTCAAATTTCACTTAATGGGTACATGTGACAATAAACTGACCTTGACACCTTAAAACCTTGACCTTTAAAAATGTTAGTCCAATGTATTTTGTCTCTCATCATGTCTTCAGCCTTCAGTCCTTTAGTTACAGTTCCATAGTTTCTTTGTTTTGATAGTTATGATATGTTCAATTTGTAGTTAAAGTCTGCTGATATTTTAATGTTCTGTCTGATGCCATGCAACCATTGTTCTTGAATAAATGTTTTAAAATGCTACTACAGGATTTATTATCAAATCATTGAGAATTCTGTGATCCTACATTCACTGGTGAGCAAGGAATCATAGATTTTTTTCGGAAAATAGACACAAAATGTTGGAGTAACTCAGCGGGTCAGGCAGCATCTCTGGAAAGAAGGAAGGGTGAAGTTTCGGGTCAAGACCCTCTTCAGATTTTTTCAGATTTTTTTTGTTTTGCTTCGTTTAGCGATAAAGCACAAAAACAGGCCCTTCATCCCTCCGAGTCCACACAAAGTAAACCCTGCACATTAAGACAATCCTACACACAAACGGGATAATTTACAATTTTTACCAAAGCCAATTAACCTACAAACCTGTACGTCTTTGGAGTGTGGGAGGAAACCGGTGGCGCAGCGGTAAATTTGCTGCATTACAGCAAATGCAGCGCCGGAGACCTGGGTTTGATCCCGACTACGGGTGCTGTCTGTACGGAGTTTGTACGTTCTCCCCATGACCTGCATGGGTTTTCTCCGAGATCTTCGGCTTCCACCAACTCTCCAAGATGTACAGGTTTGTAGGTTATTTGGCTTGGTAAATGTAAAAAAATCCCTAGTGTGTGTTGGATAGCGTTAATGTGCGGGGATCGCTGGTCGGCGCAGACCTAGTGGGCCAAAGGGCCTGTTTCCAAGCTGTATCTCTAAACTAAACTAAACTAAACTAAACTAAACTAAACTAAACTAAACTAAACTAAACCTAGCGAAAACCCACGCAGGTTACGGGGAGAATGTACAAACTCTTTTAGGACAGCACCCATAGTCAGGATCGAACCCGGGTCTCTGGAGCTGTGAGGCAGCAACTCTTTCGCTGCGCTGATAATTCTGGATCCATGACATTCTCAGCAGAGCAGTTTACCTCTACCACTTAATTTGCGTCTTTTTTTAAAAAAAGTTAACTAGCCCAAAGTATTTCAAATATCCATGGCTCCGTAACTTTGTTTAACGTGAACAGAATTTTTACAAACATCCAGTTTATTCTGATCTCTTTTAGATGAGCTCTCCGCATTTTGGTTGAGATGAATGCTGATATTTCAATCAAATGCACAAACATCAAACCTATGCTGGAACAGGGGAAAGATAAAATAATCTTATCGCAAGCAGCCAAGATCAGTTCAAGGAGAAAATGGTCTTCTATTAATTTCTCAAGGGTAAAAGCCAATATTGTGTATTTTGATGAAATAAGCATATTGCAGATAGAACCGACAGATAATGCCAGGATGGGAGATAGACACTTCAGCTGTTTTTTGCCTGTAGAATAATGAACCAGCTGTGCTTGCATTTACTAGTTCACATTGAAAAGGGCAAGTGAATGCTGTACGGGCATGTTCCTGTTATTGAAATATCATTCAAAGCTCATTATCAGCTTTGGTGCAGGCAAGCAGCACCCTTTCATATTTACCAAGATGCCTCTGCAATGAATTTTTATTTAAATCTCTCTCTCTCTCCGCTCGAGAATGAATGACTAAATATTGAAGTTAAATCCGAGGCTGCAAGTCAAGACGGCATCTTGGAAATAATAAATAGTGAGAGGAACAAGGGGGACACCTGTCAGAAAATGAAGAAGTTAATCAAAGTTAATCATTCGATTTGCTGCTTACACAACCTTCCACTGTGTTTGGTAGTTAAACACTGGTGGGAATTTGCACTTGCCGATGACTCAGAAACAGTTCCGTTCAGTTTCAGTTTCAGTTTAGTTTAGTTTGTTATCACGTGTACCGTAGTACTGTGAAAAGCTTTTGTTGCGTGCTAACCAGTCAGCAGAAAGACAGCTACATGAACCATTGAACCATTTGCAATGAGTAAATACATGATAAGGGAATAACGTTTAGTGCCTTCCAAGGTAAAGCCAGCAAAGTCTGGTCAGGGTTAGTCCGAGGGTCAACAAAGAGGTAGATAGTAGCTCAGCACTGCTCTCTGTTTGTGGCCAGGTGATAACAGCTGGGATGAAACTGTCCCTGAATCTGATGGTGTGCTTTTTCACACTTCTATACCTTTCGCCTGATGGGAGAGGGGAGAAGAGGGAGTGACCAGGGTGCGACTCGTCGTTGCTTCTGGCCAAGAGATTAATAATGTGAGCTCAGATCATCCTCTGTTTGGTGAGCTGGCTGAACCTGCCGTTCTCGAAATCTCCTCTTACTTAAAACAGATTCTTCCAGGAATTTTTATCCTCGCTGAGCAGCAAAACCCTGCCCGGCATTTATGGTCACCTTGTGGACTATTGTGTGATGACTCGCGTCTGTAGTTGCTAGGTAGTCCGCCTGTTAAATCCCATCTCTCACTCTTCCTGGCTTTCAAAACTATTATCTCTGAAAGGTTAAAAGAATGTTGCAGGACACCGTAACACATACGATTCGGAAAGTACAGGTGCCAAGAGAAAATTAGCACAGGGGGCACGGTGGTGCAGTTGCTGCCTTACAGCACCAGAGACCCGGGCTCGATTCTGACCACACGCGCTGTCTGCACGGAGTTTGTACGTTCTCCCTGTGACCGCATGCGTTTTCTCAGGGTGCTCCGGTTTCTTCCGACACTACAAAGACGTACAGGTTTGTAAGTTATTTGGCTTCTGTAAATTGTAAATTATCCCTAGTGTGTGTAGGATAGTGCTAGTGTACGGGGTGATCGCTGGTCGGCGTGGACGTGGTGGGCTGAAGTGCCTGTTTCAGCGCTGTATCTCTAACGTCTAAAGTCTAAAGAAAGCATACGTTTGTTTCATTGATCTACCCGAATCAATATATAGATTTGTATTGATGTTGAAGGTAGAAACAAAGAACTACAGTCAACACACAAAAGGACACATAGTGCTGAAGCAACTTAGCAGGTCAGGCAACATCTCTGGAGGACATTGACAGGTGAAGTTTTGGGTCAATACCACTGTTCAGATTGATCGTAAGGTGGGAGAAGAAAGCTGAAAAAGGAGAGAGGCAAAGCAAGGTGTGGTAGGTGGATAGGCAAATGTTTGGAACAAAGGCCAGAGATAAGAACAGAAGGTGTGAGATGGGTTTGATGAGTTGCAGATTGTGAAGCCAGAGGAAAGTAGTAGGAGAGGCTAGAGGGGCGTAAGGAGGGATGGGGAGGGGACAATTAGGGTGGGAAAAAACAAGGGGGGGGGTGGTCTGTGAGCAAAAGGGGGGAGGGGGTTTGGGGGGGAGGGGGGGTGGATGGGGAGGGGGGGTTTGTTAAAAGTTACCTAAAATTGGAGAATTCAATGTTCATACTGTTGGGGTCTAAGCTAGTCAAGTGGAATATGAGGAACTGTTCATCTGGTTTGCGTGTGACCTCACTCTGGCATTGAAGGAGGTCCAGGACAAAAAGGCCATTGTGGGATGGGAAGGGGCGGTATTGATGCTACCTCTCCTGTTGAGTTGCACCAGAACTTTTTTTATAAGACAGCATCTGCAGTTTCATTTGTCTAATTATATGTGTTGCTATTTTCTGCTGATCTTAAATTATTCTTTACCTTTCATTGTATTTTAAATTTCAAATATACTTTTGAATGCCAGTGACTTGAAAAGCCATTAGAAATTGAAAATATACACAAAATCCTGGAGTAACTCAGCGGGTAAGACAGCATCTCTGGAGAGAAAGAAGAGGTGAGGTTTTGGGTAGACACCCTTCTTCAGTTTCCGAGTCTAAACTCTACCGCTGTTGCGATCAACTCTACCACTATTGCAACCCAAAATTTTGTGGTGGCTATGTAGAAGATCTCGCCCCAGATGAACATAGTGTGACTGTCTTCTCAAGCTCTGAAGAAACTCTCTTCCCTGAATCACATCTTTGAATTTCTTTGCATCCATTGGAGCAGAAAGCTGAGACTGAATTCCGCACTCCATCCAAATGGCATAATTTATACAATCCAATATCTCTTTGCAATGGGCAGTAACAGACTGAGTTATCTCCTTAAACCTTGAAGTGTCTGAGAAAAGGAAATGCGTCATTTTGGGAATAGTTTTAGTATTGCTGTGTCTCATATGATTCATTTAAGACATTTCCTTTATTGACTGTTGAACAGCTCATCATATTCTGAAGAGAAGCCAAGATGAAGTACTTGAGGCAACGGAGTGAGCTGTAAACGTTTAATGTTACGACTTGGAGTAGTGCTTCATACCCTTTTTTTCCAAGAAGGTTTAAGAGATTTTGTCTGAAAGACTCTTCAGAAAAATTACTGTGTCAAATTATGTCAATAGCATTGTGATTTGGGTGTGAGGATGTTGAATTTTCCTCAGAGCTTAGCGATAGATGATACTTGCTGAGCACATCCAGAACTCAGGGGGATAGTGTAGTTTACATTCGAGATACAACATGGAAACAGGCCCTTCGGCTCTCCGAGTCCACGCCGACCAGCAATCCCCACACACTGACATTATTCTACACAGGAGGGACATTTTACGATTTTACCAAGCAAATCAGCCTACAAACCTGTACGTCTTTGGAGTGTGGAAGGAAGCAGGAGCACCCGGCGAAAACCCACACAGGTCACGGGGAGAACATACAAACTCCGTACAGATAGCACCCATTGTCGGGATTGAAACCAGCGCTATAAGGCAATATCTCCACCGCTGCGCCACCGTGCCTGCCCGTATTCTCCCCATACTCTCCTGTCGACTGTTCTACAGGGAACAATCTCATTTACAGTAGAAACATGGTAGTTCTAGCAGGAGAATGCAGTGTAGTCCTTAATATCTCTGTCAACTAAATGATAGGGAAGCAAGTTTCTTCGAACTGGCAATGTAAGGTAGCAACACTACCACTGTGCTGCCCTGTTTTAGAGTCATACAGCACAGAGACCGGTCTTTCAGCCCAGCAAGTCAACCCCCTGCATGAAGCACCTTTTTACTCTAAGCCCAAACTAATCCCATTTTATTATTCATAAATTCCCATTATCTGCACTAAATTCTCCACCTCACCTACACTGGCGATAATTTATATCAGCCAAACAACCTCTCAACCCACACATCTTTGTGACGTGAGAGGAATCCGGAGCACCGGGAGGAATTGTGACCATAAGATATAGGAGCAGAATTTGGACCAACAAATCTGCTCCACCATTCCTTCAGAACCTTCTGGATTTTGTAGTCGGCAGGGCAGTACTCTACATATCGCCAACTTGTACAATTTTACATTTTTATCAAGCCAATTAATCAAGCCAATTAACCTACAAACCTGTACGTCTTTAGTGTGGGAGGAAACCGAAGATCTCGGAGAAATCCCACGGGGAGAACGTACAAACTCCATACAGACAGCACCCGTAGTTGGGATCAAACCCGGGTCTCTGGCGCTGCATTTTCCTGTAAGGCAGCAACCTGTGCCGCTGTGACATTCATTCATGGCTGATCTATCTTTCCCTCTCATCCCCATTCTCCTGTCTTCCCCCCGCAACTTTTGACGCACTTGTTAATCAAGAACCTATCAATCTCCAGTTTAAAAGTAACCAATGATTTGGCCTCCACCACCATCTGCAGCAATGAATCTCACAGATTCACCATCCTCTGGATAAAGACGTTCCTCATCTCCATTCTATAGGTACATCCTTTAGGTTTTGAGGCAGCGGCTCTACGGACTTCATCACTGTATTGCCCTGACGACACTGTACCCAGGTTAAACTCCTCAAGGAATCAATGAGCCCATTCATTTAAATGGGGATTTAATTACTGCAGAAAGTGAGGAATAAGTACTTTACATTTCTTAATCATTCATATTTGCTGTAATATTTTTAATATTTTGAGAGTCTAAGCTTTATTAAGCTTTTTAAATTTTTAATTAAAAGGGTTGATTTATAAATTTTAATAATGGTGTATTTAATTTTTAATGGTTTTTGGATTCTCTTTACTGTCAAAGATATTTAGAAATGTTCAAAGGGCTTGCTGGTTTAGAATCAAAGAATTGTTGAACGGAAAGAGGCCCTTTATCCCAACATACATGCCGACCACGATGCCTATCTAAGCTTATCCGATTAGCGTTATTGAGTCATGGAGTCATAAAGCATGGAAACCGGCCCTTCAGCCCAGCTTACCCATGCAGACCAGGATGCCCAATCTACACTAGTCCCACCTGCCGCGTATGTCCTATATCTCACTAAACGTTTCCTATTCACGCCCCTGTATTTGCCAGGGTGGCACAGTAGTGGTGCAGAAGAGCTGCTGCCTCACAATGCCAGAGACCTGAGTTCAATCCTGACTATGGGTGCTGTCTGTGTGGAGTTTTCACGTTCTCCCTGTGACCCCGTGGGTTTTCTCCGGGTGCTCCGGTTTCCTCCCATACTCCAAAGACATGCTGGTTTATAATTGGCCTATGCAAATTGTCTGTAGTGTGTAAGAGAGGAGTAGTGGACGGGTGATCATTGGTCGGAGCAGACTCGGTGGGGCAAAGGGCCTGTTTCCATGCTATATCTCTAAAACTAAACTAAAATTTGCCATTTGCCCATTTGCCCATTTGTCTGCATTTGGCCCATCTCACTTTTTGTTCCATGTCGCTGTTTAAATTCTTTTAGACATTGTAATTGTACCGGCTCTATCACATTCTAAGGAAACACCAGTTCATAAATAAAGACAACATGTACAAGTAAGTATCAAACCATAACATTGTTACTGAGAATCAATCAAGCCCCTGTGATGCCTAGCGGGTCCCGGATAGTGGCCAAGGGTCACAATGACACCTTATGCTTCCTCTCCAGGGACACCTGGGCACGGACATAACCCACAAGGGGTACAGGGGTGAGACCGTATTTGGAGTTCTGGTCACCCATCTACGATGCGATGCGATACAATAGACAATAGACAATCGATAATAGGTGCAGGAGTAGGCCATTTGGCCCTTCGAGCAAGCACCGCCATTCAATGTGATCATGGCTGATCATTCCACATTCAGTACCCCTTTCCTGCCTTCACCCCATATCCCCTGACTACACTATCTCTAAGAGACCCTTCTACCTCTCTGTTTAAAGTATCCAGGGAACCAGCCTCCACCGCCCTGTGAGGCAGAGAATTCCACACTCACAATTCTCTGTCTTTACCTCATCTCCGTTCTAAATGGCTTACTCTTTATTTTTTAACTGTGACCGCTGGTTCTGGACTCCCCCAACACCAGGAATATGTTTCCTGTCTCTAGCGTGCCCAAACACTTAATAATCTTATATGTTTCAATAAGATTGCTTCTCATCCTTCTAAACTCCAGAGTATACAAGCCCAGCCACTCCATTCTCTCAGCATATCAGTCCCGCCATCCCAGGAATTAACCTTGTGAATCTACGCCGCGCTCCCTCAATAGCAAGAATACGATACGATACGATGCGATACGATGTGGTATGATATGATGCAAAACAACACGATATGATATGATATGAGTTGATACAATACGATACGATATTAGGGCTAACGAATTCAAGGGATATGGGGAGAAAGCAGGAACGGGATACTGATTTTGGATGATCAGTCATGATCATATGAATGGCGGTTTTGGCTGGAAGCACGGAATGGCTTACTCCTGCACCTATTTTCTATGTTTCTATGTTCCCATGCTTCTATCCAAGTGTCCTGTATGGGCTTTAGCCACGCTTAGTGCAAGAAAGTCTAACACTTTGTCCGTGGATGCCAAAGGTGCAAGAAGTGGTGCTGTAGTCACCTTCAATGACTCCAGCGAAATGTAAATTGTTTGAGTACAAACAACTCTTCAAAATCCTCTTTTTAATTCTTTGCAGAGGCCATAAAGCATCTGCTTGGTAAATCTTAAACCACGGAGCTGTGAGTGTCAGATCAATCTGAGCGAATAATCTGGTGCATCTATATCCTTTGGGAAGGTGCCCTTCCAGGATCCATGCAGCAGACGAGGAGTTCAACATTCGCAGTTGAAATACCTTTTGAAGCAGCCGATCTTTGCTTGCCCTGCTTTATTTAACGTCATTAAAAAAGGTGTTAATCACAGTTGAGGAATACAGTCTGTTAGCACCTTTTAATGAAACAATACAATAATAACTGTGGTGTATAATACACTACCTTACTGCCAATATGCTTCCGAATTTCAATTAGCTGTCACTGATTAATCCTAAATCTAAAATAACATTAAAATGCACCTTCTCCATTGTGGTGAGTTTAATATTTCATATAATGTTACTGTAAAACTGACATGGGGAGTACAGCACACGAACAGGTCATTCAGCCCACTCTGTCCATGCTGAATGTGATGCCAGGTTAAGCTAGTGTCCTTGTGGTCCATAGCATCGTATGTGATCCATATCCCGCTCTTCCTTGCATATTCATATGTCTATCTAAAAGCCTCTTGAATGCACCATTGTCGCTCCCTCTACCACCACCGCTGGCAGTATTGCAGCCACTCACCTCTCAGTATTAAACAAAAAACTTGCCCCAAATGGGCCGGCACAGTGGCGCAGTGTTAGAGTTTCTGCCTTACAGTGCCAGCAACCCGATTCAAGGTCAGGATTTGACCCTGACTATGTATGCTGTCTGTATGGGGTTTGAATGTTCTCCCTGTGACAGCATGGGAATTCTCCGGGTGCTCATGTTTCCTCTCATGATCCAAAGAAGTGCAGGGTTTGTACGTTAATTGGCTTCTGTAAGTTGTCCCTGATGTGTCAGATACTGTAGATCTAGTATATGGGTGATCACTGGTTGGCATGGATTCAGTGGGCCGAAGGGCCTATTTCCACCATGTATCTCGAAACTAAACATCTTCTTCAGAATTTGCACCTCTCACTTTAATTTTTCCACCCGGGGGAAAAAGGTTCGAACTGTCTACCCTATCTGAGCCTCTCATAATTTATCTCAGCCTCTGACGCTCGAGAGAAAACAATCCTTTATGCTGACTCAAAAAAAGGGCTTTATTTCAGTTACAGTTTAGTTTATTGTCATGTGTACCGAGGTAAATTGAAAAGCTTTAGTTCCGTTTTGATGCAACATTTTGTAAAATGTTGTAAAACCATGCTTTCAGCATAATTACAATAAATAGTTTATGGTAGGGGGAGTAACAGTCAGCATAAAGGATTATTTGCTTGCAAATCAGTTGGAGAATTGATTCTTTTTTTTTAGCTCACAATACTGATGCTGATTCTCTCCAGATGGACTGTAAATATTTTTGTCCTTGTCTTGGCTGACGTAGGCTAGAATGGATTTAATGGTATAATTAAAGAGAGGATTTTTCATTCATATAGTGCCTTCCATGACCCTGACATCCAAACTATTTTATAAAAATATTTCATAGCCTCTGTAATGAAATTGCACACTAACTCTCACATCCAGCAAAGACATAATGACTAAATAATCTATTCAGGTGCTTTAGACTGAAAAAATGTAAATCGCCCGACACTTCTTTGATCTGCTTCAAACAGTGAAGCAATTTTGTCCTCCTGAGAGAGGGGAGGATTTAATGATTTAGCCAGAAGTCTTAAAGTCTTATGTCGGCACTACCATGGACTTATTTCCTAATTGTGTATTTTTGCATTAATGTTCTTTTTTTTCTCTCCAGATTGCTCTTCGCTATCTTGTAGAATTTGTGTAATTTATTTATAATTTGTGTTTTGCGTGTTGTCTGAGTCTACATGCCCGTGATACTGCGGCAAGCAAGTTTCCATTCTCCCTGTACCTCACTCTACTTGTGCAAGTGAGAATAACATCGACTTGACTCTATATTGAAAGAGCCATCCATTCTTCAACTCCCCCTCCCATTCCAAATCCGACCTTTCTGTCCTGGGCCTCCTCCATGGCCAAAGTGAGCACCACCGGAAATTGGAGGAGCAGCACCTCATACCCCAGTTTATACCCCAGCGGCATGTACATTGACCTCCAATTTCCGGTAGCCCTTATTGTCTCCTCCCCTTCTCAGCTCTCCCACACCCCTCTGGATCCTCCTCTTCCTTTCCTCTTCCTGCCCCTCCACCCTACATTAGTCTGAAGAAGGGTATTGGCCCGATACGTAGCCTATTTCCTTTGTGCCATAGATGCTGCCGCACCCGCTGAGTTTCTCCAGCACTTTTGTCTACCTTCGATTTTCCAGCATTTGCAGTTCCTTCTTAAACATTCAATGCAATTGCTTACCTCAATGCCACCTCTGTTTGATAAGTGGAGAACACTGCCCAGTCCAACAAGGGTACCGACCTCCCCACCATCAAAGGGATTTATAGGAGTCGCTGCCACAAAAAGGCAGCCAGCATCATCAGAGATCCACACCAACCTGGTCACAGTCTCATTTCACTCCTGTCATTGGGAAGAAGAAGTAGAAGTCTGAAAGCTGTAATGTCCAGATTCAGGAGCTGCTTCTTCCAAACAGCCATCATGAAATTAAACACTACAAATAAGCTCTGCATCGCATTGACTTGGAGGCATTGGTTTTGTATACACAGAAAACATTTTTTTCATGATATTGTTTCCATAGTACTATGTTTACGTATTCTGTTGTGCTGCCACAAGTAAGTAGTTCATTGTTCTGATTGGGACATATGACAAAGAAACATCTTGGCTCTCATGTTTCTTGTCTGAAGAAGAGTCCCGACCCAAAACATCGCCTATTCCTTCTCTCCAGAGATGCTGCCTGTCCCGCTGAGTTATTCCAGCTTTTTGTGTCTATCGATGGCTCTCTTGTTTCTTCCTTGAACAAAGTATCCAGGTGGTGTATCCGAGGATGTTACACAGGGCCAAGTCCCAGCTGACCTTAAGTTGTAGTTCGTCTCCACAGAGACTTTGCAGTGGTTGTACTGAGCTTCAGAACATTACCTCAGCATGTACCACCGCACCCTGGAATAGAAACATAGAAACATAGAAATTAGGTGCAGGAGTAGGCCATTCGGCCCTTCGAGCCTGCACCGCCATTCAATATGATCATGGCTGATCATCCAACTCAGTATCCCGTACCTGCCTTCTCTCCATACCCTCTGATCCCCTTAGCCACAAGGGCCACATCTAACTCCCTCTTAAATATAGCCAATGAACTGGCCTCGCCTACTCTCTGCGGCAGAGAGTTCCAGAGACTCACCACTCTCTGTGTTTAAAAAGTTCTTCTCATCTCGGTTTTAAAGGATTTCCCCCTGATCCTTAAGCTATGACCCCTTGTCCTGGACTTCCCTAACATCGGGAACAATCTTCCTGCATCTAGCCTGTCCAACCCCTTAAGAATTTTGTAAGTTTCTATAAGATCCCCTCTCAATCTCCTAAATTCTAGAGAGTATAAACCAAGTCTATCCAGTCTTTCTTCATAAGAATATGTCTGTCAGTAGCCTTCTCTTGTGGGACACATTCCTTTATGCCACAAGACATGTACCTTTAGAATGGAGATAGAGTTTTGAAGTCTGAATAAGGGTCTCGAACCAAAACGTCACACATTCCTTCTATCCAGAGATGCGGCCTGCCCCGCTGAGTTACTCCAGCATTTTGTGTCTAAGTAGAGTTTTGAAGGATGAGGCGGGACCTCATAGCGATTTATTGAATAGTGAAAGGACTGGATAGAGTGGATGCGGAGAGGATAATGTGAGAGTCTAAGACCAGAGGGCACAGCCTCAGAATAAAAGGACGTACATTAGAATAGAGACGAGGAGGAATCTTTAGCCAGTGGGTGGTGAATGTGTGGAATTCATTGCCACAGATGGCTGTGGAGGTCAAGACATTGGGTATTTTTAAAGCAGAGATTGATAGCATTTTGATTTGTATGGGCCTCAAAGGTTACGGGGAGAAGGCAGGAGAATGGGGTTGTGAGAGAAAAATAGACCAGCCATGATTGAATGGCAGAGTAAACTCAATGTGCCGAATGGCATCATTTTCTTTCTTATGTCTTGTGGTCTTATGGTCGATGACCAACAAGATTCATATACAGCAATGTGTGCCTTTCACGAAGTTGATGATCTTCCAGTGGAACCAGAGGGTAGTGCCAGCATGCGTCATTGGGAACATAATCACCCCTGTAATTGCTGAACCCATCTCTGTATCCAACTCCCTAACATTTTTTGGCATCTGCATTTTGTCAGTAGTTGTAACAAAATATTCTGCACGCTGTTTATTTTCCCATTTTGCACTCATGCATGCCATGACCTGCAGGCAGGACAAAGTTTTCCACTGTGTCTTGATAAATGTGACCATAATAGACCAATACCATTAACACCATTGCTCTCTAACAAGTTAGCATCTTCCTGATTCTGCCCTCTTATGCATTCCCAAATTCCTTTGCCTCAACATTGATGAATGTGGTTTCTGCTATTTTCCCAATCTCTTTTACTTACTCCATCATTAATGGTAGCATTGTCTTTTATGCACTTCACATCAGCCGGGGTCAAGGAAAGAGCGTTCACCTCGCGGCCCTGTTTCCACCAATCTTTCCACCACCACTCACAAGAAGCATAAGAAGCACAAGAAGCGCAAGACACCATTGTTTGTAGATGCCGAGAAGTGGGTCCAGCTCTGGCTGAACAACTTCTAACCTTGTGATGCGGACTCGATAAGAAGACTTATCATGCAGTATTGTGGGGCCATGCAGCACCAGGGGAGGATTACAGGGGGAAGCCACACACATTACAGGTTGCATTGTCTCTTCATTCCCCACTCGCTCTGTGTGGCACTGTGTGGATGGATAGTTGAAGATCCGACAAATTTCCCTCCGCACAATTGAAAGGTCTCGACCCAAAACATCACCCATTCCGTCTCTCCAGAGACGCTGCCTGTTTCGCTGAATTACTTAGAGCATTTTATGTCTACCTTTGCCAAAGGCATGCCGATTACAATGATTCACTGCATTTCCCATCAGGAGATGCATTTACTGCTTCTCACTCAATCGTAGCAACAATAGCACATTTTCAATGACCCTTGTTTCCAATCTCACAATTTTAAGGAGACAATTGAATCTGGCACGTGAATTCAATGCGACAATGAAACAATATAAATTGGTCCAATACGCAATGTAGCAGGTTTACAACCTTATTCCATTCAATCATACTTCCAAAAGTAACAAACCGATTAGATCTCTCAAGAAGGGAACAAGGTGCCTTGGGTATGGATGGAAATTATATAATCACCATTGTAAAAATAAAACTACAGAATTTATGCAAGTTGCATATTACTGGTGGGGCTGTAACAGCTTTCAAGCATGACACTAGAATCAAAGTTTACCTCTTGATAGAACTGTTAAATTAATTAGGAAAAACACAGACGCCACAGAGGAGAGTAATTTCATCTCCTGCACACAGCTGAGTGAAAACGTATCCAATTAATCTTACTTTTACTGAGATTTTCATTTAGTTTAGTTTTAGTTTAGATTTAGTTTTGAGATACAGTGCGGAAACAGACCCTTCGGCCCACCGAGTCCGCACTGACCAGCAATCGCCGCACACTGGCATTATCCTACACACACACACACCAGGGACAATATACAATTTTTACCAAGCCAATTAGCCTACAAACCTGGAATGTGGGAGGAAACCAGAGCACCTGGAGAAAACCCATGCTGGTCATGGAGAGAATGTACAAACTCCATACAGGCAGCACCTGTGGACAGGATTGAACCTAGTTCTCTGACACTGTAGGCAGAAACTCTACCGCTGTGCCACCGTGCAGTATATGATTTCCATTAAAAAAACAGCCCCATATATTTTATCAGTATAGCCTGATTTCTCAAATGGGCTCATATTAGATTTTAAAGTTTGTTTTGATGTAAAGGTGCAATTGGTCACAGAAGTTGGCAATTGAGTTTTCTCAGTGGTCTATCGGAGTAGTATTTGAACAATGTCCCCAAATCTCACTTCATTCTACAGCCACCATTAACTATTTATGTAATTGCTTTGCAGAAACATTCATTAAATGGCAAGCATAATGTAACTGAAAATAATATAATATTTGGAAGAGGGAACTGCAAAGATGCAATTTAGGTGTTGAGAGTCATAGAGCGATACAGCATAGAAACAGGATCTTCAGCCCAACTTGCCCACATCGGCCAACATGTTCCAGCTACACAAGTCCCACCTGCCTGCATTTGGCCCATATCCTTCCAAACCTGTCCTATCCATGTACCTGTCTGATTGTTTCCTAAACATTGGGATAGTCCCAGCCTCAACTACCTCCTCTGGCAGTTTGTTCCATACATCCACTACCCTTTGTGTGAAAAAGGTACCCCTCGGATTCCTATTAAATCTTTTCTCCTTCATCTTGAGTTGTGTGAACTGTGAAGAGGATGTTAGGAGGTTGCAGGGTGACCTGGACAGATTGAGTGAGTGGGCAGATGCGTGGCAGTTGCAGTATAATATAGATAAATGTGAGGTTATCCACTTTGGTGGCAAAAACAAGGGGGCAGATTATTATCTCAATGGGGTTAGGTTAGGTAAGGGGGAGGTACAGCGAGACCTGGGTGTCCTTCTACATCGATCACTGATATTTGGCATGCAGGTACAGCAGGCAGTGAAGAAAGCTAATGGAATGTTGGCCTTCATAACAAGAGGATTTCAGTATAGGAGGAAAGAGGTTCTTCTGCAGTTGTTTTGGGTTCCGGTAAGACCACATCTGGAGTATTGTGTACAGTTTTGGTCCCCTAATTTGAGGAAGAACATCCTTGTGATTGAGGCAGTGCAGCGTAGGTTCACAAGATTGATCCCTGGGATGGTGGGATTATCATATGAGGAAAGATTGAAAAGACTAGGCTTGTATTCGCTGGAGTTTAGAAGGGTGAGGGGATATCTTATAGAACCATATAAAATTATAAAAGGACTGGACAAGCTAGATGCAGGAAAAATGTTCCCAATGTTGGGAGAGTCCAGAACCAAGGGCCACAGACTTAGAATAAAGGGGAGGCCATTTAAGACTGAGGTGAGAAAAAACATTTTCACCCAGAGAGTTGTGAATTTGTGGAATTCCCTGCCACAGAGGGCAGTGGAGGCCAAATCACTGGATGGATTTAAGAGAGAGTTAGATTGATAATAGCTCTGGGGGCTATTGGAATCAAGGGATATTGGGAGAAGGCAGGCATGGGTTATTGATTAGAGACGATCAGCCGATGAATGGTGGTGCTGGTTCTAAGGGCCGAATGGCCTCCTCCTGCACCTTTTTTCAATGTTTCTATGTTTCTATGTCCTCTGATTCTTGATTCACACTTGGCAAGGGACTCTGTACGTCTACCTGATCTGTTCCTCTAATGGTTTTATGCACCTATACAAGATTACCCCTCATCCTCCTGTGCTCCAAGGTGTAGTCCCAGCTTGCTCAACCTCTTCCTAAAACTCAGACCCTCGAGTCATAGTGCCTAGAACTGAACACAATACTGCCTCACCAGCATTTCATATAACTGCAACATGACCTCCTAAATTCCATACTCAACATCCTCATAAATCTTTCCTGTAACATGGTGCCCAGAACTAAACACAACACTCTGAATGCAGCCACACAACCTTTTTGCTCACGTCTTCCAAAAACACTCAGTGTCATGAGACACGACCTCCCACATATGAAACCATGCTGACTATCCCTAATCAGCCCATGTCAATCTAAATGCATGTATATCCTACCCCTCAGAATACTCTCCAGTAACTTTCCAACTACAGATGTTAAACTCATTGGCCTATAATTTCCAGGCTTTCCCTGCAGCCCTTCTTGAATAGGGGCACAACGTTTGTCACCATCCAGTCTTCCAGCACCTCTCCAGTATTTAATGATGACTCGTAATTTCAGCAATTTCCACTCTAGCTTCCCACAGTGTCCTTGGATATATCTGATCTGCCCCAGGAGATTTGTTCTCCTTCATACGCAGCAAGACCTTCAGCACCTCTTCGACCGTAATACTGACTACTCTCAAGACACTTCCATTGACCGCCCCAAGATCCTCAATCCTCTTGTCTTTCTCCATGGTAAAAACAGAGGGGAAATACTCATTGAGGACCTTGCCCATCTCCTGTGGCTCGACACAGTGTTGACCGCTTTGATTCCTGAGGAGTCCCACTCTCTCTCCCGTTACCCTTTTTCCTTGTACTTATAAAATCTATTGCGATTATCCTTAATGCTATCTGCCAAAGCAATCCCCTGTCCCCTTTTTGCCCTTTGATTTCCTCCTTTAGCTTGCTCTGTCGTTCCTGAAACTCCTCTAGGGATACATTTGATCCCAGCCTCTTACACCTGCCTCATGCCTCCTTCTTACTCTTGACCATGGCTTCAACTTCCCTCATCAACCAGGCTTCCTCACGTTTGCCTGCCGTGCCCTTCACTTTAACAGTCTTGAACTCTTGACAACGCACTTTTAAAAACATCCCACTTTCCTGACATTCCCTTTCCTTCAAACAATCTACTCCAATCAATCTTGATTTATGTAAGGTACACAAAATGCTGGAGCAACTCAGCGGGTGCAGCAGCATCTATGGAGCGAAGGAAATAGGCAACGTTTCGGGCCGAAACCCTTCTTCAGACGGGTTTTATGTAAGTTTTATGCAAGTCTGACTTCAATCTATTGAGATTGAAACTGTCTGCAATCCAATGGAGGGAATGGACAGACAATGTTTTGGGTCGGGGCTCTTCATCTAACTGCCCCTCAAGTTTAAGTAGGGTCTTGTTGGACCAATGTCGGAAGCCACACCCAGATAGACAAACAGACATGCACAAGTTTAGTTTTGGTTGCAGATGCTGGAAAAATCAAAAGTAAACAAAAAATGCTGGAGAAACTCAGTAGGCGAGGCAGCGTCTATGGAGAGAAGGTATAGGCACGTTTCGAGTCGATGCCCTTCAGACTGATGTCAGGGGGGGGGGGGGGGGGGGGGGGGGGGGGGGAAGAATGTAATTGGAGACAGTAGGACTGTGGGAGAACTGAGAAGGGGGAGGGGAAGGAGGGAGAAAGTAAGCGCTATCAAAAATTACAGGTCAATGTTCATTCCTTCTCTCCATAGATGCCACTTCACCCGCTGAGTTTCTCTAGCAATTTTTGTCTACAAGTTTAGTTTCGTTTAGTTTACTTACACATCAAAAACATACAAAACATAGAAAATAGGTGCAGGAGTAGGCTATTCGGCCCTTAGAGCCAGCACCACTATTCAATATGATCATGGCTGATCATCCACAATCAGTACCCCATTCCTGCCAGAGAGTTAGATGTGGCCCTTGTGGCTAAAGGGATCAGGGGGTATGGAGAGAAGGCAGGAACAGGATACTGAGTTGGATGATCAGCCATGATCATATTGAATGGCGGTGCAGGCTCGAAGGGCCGAATGGCCTACTCCTGCACCTATTTTCTATGTTTCTATGTTTCTCCCCATATTCCCTGACTCCACTATCTTTAAGAGCCCTATCTAGCTCTCTCTTGAAAGTAGCCAGAGAACCGGCTTCCACCACCCTCTAATTTCAGACTCACAACTCTCTGTGTGAAAAAGTGTTTCCGCATCTCTGTTCTAAATGGCTTACACCTTATTCTTAAACTGGGGCCCCTGGTTCTGGACTCCCCCAACATTGGGAACATGTTTCCTGCCTCTAGCATGTCCAAACCCTTAATAATCTTACATGTTTCAATAAGATGCCCTCACAACCTTCTAAATTCCAGAGTATACAAGTCCAGCTGCTCCATTCTCTCAGCATATGACAGTCCTGCCATCCCAGGAATTAACCTTGTGAATCTATGCTGCGCTACCTCAATAGCAAGAATACAATCAGTACCTCATTCCTGCTTTTTCGTCACATCTCTTGATTCCGTTAGTCCTAAGAGCTATATCTAACTCTCTCTTGAAAACATCCAGTGAATTGGCCTCCACTGCCTTCTGTGTTAAAGAATTCCACAGATTCACAACTCTATCTGAAAAGATTTTTCCTCATTATAACTCTCTGGGTGGAAAAGATTTTCCTCATTCACAACTCTCTGAGTGAAAAAGTTTTTCCTCATGTTTCGAGACACACCGAGTCCGTGCCGACCAGCGATCCCCACACACTAACACCATCCTACACACACGAGGGACAATTTACATTTACACCGAGCCAATTAACCTGCAAACCTGTACGTCTTTGGAATGTGGGAGGTCTCTGAGGAAACCCACGCAGGTCATGGAGAGAACGTACAAACTCTGTACAGACAGCACCCGTAGTCAGGATCAAACCCGGATCTCTGGCATTGAGAGGCAGTAGCTTTACTGCTACACCACCATGCCACCCATAAATGTGCTAAATTCATTTATAAGATAAGATCAATGAGAGTCGCAGAATTTGACATGATACGGAAACTATTCACGTTGGTAAATGCCTCTTATTGTCAAAATAAAGAAAATCACGAATGATAAAGAGCTAAGGGACAACATAGAGCTAAAAGAGAAATCATTCAAAAGACCAAAACTTAATTCAAATACAGGTGATTCTAAATGATATATTGAGCAGGAAAATGTGACTAAAGAAACGGTAATAAAACTGAAGTATGGGGAGGCATTTGGGAGAAATATTAACATCTATCTCAAAAATCCACAATTTCAGAAACATTGCAGGAGTAAAACAGATCTATATTATATAGCTGCCTTAAAATGTTGTGCCAGTAATATCATGTGAGAAAATACAGAAGGGCTTTGAGATGAGGTTTTACTGTAGTGGAATAGGCCAGCAACCTGAACAGCCAAAGGAAATCATGAATCAATGAAGGACAATGGGTTCTCAGATTTAATGTAAGGGATGAAAAAAACAAATTACTGAAATAGTTCAGTGGGTCAAACAGCATCAGCGGGGTGAAAGGAATTGTTTCAGGTTGAGACCTTGATCTGAAACATCAACAACTCCTCCGACCAGCGATCCCCGCACATTAACACTATCCCACCCCCACTAGGGACAATTTTTACATTTACCATGCCAATTAACTTACATACCTGTACGTCTTTGGAGTGTGGGAGGAAACCGAAGATCTCAGAGAAAACCCAGGCAGGTCACGGGGAGAACGTACAAACTCCGCACAGACAGCGCCCGTAGTCGGGATTGAACCCGGGTCTCCGGCTCTGCATTCGCTGTAAGGCAACAACTCTACCACTGCACCCCTGTGATCACCCAGTGGGAGTGGGATCACTCATGAATCAAAGCGGTCAACTCTTGTGTGGAGCCGCAGGGGACGAACAAGGCCCTCAAGGGGTATTTCTCTGTTTTTACCCTGGAGAAAGGCTAGAGGATTGAGGAACTTGGGGCAGTCAACAGAAGCATCTCCATGAATGTGAGGGGTGTCTAGGTCTTAGGGATTGGGCAGGGGGGGGGGGGGGGGGGGGGGGGTTGTGAGGGGGGGTTGGGGGATGGTGCGTTGGGTACAACTTGAAGACAGGTTAGCTGATCCCGAGTATCTATTGTGATGACCGGGTCTTGGCTGATTCAGTGCGGAGTCCTCAACTCCAAAACTTCCCAGACAGCTTTGGATAACCAGTAACACTGTGGCAATCTTTGCCAAGTTCTGCAACTTGTAGATTTGCTAGTTCTTAAATGTCTCTGACATTCAGAAACTTTTAGTGAACGCATTTTAAAATAAAAACTTAATTAATATATTAAAAATATATTAAAAAACAGTTGATATTCATTGTGTTGCACTCATTGAAATCGTTGAGTAATTAGTTCAGCATCAGTTATTTTCCATGGGGACTGGGCAGAACTGACAACTTTGGTCTTTTAAACTATTCTATACATATATTGTGTACATGGGCCAAACACAGGTTCATGGGACTAGCTTGGATGGGCACCTTGGTCGGCATGGTTGAGTTGGGCTGAAGAACCTGTTACTGTGCTGAAGATAGGCACAAAATTCTGGAGTAACTCAGCGGGTCAGGCAGCATTTCTGGAGAAAAGGAATAGGTGACATTTCGGGTAGGAACCCTTTCTTTAGACTGAAAGATAGAGATGGAGAGAGGAGGTGGAAACTGGTGGCAAGAAAAGGGCAGAATAAATCAGGGCCAGCTGCAGATGGCCTCAGGAAGGGTGGTCAAAAATGGCCCATTGTTGGCTGGGGACGATGTGCTAACGAGATGGACACAAGGATGCGGGTGGTAGCAATGAGAGAGTGTGATGGAGAACTTTTGTCGGAGAGAAGAAGAGAACTTCTTCAAAGTACCCTTACCTTGATGAGCTTTTGCAGTTGAGCAGGATGTGAACTGTGCAGGACAAAATGTGCAGGAATGTGCTGGTTTATATCAAAAATAGGCACAAAATGCTGGAGTAACTAGGAAGGAACTGCAGATGCCAGTTTATACAAAGTTTTACTGCGCTGCATGACTCCGTTGGTATTCCCTTTAACATTTATTATTCAACATTAAATGCAGTGCATTGATAACCCAATATTGACATCAGCTCTTCTGTCAACATGCATTAATGGTTTAATGGTAATATTATACTAAACTTACTGAGTTTAAGAGCATTTGGCTATTCAGAAATGTGCAGAATGTGTAGGTCTTAAATTCCTAATAATAATTTTCTTTGAGATAGATGTTTGGAGCTGGAAGGTTCCATCTTAGTTTTTAGCTTAGAGATACAGCGCGGAATCAGGACCTACAGCCCACCGAGTCCACGCCAACCAGCGATCCCTGCACACTAGCACTATCCTGCAACTAGGGACAATTTACAATTTTACCAAAGCCAATTAACCTACAAGCTTGTACGTCTTTGAAATATGGGAATAAACTGGAGCACCCGGAGAAAACCCGCATAGTCACGGGGAGAATGTCGAAACTCCGTACAGACAGCACCCATAGTCAGGATCCATTGAGAAAGATGGGATGGGTTGGCCTTCATTTTCATGAAGATAGAAGACTAAGGTGTGACCTGGAAGAGTCTTCCATATCACAAAGGGCTTTGAGAGATTAGATGGCAAACTGGGAAGTCAAGAATAAGGAGCATAAATAAAACAAGCTTGTGAGTCGATCCATAAGGGATTTAGGAGGCAACTTATTTTTATCCACAGTGACAAAAGTGCGAAACTTGAGGCTGCAAAGGATAGCTGAAGTGAAGAGCAGAAGTTTAAGGGGAAGCTGGGCCAGGGCTTGAGTGAAGATAACATAAACACCAACATTGACCTGATGAGTCTGATCTGTAGACGATATGCCACCGAATTGGCGAAATAGCTCTTGTTCTTTCAATGCTTCCATCTCAGGACTCATTGAGTCTACCGACCATGTGATTTTAAATAATTTTCAATAATTACACTTGAGATCTGGATGTTGACATTTATACAAGGGACAACAGAAAAGGAATTTGAATAGATCAATCAACTCATTGTTAATATTTAAAACCCTCTGGGTTTTCCTTATTGCTAACCTTTCAAAAAATCAGATGGACTGCCCAGCAACTCTCCATTGTCACATTTTAAAATGTTATTTTAATTATATTTTATGGGTCCTGAGGAAAATGGTGGGTCCAAGGTGAAATATAAACATACTGCAATGTACTTTGAAAGGGTAATGCAGCTTCCACAAAGATTAGCTTGCATCGAGCTGTTGTAAAACTGTAGGTGTGTGATGAAGAGGTCATACTTCAAACCCCGTAATGAAATTAAAATAAAGATCAGTGCTCTTTTCTCATATTAATCTGAAACATTTCAGGTAACATTTTACTTTTGCATGGTGATAAATATCAGAAGGCACTGACGGTACGCTCTTGCATGTCTTGAGAAAACTTGAGGCAAAACTTGTTTCCTTAATTTGCAGTCATGGGGGGGGGTTGTTCAAGCCAATTATTTGTAACTCTTGTTAACCTGAAAATAGATTTAAAGTTAAAACGAGTTTCAGTGCGCAATTAAAGCCTAAAGCATCACAATTGTGACAAAAGCAGTGAAAATATGGCCAGGGTCTCCAAAATCTTAGTGATTATTTAATGATGGGACTTAAACAATATGTTGCATTATTGTGGCAGGAAACAGAACAACAAATCTAGGAAGGTAGACACAAAATGCTGGTGTAACTCAACGGGTGAGGCAGCATCTCTGGAGTGAAGGAATGGGCGACGTTTCGGCTCGAAACCCTTCTTCAGATATGTATACACACTCACACACACACACACACACACACACACACACACACACACACACACACACACACACACACACACACACACACACACACACACACACACACACACACACACACACACACACGCATATATACTTGGCAACTTTGAGAGGAATTTAGAACTGTAACACCCTAATGAGAAAACTGGCCTGAGTCTTTGGTGGGAAATTAAATGGAGACGTTAATCTCAAACGACATTAAGTCAAAGATAGGGAGACAAAGATAAATTTAGTCCCATGTGTTACTTTTAGTATGGTATATTTGCATACATTCATCACAATAATTTATTAGCATCATGAAGAATCAGGCCGTTAACAAACCTGTAGGGTATTTTACGGTTCACATGTCTCCAATTAAGAGGTATTGTTGCTGATCACTGCTATTTATTATGGCTTCTGTTATCCGTTATCCAATTTATAACATCTTCCTGAATCACAAGAGAGTTCGCTGGAACTATAAGCAAGACCCCTTATCAAATACGTTTTGAAAGCTTAAGCAGAAGGGTTATTAATTCTACTGCAACCGCAAGCAATCCAGCAAATCACAGTTTGGTGCATGAAAACACTATTGACTCTTGCTTCTTGACATGCAAGGATCATTGCCGAACCTGATAACAGAGGGGACAAACTCTTGTTAAGCTTGGTGATCCGGGCTTTCAGGTTTCTGTACCTTTTGTCGTTCAGGAGCGGGGAGAAGAAGTATGAGGTGTATAAAATCATGAGAGCAATAAATCGGGTAGACACACCAGAGTCTCTTGCCCAGAGTAGATGACTCGAGGACCAGAGGACATATGTTTGAGGTGAAGGGGTAAAGATGAATAGGAATCTGAGGGGTAACTTTTTCACACATAGGGTAGTGGGTGTATGGAACAAGCTACCAGAAGAGGTAGATGAGGCAGGGACTACCTCAACATTTAAGAAACAGTTAGACAGGTACATGGATAGGAAAAGGTTTGGAACAATATGGACTAAATGTGGGCAGGTAGGACTAGAGTAGATGGCACACTGTATGACACTATGACTGGGACGGGGCATGTCTTTGGTCACATTAGCTGCTTTTCCAAGGCAGCATGAAGCGTAGATGGTGTCAGTGGTGGGAAGTCTTGTCTGTGTGATGGATTGGGCTAAGTCTAACCCAAGATATACTTTCGATGGTGCATCTGTAGAAGTTTGTAAGAGTCATTGGAGACATGCCAAATATTCTCAGTCTCCATAGGAAGAAGGGGTGTTGGTGTGCCTTCTTGATTGTTGCATCAAAATGATTGGTCCATGACATATCCTTAATATTAATGCCAAAAAACTTGAAGCTCTCAACATTTTCCACTTTAGCAGCATTGATGCTGAGTGGGGTATGTACTCTACCACATGTCCTGAGGTTGATAACTAGCACCTTCTTCTTGCTGACATTGGTGATGTTCTTTTCTGCAGGTCATTAGTGGTAGGAGCAGAATTAGGCCATTCGATCCATCAAGACTACTCTGCCATTCAATTATGGCTGCTCTATCTCTCCCTCCTAATCCCATTCTCTTGCTTTCGCCCCATTACCTCTGACACTCGCACTAATCAAGAGTCGTTCTATCTCTGCCTTAAAAATATCCATGCTGGAAGTGATGGAGGAACATTTAAGGAATGTACAAGCTCTGTAGAGATAGCACCCATAGTCAGGATCAAACCCCGGGCCTCTGGCACTGGTTGGCAGCAACTCTACCGCTGGGTTACGCATTTTTGCTGGACTAAGCTCCAGGTAGTCAATCAAATACTAGAATTCAATCCAATCTAAATGTTTGGGTCTGCTCTTCGTCAGAGGAAATAACAGATTGTACATAGTCTCTGTAAGTTGCTTATGCAGCCAATGCCTAATGCTACATGAATACAGACATGTTGGAGAGGTGCAGGAACGGAGCAGATGATAGGTACAGCAAGACCTTGGAAGGGATTGAGCCCTCAGCCAATTGGTGCGGCACGATGGTGCAACAGTAGAGTCGCTGCTTTGCAGCACCAGAATCCTGGATTCGATCTCGACCACAGGTGCTGTTTTTTACGCTGTTCTCTCCATGACCGTGTGGGTTTTATCTGTTGATTTGGGAGCTCCGGTTTGCTCCCACATTCCAAAGACGTACTGCATAATTGGGTTCACTAAAAATTATAACTTGTCCCTAGCCCGTAGGAAAGTGTTAGTGTATGGGAATCACTGGTCGATGTGGACTTGATGAGCCTGTTTCCTCTAAACAATAAAGCATTTTTTGGACTGGGTGCGAATGTAAGTCTCCACCCCGAACCCATTCTCCGTCCCTCACCCCCCCCCCCCCCCCCAACCCCCCCCCCCCCCCTAGTTTTCTGACACTGTCCATCTGATTAATTTTACTGTTTGTATACCTTGTTGTCACCTTCCCACATGGGTGATAAGTGAACCTGGTTGTGTTAGATTGTAAGATGCAGAGGTGATAATAAAATGAAACCTGCTGTAATTGTGGGACAAAGATTTGACTTGGAAATTACCTTGAATCTGTGCACTCTATCTGATGAGAACCCATTGACCTGAGAGGATGTGTTTTTTCTATCTGGAGACTCTGGTTCTTAGATGTGATTGTGAATCACCTTATGTGAGTTTGTTTTCACACTTAAGTCTTGAGACTGTAAGTATTACACCAATGGCCAGAAGAATGCTTCTGATATGTAAACATCATAGGAAATAAATGCCTGGTATCTGGTGACAGATATTAGTCACATGAAATGGTCAATGATCTCAAATATGCACTACAAAGCTAATATATTTTCCAAGGGTCAAGGAGACACCAGGGAGGTCAATGAGATTAGACAGTACCTGCTCGTGAATTGATTTTCCTAGGATTTATAAAACGGACGTATGTTCGTATTATATGAATAGTACACTTTCACTCCCCATCACTTTCTCAAACAAACATTTCTGTCTTGGGCCTCCTCTATCAGGGTGAAGCCAAACGCAAGTTGGAGGAACAACACCCCATATTTCGCTTGGGCAGCTTACAACCCAGCAGTATGAATGTGATTTCTCTAACTTCAAGAAACCCCTTGCTTTCCCTCTCTCTCCAACCCTCCTCTACCCTAGTTCTCCGACTAGTTTCACTGTCCACCTGATTAGTTCTACTGTTTGTATACCTCGTTGTAACCTTCTCCTCAGCCAACAATGAACCGTTCTACATTTCCTTGATCATCATCTGCTTTGATCTGCCATTTTCACATCTTCCATTCTCCATGTACTCTTCCATATCTCCAGTTTCCCTCTCCCCTGACTGAAGGAGAGTCTCCACCCAAAATATCACCCATTCCTTCTCTCCAGAGATGCTGCCTGTCTCCAGCATTTTGTGTCCTTGTTAATAGTACGCATGCTCCTTGACTTCCATTCTTCTGTAACTATGATCTAACAATGAAAGAGGTTCCAGTTTATTGAATACTCAAACATTTTTAAATCAGTCTGTGAACTCTCGGGAACAAAAATAAAGAAACAGATAACACTGGAGTGAGTCAAAAATACAAATAAAATGTTGAAGTTAATATGAAAGTGCCATCTCCTATCAGACGGTCCCATTTCTTTCCCGATGCATGGCACTCAGTATGATTTTCATATAAGCAGCTAATGAAGGAAATCCTGATTTCTTTTTTTCAGTCAGGACGGTGGCATTTGGAGGATAATATTTAGCTGAACTAAATGTCAACTCGATTCAAACATGTATTTCAACTTAATCAGAACTGATATATGTCTCAACAAACTCCCAAAAGCAAAACTGACAATAAATTAAGATTGAAGATAGACACAAAATCCTGGAGTAACTCAGCGGGACAGGCAGCATCTCTGGAGAGAAGGAATGGGTGACGTTTTGGGTCGAGACCCTTCTTCAGAAGCTGAAGAAGGGTCTCAACCTAAAACTGAGTTGCTGAGTTACTCCAGCATTTTGTGTCTATCTTCGGTGTAAACCCGCATCTGCAATTCCTTCCTACATGATCAATTAAGATTGGCTTAATTAGATGGTGTCAATAGAAGTCGGGTTTCTTGCCTCACACCATGCTGATTTATTTGTGAATATTGGCAAATGTAGCAAAATAATCCTTTAGATTCCATTAACAGATATGTTACATTGAATTTAATTCTGCAACAACAATACGTTTAAATGATTCATTAAGTGTGGTTTAGGCATCAACCTTTCCGCATGAGATCTTTGTGCTTCGGGAATAAAATTCAGAAGTAAACAATGAAATGTAATTAACCAACAATGGAGTCGACAAAATGTGGTTATTAATCAGGATGGAACACAAAGGCATATTTATAAAAAGCAGTACGCTGAAACACTACGTGTAGGAAAGAACTGCAGATGCTGGTTTAAATCGAAGATAGACACAAAATGCTGGAGTTACTCAGCGGGCTAGGCAGCATCTCTGGATAGGAGGAATGGTACGGGTCAAGACCATTCTTCAGACCCCAGATCACATGCGATCTAGATCATGTGTAGATCAAACCTAGACCTTGTGTGCCTTGGAGGATGAGAGGAATCTTACTATCAGTGCCATGGATCAGGGGTGTTTAAACTGCTGAACTATTCTCATCATTATCCCAAAGATAGACACAGAAAGCTGGAGTATCTCAGCTGGACAGGCAGCATCTCTGGAGAAAAGGAATGGCTGATGTTTTGGGTCGTGACCCTTCTTCAGACTGTTTAGGGAGAAGGGAAACGAGAGATATAGACGGTGAGGTGGAGAGATATAGATTAATGAATGAAATATATGCAAAAAAGTAACGAAGATAAAGGAAACACGCCATTGTTAGCTGTTTGTGGGGGTGAAAATGAGAAGCTAGTGCGAATTGGGTGGGGGAAGGATACAGAGAGATGGAATGCCAGGGCTACCTGAAGTGAGAGAAATCAAATTCATACCACTGGGCTGTAGGCTGCCCAAGCAAAATGTGAGCTGTTCCTCCAATTTGCGTTTAGCCTCACTCTGACAATGGAGGAGACCGAGGACAGAAAGGTCTGTGTAGGAGTGGGAAGGAGAATTAAAGTGTCCGGCAACCGGAAGATCAGGTTGGTTCAGGCGGGCTGAGCGAAGGTGTTCAGCGATACAATCACCCAGTCTGCGTTTGGTCTCGCCAATGTATAAGAGCCCACATCTTGAAGAACGGATACAGTGGATGAGGTTGGAGGAGGTGCAACCGCATCTACCTAACCTGAAAGGACTGTCGGGGTCTGCGGACAGTCGAGGGAGGAGGTATAGTGACAGGTGTTGCATCTTCTGTGATTGCAGGGTAGGTGCCTGCGGAGGGGGTGTTCCCTCTCTCTCAATCCCTCCCCCACCCAAGTCGCACTAGCTTCTCATTTTCACCCTACAAACAGCTTACAATGTCCTGTTTCCTTTATCTTTGTGAATGTTTGCATATCTTTCATTCATTGTTCTTTATCTCTCCACATCACTGTTTATATCTCTCGTTTCCCTTATCGCTAACCAGTTTGAAGGAGGGTCTTGACCCGAAACGTCACCCATTCCTTCTCTCCAGAGATGCTGCCTGTCCCGCTGAGTAGCTACAGCTTTTTGTGTCTATCTTCGGTTTAAACCAGCATCTGCAGTTCCTTCTTACACATCATTATCCCAGGCAGTCCATATTATTGTCGTGCTTCAGCTGCTGTGTTATCAAGAGGGATGAATCTTCTGGGATTAAAAAAAAGATCTCATTCTTCCTTGATTTCTCACTCCAGCTCATTCTGTGGTCACAGTAGCAAAGTGCCTTTGCTACATCAGCAAAATGCAGTTTGACTCAGAATGGCTAATGCTGCAAATCTGCACCAGCACAAATAGGTGCAGGTTAAGAACAAAGTGGATATTCAGATCCTCATGCAGAATTATTGTATTTCTGGGCTGTGAGTTCTCTGGCTGTACTCTCCGCAATTATTTCAAAATGAAGT
The DNA here is from genome assembly GCF_028641065.1 of Leucoraja erinaceus. Lineage (NCBI taxonomy): Eukaryota > Metazoa > Chordata > Chondrichthyes > Rajiformes > Rajidae > Leucoraja > Leucoraja erinaceus. The sequence goes on along the minus strand of NC_073379.1, from coordinate 19,807,028 downwards.
AGCAATGAACTTCCAGTCACCTTAAATATGAAGCCTGATGTACAACATGCACAAAAGCAATCTATAGTTCAAAGGGTGTCAAGTCGTGATTTATTTGTATTTTATATTTCAGCAAGGTGACCTAAATTATAAGATCATTTGATAATGGACTTCAAGCCATTGCTAAATGATTGTTTATAATTATAAATTAGTGGAAAATTAAAATATTATTATTTGCATAGTTATTATGCGGGCTGCAAATGAAATTTGCCAGCGATTAAATTGGATGATTCGCTTAGCAATTCACATGTGACAAATGGCGTACTGATTCAACGTTACACTCTGTCAAAGAAGTGATGTTTTGCTTAACCTACAGCACACAATACTATGCCTCCCACAATATGTTACATGATGTGTGACAACTGAAACCCAAGGGAAATTCTGAGGCAAGGAATTCAATTAACCTAGAGTATCCGGCCATGAGCATGTACAGATGATGAATATTTGCCCAAGAGATGTTCCCACTTACCTGGTCAGTTCAGTTCAGTTCAGTTTAGTTTAGTTTATTATTGTCACGGGTACTGAGGCTCTTGTTGCATGCCACCCAGTTAATAGAAAGACAATACACGGGTACAATCGAGTCATGATTACAATCGGTGTGGTTCCTCCCATGGCTTGTGTCGAAATAAGCCTAATTGATACTCGACAGTGAGCCTCTGCATCATACTGCAGATAGACGCAAAGTGCCGGAGCAACTCAAAGGGTCGGGCAGCATACCTGGAGAAAAGGAATAGGTGATGTTTCGGGTCAGAACTTTACTTCAGACTGAAGAAAGGTTCTGATTCGAAACGTCACCTGTTCCTTTTCTCCAGAGATGCTGCCTGACCTGTTGAGTTGCTCCAGTTAGTTTGTGTATACCTTTGGTGTAATCCAGCATCTGCAGTTCCTTCCTACATTCCTAAATTCTGCATCATGCTAGATCTTTGTGGGAGGATTTGGAAGTGATGTTTAATTTAGTTTAGTTTAGAGATACAAGGTGGAAATAGGCCCTTTGCCCACCATGTCTGCACTGACCAGCGATCCCTGAAAATTAACACTATCTTACACACACTAGGGACAATTTACACTTATACCAAGTATACAAACACAAGCCAATTAACCTACAAACCTGTACTTTTTTGGAGTGTGGGAGGAAACTGAAAATCTCAGAGAAAACCCACACAGGTCACAGGGAGAACGTATAAACTGCGTACAGACAACACCCATAGTCGGGATCGAACCTACATCTCTGGCGCTGCAAACGCTGTAAGGCAGCAGCTCCACCATTGCACCACCGTGTTATGTAAGATGTCCCTTTCCATTAAATGTGCTGAAAAATGATTTTTGGAACTGCCTAAACCAGAATCAGATTGGTAAAAAACATTTCCATCCACTCTGGCAGTAACCTTGCCCAGAGCAGAGTTCGAGGAGCAGGATGCCTTCACTGTGGTCACCACTCTATGGAAAGGATATAATTGCACTAGAGAGGGTGCAGAGATTCATCGGCATGATGATAGAGAGAAAACATTTCAGAAATGAGTGAATAGGCTCTGTTAATTACACTTGGAGCAAAGGAAGCTGACAAATGGGGGTTGGAAATAAAGGGGAGAAAGAACATGATTGACAATAGACAATAGACAATAGACAATAGGTGCAGGTGTAAGCCATTCGGTCTTTCGAGCCAACACAGCCATTCAATGTGATCAAGGCTGATCATCCCCAATCAGTATCCCGTTCCTGCCTTTTCCCCATATCCACTGACTCCGCTATCTTTAAGAGCCCTATCTAGCTCTCCCTTGAAAGTATCCAGAGAATCGACTTGCACTGCCCTCATTGAGTTTCCTCATCTCCGTTCTAAATGCCTTGCCCTTTAGCATTAAACTGTGGCACCTGGTTCTGGACTCCCCCAACATCGGGAACATGTTTCCTGCGGATTGAGGTATATAAAATTAAAAGACATTGGCAGCTGGTTGTGTATTTTTTCCCCAATACCAAAATATCAAACCAGAGTACATGGATCTTGGATAAGGGAGTAGAGTGTTTATAGGCAATTTGAGGAGGAATTATTTTTGCATCTGGAGATTGGTTGAAATCCTAAACACATTGCCTGAGGTGATGGTGAGTCTATCAATTTTAGTATCTTGGCCAAGTGTCAAGATTTATACCAAGGAAAATGGTGTTGGAATGAAAAAGATGCAGAGACCTGACCCAACAAGTCACCTATTCATGTTCTCCAGGGATGCTGCCTGCATTTTGAGTGAGTTACTCCAGCACTTTGTGTCCCTTTGGGTATCAATCCACATCTGCAATTCCTTATTCTTGCAGCTATGGGTTCTGACTGCTGTGATAGTGTTCTAGGGCATGAGATTAGGGGTGAAAATGAAGGATTTAAAATGTCACTTTAACATGAAGGAATTGCATAATGAGGCGCCTTGGAGGAGGTGATTACATTCAAGCCCTGCCACAGTTGCAAAACATCCGGCTCATCCTCCAGCTTGGAGCAGGTCCATTTTGACCTTTTTGATGGCCTTACCAAGGACTTACCTTGACTTCTTGTGGACCTCTGTATCTCCAGATCTGAATGCCCGGGATCGGGACTTCAGGAGAGTGCAGATCTCATGGTTCATCCAAGGCTTCTGGTTAGGAAACTCGGTTCTGGTTAGGAACCCCCCCCCCCCCCCCCCCCCCCCGCCCTCTCTAAAGGACTTACGGTGCTCTGTGGCAGCCTTTACCTTCCTCTTCATCGCGCAGACGGCGCTCCTCCGCTTTCCCTGGGCCCCACCTTCACAATGTGTTTGCGTGTGTGTGTGCAGTAGGTCGATGCAGCTCGTGGTTCGGTCGATACAGCTCGCAGTTTCAACGCGGCCAGTCGATCCAGCTTTAGGCTTTCCAGGAGAGTGCTCTCGAGCTTGAAGGTAGAAAGCACTCTTTTGAACTCACAGATTAGTTCACCCAAGTGGGACAGGCCCTTAACAGGATTTATATTAAGAGAGTATATAGGAAAGAGGAACTTGTCTTGTCTCCAAAATAAATTGGCTGCCATTTAAGCCACTGTCCCACTTAGGTGATTTTTTCTCGGAGGTGTCGCCTGTATGTCATGATCAGTTTCCTCAAGTCGCCTAAATAGTTGTAACGTTTTTCTGGTCACCGCTGGATTTTGAAATGTCCAAAACTTTTCGGCAACTGTGGGCTTGACGTAGCTTATCTTCTCCTGTCGTAGGTACTTTCATAGGTTGTGGCCAGGATGAGCCAGGTTGTTGCCAGGTGACGTAGGTTGTTGCTGGATGCCAACTTCGGTGAATTTCCTTGGCGACTACCTATGTCAACCTATGTCAACCGGCGACTGAATTGTCTTCAGTTGTCGCAAACAGGGTCGTTGCTTGTCGTGGCTTGTCACGGGTGGACGTAGCTTGAATTTGGTTGTTGCCTGTGTGGACGTTGGTTGTCGTAGGTGTGGTCGTAGGTGGACGTCCTAATGGGTCGCTGGTTGTCGGCAGTCGACTAGGTGGTAGGTTGTCATAGCTTGTCGTTTACATTGTCTCATGGGACTCTTGAATGACCCTGGAAAGTTGCACTGTCAGCCAGAAGCTTCAATTTCCCGACGTACAATTTAATTTTCGGCTCCCTCGTGGAATTGGTAATTTGATCAGGATGAAATTTGGATCTTTTCCCGGCATATTACTGCATACATTGTAATTGGCGGGTTGGTTTGTTTGCTCTAATCTGTTAATTTCTGCCTTAAAATTGCTCAGAATTCGCTTTGCTGAACATTTGAATGCATTCCAGTTGCAAGATCTAACCTGCTGTGAGGAATGTGTGATTAGTGCAACCTATTGGTTCATAAGCACTGAAAATCCCTTTATTTGGCCCACAATGGAATGTGCCAAGCCCCATACACAAATAATAGGATTTATAACAAGAGACTGTATAGGAACTTGTTTTGGCTCCAAAATTGGCTGCCAGATATGCTCTTTTGTTCTGATCTCCATGGTGTTCATGTTCTTCCCCATGCTTTTTAAACCTCTGCCAACATGTAATCTGGCTAATCTGAAGTACTTCACTCATAATCCATCTTTCTTAATGAATACCCAATCTTTTAAACAAAGAAATATTAAATTCTTCACGGAGAGAAACAATGAACTGCAGATGCTGGAATCTTGAGCATACAAAGTGCTGCAGTAACTCAGTAGGTCAGGCAGCATCTGTGGAGGGAATGGATAGGAATAGCTTTGGGGCAGTATCATCAGTGCATGGTCTAACACTAGAGCAGCAAGAATCATACAGGAGGAGAGGGTCTCGCAGAACTGCCATCAGAGAGGGGATCTTCAAATATATTTTGCAGCGGAGCAAGGAAATGGAGAGACAAAGAATTTAGTTTAGTTTTAGTTTAGAGATACAGCGCGGAAACAAGCCCTTCGACCCACCGAATCCGCACTGACCAGCGATCCACACACATTAACACTGCCCGACATACACCAGGGCCAATTTTTTACATTTATGCCAATTAACCTCCCAACCTGCACGTCTATGGAGTGTGGGGGGAACCCTCACGCAGGTCACGGTGAGAACGTACAAACTCCGTACAGATAGTACATGTAGTCAGGTTCCAACCCGGGCCTCTGCAATTCCACTGCTGCACCACCGTGCCGCTTTGATTTGCAGTTGAATTGCAGATGCTGAAATTTTCTGCAGAACACAAACTATGAGAATAACACAGTAGGTCAGGCAGCATTTGTGGAGGGAATGGATAGGCAATGTTTTGGGTCGGGATCCTTCTCCAGATTGGAGAAAGGTCCCAACTTGACATTGCTTATCGATCCCCTCCACAGATGCTACCTGGCCCGCTGAGTTATTCCAGTACTTGGTGTTTTATTCAACACTTTCTTTACGATTGTCAAAAACTTTGCAGCAACATATACAAATCTCCTCTCATTTCCTCAATGTTGGGTCCTCAACCTTACCTGTTTATGAACAATTCATCCTTGCTGGGAGAATTAATCAGGTGAATGATCCCGGGGCCAGGTATGAAGAGTGTTTGTCGGCACTAGGCCTGTGCTTGCCGCAGTTTAGAAGGATGAGTGGGCATCCTTGAAACTTATTGAATAGTGAAAGGCCTGGATAGAGTAGATGTGGCGAGGATGTTTCCACTAGTGGGTGAGTCTAGGACCAGAGGGCACAGCCTCTGAATATCAATGATGTACCTTTAGAAAGGAGATGAGGATGACTTTCATTAGTCAGAGGGTGGTGAATCAGTTTAGTTTAGAGATACAGTGGAGAAACAGGTCCTTTGGCCTAGCGAGTCTGTGCCGACCAGCGACCGATGCGCATCAACATTATTTTGTACACACTTTACAATTATACAATTATACCAAGACAATGAACTGACAAACCTGAGTGAGGGAGATCCTGGAGAAAACCCACGCAGATCACGGGAGAAGGTACAAACACCGTACAGACAGTACCCGTAGCCAGGTATAAACCCAGGACTCTGATGCTGTAAGACTGCTGCTCCTCTGTGCCAGCCTTTAATCTGATTCTGCAGAATTCATTGCCATAGCGGACTGTTGATGCCATCATTGGGTAGTTTAAAAGCGGACATTGACAGATTCTTGATTAGTAAGATTGTTAAAGGTTATGGTGAGAAAGAAAGAAAATGGCCTTGAGAGGGACAAATAGATCAGCCATGATTGAATGGTGGAATAGACTCAATGGCCTAATTATGCTCCAATGACTTAAGAACATGAACTTATGAATAGATGCAAGCTGCAGCTTTGAAAACAAGCATCTGTGGCCGTAACCCTCCAGAATTTTTGAAACTAAATGTAAACCGATACGATTTGAGAAGCTCAGGTAAGCTTAATGGCTGCGAGAATGCGCCAATGCTTTGATCTGTATAGAGGCTAGGGACATCGGTCCCATTTTTGTACCCCCCCCCCCCTCAACCCACCCTAACTTGAATTATCTTACCAGTAACTCAAACACCCAACAACAGTAACTCAAACAGTAACTCAAGCTCACTGTACCGTGAGCCCAGGACAGGAAACTGGGCAATAATTAAACATGATGCCATTAACCACATGGCAGGTAACTGGACCCTAAACTCTACCTCATGTTCAAAGATTATGAGCGGGTTTGAATTTTGCAACCAGTTCCCTTATTTATTCATTCAGGATATGGAGATTAGTTTCAGATGTTGCAAATGCATTTGGCTGCCATTTCTGCTGCTGTTGGGCTTTGTAAGTAGCTTTAAATAACAGGAATCTCTTGCTGAAAAAAATCAGAACATTTAAAATCAGAATAATGTTATTTTAACAGCTTAAATCCCTTTTTTCTCACTGCCCCCCATAAGCAACAATAAGATTAGGCAGCTGTTGGTTCACCTTGAATGGGATAGGAGTCGTGTATTGGAAATTAAAAACCGTAAATAAGTTTTTCTTTTTTTTTGATGGGGCAGTGGGGAAGTTTTATATTTGATCACGATGCTGCAAGATTAAAGGCTTGCTGGTAAAAAGATCTGAAGGAAGGCCTGGAAATATGATTAATGCAAAGAGTAGACTAATGTTAAATGGATTACATCGTTGGTATGAACAAAGGGGAACAAGGAAAGGATAAGATCTGAGAAATTACGGGGAAAACGTCAATGAGCTGTCAACCATGCAGTGCTAAATATTTGTGAATTGGTATCTTGGCATCTGCCGCAACTTCTAATAACTTTTGAAAGAGACTCATTATAGTAGTAACAATACATCTGTTATCTAATTCATTAATTAGAGATTAAGTGATGATCAGACATCCAAGGTTGAGAATTATAACTGAACATTTTAATATCTTAATATGTAGGAGCAGAATCAGGCCATTCAGCCCATCAAGTCTACTCCGCCATTCAATCATGGCTAATCTATCCTTCCCTCCATATGCCATTCTCCTGCCTTCTCCCATAACTCCTGACACCCGTACTAATCAAGAATCTATCAATTTCCACCTTAAAAATCCTAGCTCCATTTAAAAAAAGACAGCACCCGTAGTCGGGATCGAACCTGGGTCTCCCGTGTTGCATTTTGCTGTAAGGCAGCAATTCTCCCGCTGTGCCACTGCTGCTTGTATTGTACCTGCAATGCAAGGCCTCTACAAGATCCACTGATATGGAAGAAGGCTAAACATAAATGAGGATGAAAACCACCACTCCTGACTGATTTTTCGATAAAATTATAACAAAGTAAGGTCTCAAGAATTTTCTGGGATTTACAGATATTCACCAGCCCTGATGTTTGTTGGGAGAATATCTTCATTACTCCACACTGCATGGTTTCCCATGAAGCAATCCAGTATTTATGCTGACATCTTTAAAATAGCGTAATATCGAGAGTAATAAGGCGAGGACAAGGTTATACCATGAAATATTTATTTTTCAGGATGAGGTAAATATTTTAGCAACCTGTCTCATTCCAGCCATGAATCACACTTTGGCTCTTGGAATAACCCTGTGGTCCTGAAAGCAAAATGTAACAGATCGAAGAATCCCTAGACTTAATCGCATGTTAAAAGTGTGGGTTTCACTGATTATAGAGTCATAAAGTCATAGTCATAGATAGATACAGCGTGGAAACTGGCCCTTCATCCCAACCTGCCCACACCGGCCAACATATACCTCCAAACCTGTTCTATCCGTGTACCTGTCTAACTGTTTCTTGAACTTTGGGACAGTTCCTGCTTCAACTACTTCCTCTGGCAGCTTCTACCTTGCACTTGTGAAAAGTTACCTCTTAGATTCCTATTAAATCTTTTCCCATTCACCTTAAACCTATGTCATCAATTCACCTACTCTTGGCAAGAGACTCTGTGCATCTACCTGATCTACTCCTCTCATGATTTCATACAAATCTATAAGATTCTGTTTTAAGTGTTAAGGATATGGAACTACTGAGCTGAAACAATCCCTTCTGCATGACATGAGATAAAGCACAAAGCATCTGGGCCTTGTTTTGTTGTTCAGAATTATTACTTGCATTCTTGGGCAGGGATTTGCAAAAAAATAATCTCTTGTTAGTTCCAGAATGTATTGGTCATTTTTGAGGAACTTCCACGAAAATAAACCCTGCAAATGCAGGAATCTTGACTACAACAAAGAGCTGGACGATCTCAGCAGGTCTGGTGGCATCTAAGAAACAGTTAGACAGGTACATAGATAGGACAGGTTTGTAGAGATATGGACCACACAGGTAGGTTAGACTAGTGTAGCTGGGACATGTTGGCCGCTGTGAGCAAGTAGGGATGAAGGGCCTGTTTCCAAACTGTATCACTCTATGACTCTATGACACCTGTGGTGGTTCTTCATCCCGGAATGTCTGTCAGGCATGCTGACATGTCTAAATTGTACCCTCTCCCACATAATCCATGTCCCTCTAATCCCTGCATAACCATGCCAGTCCAAAAGTCTCTTAAATGCCACTATTATATCCACCTCCACCACCATCCCCAGTAGCATGTTCCAGGCACTCATCATCGTCCGTGTTTAAAGAAAAAACACCCCTTACTCTGCCCATATCCGATAAACATTGGCCATCTCACCTTAAAGCTATGCTTAGTATTTATTTTTTCAACCCTGGAAAAAAAGTACTCTATCATGCCTCTCCTAATTTTGTATGCTTCTATCCCCTCCCCACAATCTCTGGCATTTCAGAGAAAGTAATCCAAGTTTGTCCTCTCCCTGTAGCAAATGCCCGCTAATCCAAGCATCCTCTGGTAGACCTCTTCTGCATCCTTACCTAAGCTTCCATATCCTCCTTGTAATGGTGTGACCAGAAAGGGATGTAATACCCCAGTTGCATAAAGCTGCATCATGACTTCTTGACCCTTATACTCAATGCCCCATCCAATGAAGGCAAGTACATCAATATAAGTAAGCCTTGTTCATCAATTCTGTTAAGGGTCATGCCATTAATTGTATGTTTCCCCCTTGCATTCAACATCCTAAGCGCAGCAGGTCACTCTTCCTCAGGTTAATCTCCATCTGCCATTGCTCCGCCGATTTTGTACCGCTCCTGATCTCGCTGTATATTTTGCCACCCTTCCTCACAGTCCATGATGCCAGCAATAGACAATAGACAATAGGTGCAGGAGTAGGCCATTTGGCCAGCACCATCATTCAATGTATTCATGGCTGATCAACATGGTTGTCATCTGTAAAAATACTGTAGTCCTGAGTTACCATCTATCTCATTGGAGACCCTCGACCGTCTTTAACAGGATTTTACTGGACTTTAGCTTGCGCTAAACGTTATTCCCTTTATCCTGTATCTGTACACTGTGGGCAGCTTGATTGTAATCATGTGTAGTCTTTCCGCTGACTGGGTAGCACACAAGAAAAAGAGCCTTTCTCTGTAACTCAATGCACGTGACTAGAATAAACTAAACTAAGACTAGTCATGATGTTAAATGTTGAAGCAGGATGGTGTGGACATGTGGCCCACATGTGGCCTACATCAGCTCCTGGTTCATTGCAATGCCTTTGCATTCTTCAACCATCACCCCCTCTCAAGAGCTTTAGTGGATGTGATCTCGTATGTAAACACATTGAATTGCATTTCTGTAATGCCCTCTGTACATAATGAGAAGCGCATGGTGATATGTTAGTACCTGGTGAGCTTGCATCACCATCACATTCATCAAACAAAGTTGACGTTGGAGGTGATTTGGAGCAAATAGTTGAAATGGTGCTCTCTGCCCGTATATTAAAAAAAAAAAACGTTGATTAAATAACTTGAATGCAATTGTTATCTTGCTTTATGATCTTTATTCATTTTAAATGAAAATGAAAATATTCCAGAGTAACAAGTGAAATTAAAAGTAAACTTGCAATTTCACCTTTGTCTGTTAATATTCAGAAGTGAAACTTTGGCTCCAGATACAAAACTAAACGAGTATCTCATTCATTCCATCAAAAAAAAAAAATTGTTTTGAAAGGGCTGCTTCGAAGTTTGTGGCTGGATTATATCCAGCCTGCTTGATTTCTGCTACATGGACTATTTGGAAAAGCAAACTTATCATTGGATTTCCAAATGATCACAGTGATTTACTAGCTTGCCTTTCATTGTTTTGTTTTTGACTCTTGTAAGATGGTGATTGTCTCCCTGAAATTTGACACAGTGAGACTAGTGTAAGAGAATAGACACAAAATATTGGAGTATCTCAGCAAGACAGGCAGCATCTCTGGAGAGAAGGAATGGGTTATGTTTTGGGTCGAGACCCTTCTTCAGATTGAGAGTCAGGGGAGAGGGCGTCACAGAGATAGGAAGTGCAAGAGATCAAAAGAGATGAAGTTCCAAAGGAGACTAGAATGGGCCATTGTTAGCTAGGAGAACAAAGCAAACAAAGATAAAATGTAATCAGGGGAACACTCAGAGAACTGGGTAGGGGAGGGATGGAGAGAGAGGGAAAGCAAGCGTTACTTGAAGTTAGAGAAGTCAATATTAATACCGCTGGAGTGTAAGCTCCCCAAGCAAAATATGAAATCTTCTGTGTGAACCAGCATCTGTCTGAAGAAGGGTCTCGACCCGAAATGCCACCCGTTCCTTCTCTCTAGAGATACTGCCTGTACCGCTGACTTACAACAGCATTTTGTGTCTATCTGCAGTTCCTTCCTACACATCAGTGTAAGAGGAGCTTTGCACATTCAGCTGCACATTATCTAACTTCAGAATTTGCACAGAGTGATCATTTTAGATTTTAAACCTGGATCTGTTTCAGAAGCAGCCATGTGGACTGCTTCCTTTTGGTTTGGCATGCTTCCCATAAGAACACAGCTCATTAATGCTGCCGTACATAGTCAGTTCTTCCAGTCCTTCTGTTTTGTTCAATAAATCACAGGATTCAGATAACTGAGTTTGATTCACTCAGTAATGTATTACACAGTGAGTATATAAGGCACATACACTCACATACCCCCGGACGCACTCGCAAACCCCGAGTACACAGCAGAGCACGCCGCAGGATGTATCTACATACACTCACGTAAACCCGTACGCACTCACAAACACATCAGAGCACGCCACAGGATGTTTTGTTCTTAATCGCCTGGCACCATTCGCAACATGGTCGAAGGCAGAGGCTCTCTCACCGAAAGGGCATCCAACATTAATCTTTTCTGTGCTACTAGCAGCAGGGTCTACCCAACTATTGCACTTGTGTTTTTTACATCTTCCCACAGAATGGCCATGGGAAAGGTTGCGTCCCCAGGCAATGATCACAAGTGTGAGGAGATAACGCATTTTCAAGAGGCTATTGAACGCAGGGCTGCTAACTGAGCTGATAACTCCATTTCACATTTTAGCTGAAATTGTCAGTTTAACCCTTAAGGGCCTGTCCCACGGAGATTTTTTCGGCGACTGCCAGTATCATTGACTGACATATCAGGTAACTGAAAAGCTTGCGGCATGACGACATGTGACGAGCGGTGTTTTTTCAAGTGTCGCAATATCGTTTGTCGTTGCTGCATTTTGAAATGTTCAAAATCTTTTGGCAACACTGTTAGGACGCCAGCAGTTGCCGAAGAAAATCATCAAGTGGGCCAGACCTTTAACACTACAATCCACCCCTTGGAGTCATCAGTCTACATTAACCCCCCATCTACTACATGTTACTGAGTATACAAACAATAATAATCAAAGGTAAAGTATAATAATTCTATCTCTATGAATGTAAGGTGATTATGTGTCAAACTAACTATCCATGCCATAATGGCATGAGTTATGTGTTCTACCGAGCTAGTCTTGGATGTGTCTGTGAAAGCAAAGCTGATCTCAATGGCCTTGCAAGCATCCCAATGATTTACTGGCCCTGTTTAATCAGCCCAAGCATGCAAAGTGGTGTTTTGAACACTATTTCACCTCACATACACCTCAAATCCTGTTACATTCAGCCCACAGGCTCAATACTACCCTTCCACCCTCTTGGCACTTCTTGCATGGCAGTAGGGAAGCCCACAATTGGAGAATATTATGCCAACTACAACTAAAACAAGCCCAGTCACCAACCAACCCCCAACAAGACAACCAATTCCACCATGCGCTCTCCGAGGCCTCATCGTGCAACTGCTTACCAACTTTATTCAAGGCCTCAACCTGTTGTCGTATGTGGGCCACCAAGTTTGTAATGTTTTCATTGGCATCGGGCATGTAAGTGTAACATTCTCTCCCTATGATGGCACAAGTCCACCCTTTCTCGGCTAGTAGGAAGTCCATGTGATTCTGCAAGGCGACAATTCGTATTGCCACCATTTTGGACTCAGGGCTCAGATAGCCTGCCCTCCCTCTACTAGCCCCAGAGTGGTTCTATTGTCTGTGATGTGCGTCACGTGCGCAAGCTCCGTTTAAACCTTACACTACACCTTCCAACAACTGGCTGCGAGTTACTCTCAAACATTTATATATGAAGAAAGAGTTTGGTTTTACTCTTTCATCAAACGAGGATTATTATCAGCAATGATTAATCACTCTTTTATGACGTTATTAGAATAGAAGAATATAAACTCTAACTTCATGGACGATCGCTGCTCAATTACAGTCTGATTTTGAAAGTCATAATGAGCAAATAGAATAAAATAAAAAGACATGGCAGAGAACAATTGATTATCTCTGAAATAAATTGTATAGTTCTTAATCACTGTTATTTAACACTAATGGTTTTATTATTTTTAGATTTCTAATGAACTTTTGATCATACATAACATAATTTTGCATTTAAGACTAGAGGAATATCTGGTTTTCAGTAATAGCTTCTTAAATGTAATCAGACTCTGTTACAGTGGAAATAATTGGTGTGTTTCTCTCAGACCTGGCACAAGGCCGACAATTACTATAGAGACAGAGATGAGATAAGAATACACAAACCTCTTATTATTTTTTAATTGTCAGAATGGAAGTGCAGAAAGTCTTGTGGATGTGAAATAAAATAATGGTGTAATTCATTAGTTAATCGTTTGCCTTATCCCTTCTGGAAGAGAGACGGGAATTTGTCTCGTTCTCCAAACTCTTAAAGTGACCGTGTTTTTCGAGAGAGGTTATCAATTATAAATATTCCGATTATATTATTAGCACTTGTACTTGGCCATTACTATTTATTTAGCCAAAAAGGTTGTAAACGTAACACAGCAAAATTATTTACTTTTATACATTTGTTTAGAATGTCAGGAATCATTTATTGAGCATTTCCAGTAACTGTAAATATAAGCAGTACCTTGCAATTTTAAACTGAATATTTCAGAAATTGCAAACCCTAACCTAGTGTATGTGCTTATTTGTTTGGAAATGCTGAACATTTATTGCCAAGCTTTTATTCCCAGAGATAATAGATAAGTTTTATGCAATAGTCAAACAGCACGGAAAGAGGCCCTATGGCCCAACTCATCCATGCAGACTGAGATGCCCCATCTAATCTGGTTCCATTTGCACCTGTTAGGCAGGAAATGGTGTTGGGTAGACTGATGGCACTGAAGGCTGATAACTCCCCAGGGCCTGATGGTCTGCATCCCAGGATACTTAAGGAAGTGGTTCTAGAAATTGTGGACACATTGGTGATAATTTTCCAATGTTCTATAGATTCAGGATCAGTTCCTGTGGATTGGAGGGTAGCAAATGTTATCCCACTTTTTAAGAAAGAAGGGAGAGAGAAAACAGGGAATTATAGACCAGTTAGCCTGACATCAGGAAGATGCTGGAGTCAATCATAAAAGATGAAATAGCGGCACATTTGGATAGCAGTAACAGGATTGGTCCGAGTCAGCATGGATTTACGAAAGGGAAATCAAGCTTGACTAATCTTCTGTAAATTTTTGAGGATGTAACTAGGAAAATGGACAAGGGAGAGCCAGTGGATGTAGTGTACCTGGGCTTTCAGAAAGCATTTGATAAGGTCCCACAAAGAAGATTAGTGGGCAAAATTAGGGCACATGGTATTGGGGGTAGAGTGCTGACATGGATAGAGAAGTGGTTGGCAGACAGGAAACAAAGAGTAGGGATTAACGGGTCCCTTTCAGAAACAGGCAGTGACTAGTGGGTACCGCAAGGCTCCGCACCGCACCTATTTACAATATACATCAATGATTTAGATGAAGGGATTCAAAGTAACATTAGCAAATTTGCAGATGACACACAGCTGGGTGGCAGTGTGAAATGTGGGAAGGATGCTATGAAAATGCAGGGTGATTTCGACTGGTTGGGTGATTGGGCAGACTGCATGGCAGATACAGTTTAATTTGGATAAATGTGAAGTTATCCTCTTTGATAGCAAAAACAGGAAGGCAGATTATTATCTAAATTATGTCAAACGGGATCTGGAGGTCCTTGTTCATCAGTCAATGAAAGTAAGCATGCAGGTACAGCAGACAGTGAAGAAAGTGAATGGCATGTTGGCCTTTATAACACGAGGTTATAAAACAGCCTTTATAGCAAAGAGGTCCTTCTGCAGTTGTCCAGGGCCCTAGTGAGACCGCACCTGGAGTATTGTGTGCAATTTTTGTCCCCTAATTTGAGGAAGGACATTCTTGCTATTGAGGGAGTGCAGCACAGGTTTACAAGGTTAATTTCTGGGATGGCGGGAGTCTCATATGCTGAGAGAATGGAGCTTGTATACTCTGGAATTTAGAAGGATGAGAGGGTTTCTTATTGAAACAGATATGATTATTTATGGTTTGGACACGCTAGAGGCAGGAAACATGTTCCCGATGTTGGGGGAGTCCAGAGCCAGGGGCCGCAGTTTAAGAATAAGGGGTAAGCCATTTAGAACGGAGATGAGGAAACACTTTTTCACACAGAAAGTTGTGAGTCTGTGGAATTCTCTGCATCAGAGGGCGGTGGAAGCCGGTTTTCTGGATACTTTGAAGAGAGAGCACGAAAGGGCCCTTAAAGATAGTGGAGTCAGGGGATATGGGGAGAAGGCAGGAACATGGTACTGATTGGGGATGATCAGCCATGATCACATTGATTGGCTGTGCTGCCCTGAAGGCCCAAATGGCCCACTCCTGCACCTATTGTCTATTGTCTATTGTTTGGCCCACACACCACTGAATCCTTCCTATCCATGGATCTGCCCAGTTATCTATTAAATGCCTCAAATACCTCCTCTGGCACCTCTATACCCTCTAGTCTCTTTGTTTATTGAGGAAAAATAATACAGGAGGAAAACAGGGGATCAGGTAGCCTAAGTTCATGTGATAGAAGCAGAATTAGGCCATTCAGCCCATCAAAATTACACCACCATTCAATCATGGCAGATGTATCTTCCCTCTTAATCCCATTCTCCTGCCTTCTCCCCATAACTGCTGACACCGGTACTAATCAAGAATCTATCTATCTCTGTTCCACTGTTGGCATCTCTCATTACCACACTGTGCCCAGCAATCAATGAGCCATTATGGGCTCCATCCTTCCTGAGGTCATCAGTTGCCTTGATTTGTTCTGACCTTTTCTCACCTCCAGTTTATCCCCAAACCCCCCGCACCTCTTATTTCAGTCTGAAGATGGGTTCCAACCAGAAACCTCATCTGTTATTTTTATCCAGGGATGTTGCCTGACCCGCAGAGTTACACCAGCAATTTTTCTCCATCTTCAGCATAAACCATTATCTGCAGTTCCTTCCTACACAATAAAGATCAGGTTATGTGTTTCTTAGTTAGGATGCTGGGAGAGTTGGGAGGGAACATGTAGGTCATGTTGTTGCCACTTCCCTTGTCTGCGTTGGTGGTAAAGATTGCAATGGCTGTCTAGCAGGGTAACTGTTGTGCACGTTGTAAATGGCACATACTGCTGCTGCTGTTGTAGGCGAGGTGGTATAGTGAATGAATGTTGCGGGTGGTGGAAAAGGCAACACTCAAGCAGACTGCTTTAGCTTGGTTCTTCTAGCGTATGGGTTGCACAGCCTAAAGTTGTAGGACAACTTGTTCTATTTGATCTTATTTGATTGCGCAACCCGGGTTGATTGCATTCGTCAAAACAGAGCCGACCACGTGAAGGTTGCAATCTACTACCCCTTTATGCTTGGTTGAACACAGAACAGTACCACACAAGAACAGGCCATTTAGCCCACATATGATATGATGCGATAGAACTTCATTTATCCTATGAGGAAAATTGTTCTGCCAACAGTCACTAAAAACACAACATGAAACGTGAACTTAAAGTGTTGAGTGGAAAGTTCAGGATTGCGGATGTGCAAAGATTGGGGAGGGGCGAAGGGGAGTCAGTCTACCCCACAACAGAAGGGGGAAAAGTTGCACAGTTTGATAGCCACAGGAAAAAAGATTTCCTGTGGCATTCTGTCCTGCATCTTGGTGGTACCAGTCTGTTGCTGAAGGTGCTCCTCAGGTTGACTAGTGAGTCATGGAGGGGGTGAGCTATATTGTCCAGGATGCTCCGCAGTTTGAGGAGCATCTTCCCCTCAAAGACCACCTCCAGTGAATCCAACTCCGCCCCCAGGACGGAGCCAGCTTTCCTGATGAGCTCGTTAATTCTGTTGCCGTCCACGACCTTTGCCCTGCTGCCCAGCACACGACCGCAAAGACACAATTTCCATGCCAAACATGAAGCCAAGGACATCTCTCAGCTGCCTGTACATCCCTCCATTCCCCGCATAGCCATATGCCCATCTAAAAGCCTCGTAAGCACCAATATCAAATGGATGCAATACCCTGGCTGTTTAATTTTTATATCACCTCATGAAAGCAGCACCGAAGAAGTGCTACATTTCAGAAGTAGCACCTTTTATGTGAAATTTGGAAATTCCACCTGAATGGTCAGGTAGAGCAGATTTATCTGCGCTATTAGGTGGAGAAAAACAGGTGGATTCTTCCATCCTAGCTGACAATTATCTCGCGGCTAATGCCAAATTAGATAATTGTACAATAGGTCAGTAGGTTCCAGTCCTGCTGCTTTTGGCTGCATAACAATGATGTTTCAAAACAAATGTATTGACTGTGGGATGTCGTAAAAGAATCGAATGCCCAATATAATGCACATTCTTTCCTTCTACTTTGGTGCATTGAATTTTCTTTCAGTTGGAAATGACCCAAGTTCTTGCTCTTGACTGCAATCCTATGCTGTATTATCCTGTAACTAGTGCCAGAAAGTGTAACAGTGTGAATACACGCTGCTCTGTGATTTGTAATGTTCACTTTGGTTACCTCCTCTAAGTGGAGGGATGGAAGTTGTTTGCTTACTCAGTACATCCAGATTGTGCTGGTATTTTACCATATTGCTAGGAGAAACACCTGCTATTTTCTATTTTTCATGTTTTTTAGTTTTGTTAGTTTTAGTTTTAGAGGTACACCATGGCAACAGGCCTTTCAGCCCACCGTGTCAACACTGATCAGCGACCACCCATACATGCCGATTAACCGACAAAACTGTACATAGAAAACATAGAAAATAGGTGCAGGAGGAGGCCATTTGGCCCTTCGAGCCTGCACCTGCACCTGCACCTGCATCTTTGAAGTGTGGGGGTAAACTGGAGCACTCAAAGGAAAACTACGCAGTCATAGGGAGAACATACAACCTCCGTACAGACAGCTCCCATTGTCAAGATTCAACCTGGGTCTCTGGCACTGTAAGGCTCTCTGTCATCTGTTTTATTTTCAACCTCTGTCCATTTTGGTGTGGACTTCACTAGTAAGGCAGTTGTTCATGGATGTAGCCAAGTGCAGTGATGTTAGGGTGATAGTCATGCCAGAATGGAGAATCCTTACGGGAGTTTCTCCTCAGCTCTATGGTTTATGCTGACCTGACTTTGGCCTAGTAGCAAGCTTATTCCATGCCTTTGCTTTAAGCTGTATGTCAGCAAATCCCATAGCTGTGGCCAGATTTATTGTACTCAGTAGACAGATCAACGGATAGATTTTAAAGATAGACACAAAATGCTGGAGTAACTCAACGGGGCAGGCAGCATCTCTGGAGAGAAAGAATAAACGTGATTTTTTTTGGGTCGAGATCCTTCTTCAAACTGGAGGAAAGGGAAACAAGAGATTGATGTAGAGAGATTTAGAACAAATGAATGAAAGATATGCAAAAAAGACGAGATGAGAAAAACACAATGAGTGGTGAATCTCTGATAACTCTCTGCCACAGAGGGTCGTTGAGGCCACTTCATTGGCTATGTTTAAGAGGGAGTTAGATGAGGCCCTTGTGGCTAAGGGGATCAGGGGGTATGGAGAGAAGGCAGGTACAGGATACTGAGTTGGATGATCAGCCATGATCATATTGAATGGGGTGAGGGAAGGGCCGAATGGCCTACTCCTGCACCTAATTTCTATGTTTCTATGTTTCTAAAAAACATAATGATGATAAAGAAAACAGGCCATTGTTAGCTGTTTGCTAGGTGAGAACGAGAGGCTGGTGTGACTTGGGTGGGGGAGGGATGAAGAGGGAGGCATTATAGGTGTTATTTGAAGTTAGAGAAATCAATATTCATACCACTGGGTTGTAAGCTACCCAAGTGAATTCCTCCAATTTGCATTTAGCCTCACTCTAAAGATGAGAGGAGCAAACCTTGGTAACCTTAGTGGTGCACTTTGTGGAAAAAATATGTTATTTCCAAGGTCAGTTACTAGATTTTGCTTCGGGTAATTTTTCATTTAATTCCCTGCTTTGTATTTATTTTTGTCTGACGCTCTCCACTGTATAATGCCAAATATAATGTGTGCTCTTCTCTTTTACTTTAGTACTTTGAAATTTCTTTCAACGTGAAATGACCAATGTTCTTGCTCTTGGTGGAGCAAACTGTAATTTTAGATGCAGATATTCATATTCCTCAGGTCTTTGGTGTTGTTCCAATGCCAGTTAGAGTAGCTGTTTAGTTTAGAGAAACAGCGCGGAAACAAGCCCTTCGGCCCACTGCGTCCCCGCCGACCAGTAATCCCCGAACATTAACACTATCCTACACTCACTAGGGACAATTTTTACTTTTATCAAGCCAATGAACCTATAAACCTGTACATCTGTGGAGGAAACCGAATATCTTGGAGAAAACCCATGCAGGTCACGGGGAGAAGGTTCCAAATCCATACAGCCAAGAACAATAGTCGGGATCAAACATGGGTCTCTAGCGTTGCATTTGTAAGTTATTGGGGCAAATCCTCCAAAATTATGGAAGAACTCGGATAAGGACATGGACATTTTAAAAAGACAGTTTTGCTGGCTGCAACAGAAAAACCCCCAATCCACAAAGAAAGAATCAGTTTCAAGTTTCAAACCTGTCTGGCCTGTGGACTTGGGCATCACACAACTTTGTGAATGGTGTGGACAGGAAAGGCTGAGAAGGAGATAATGAGATTATCTTGGAAACACAAAGGAAGGTACCGAGCCTCAGCAGACGGTGGTAAACAGGCCAACAGCAAGCACAATCACCATCGTGGATGACCCATCCATCAGGACAATGGGAGCCCATCTAGGCGATGGGATAACGATCAGGCTGAGGGATCATGACATCAACAAACTCCTTATCATCGGAAGCCTATTGTTCATGCCAGATCGAAACTGGGAATCATAAAAATCACCCTTTTATCCAGAGGACCACCTGGGGGTTTCAAAGGAAGCTCAGGTATAAAAAGCCGGAGTCAAGCCAGAACTCGCTCTCTTTCTGCTCTGCTGGACGGCTCGTGAGCCTGCATCGACCTAGCTGTAAGTATCCCAGTGACCTGGTGAAGTTCCCGAAATAGGATAGAGGTTGAGAGAAGAAGGAGAAAGGGGGAGTGTACTTACAAGTGAAATTGTGTAAAGTACGTTTTACGACGTGCCCGATAGTTTTCCTTCCATAGTCTTAGTTTAAAGCATAAACTTGAGTTGGTGAGATTCGATTTCTCATTGTTTAATAAAGTCTGTAAATTTTAGACTTGCTTTGAGTCCATCTTGGTTTCTGTTTTCTCTCATCAGCACACTCTGGTCAATTCAACCTTTTATCATATCCCACCATAATTCCGAGGTCTAGAACCTAGGGAATCCCTTTTGTTGTATTCTCTCTCTTGGAAACCGCTCGAGTGGAGTGGTGGCCGTTTGACCCTCCGACAAGGGAGAGAATAACTCGGGCAGTTGGGCCCGAAGTGGAGTAAAGGGAAACTAAACCCCTACAGAATGGCGACCATGGCAGGACCTCGGTGGTTTGGGATATGTGATTTGCCAGAGGGGGTGAGAGAACGTAGCAAGATGGAGGAGAGAATCTCCTCTTATCTATTTAAAAAGATCAATCTCACCAAACAATGGGTGATAGCATTGTTGACAGCACAGCAGCCAGCAGCAGCTGCTGCTCAATGGACGGAAAGCAAGGCTTATAATAAAGGGCAGGAAAAGGCAGTTTGGCTAGCGTGCCTATTACAGCAGGTAGCAAAAATGCAGAGACAGGTAGATAGTCTGGAAGAGCAACTGAGAGAAGCTAGGGCCAGCGCTGAAGAAAGCGCTAGAGAAGGGGAAGGGCTATATGAGGAACGCAGTAAAGCCAGGCAGTGTATCTTGTAGGCGAGGGAGTCCCACAGAAATGCCCAGGAATTCCTCCAAGACCAGGTGGTAGAGGCAAAGGAGAGGGAACGTAACGCCCAGGAACTCCTGGGTCAGCGTACACAGAGGTACACGGAGCTGGAGGGAAAGTTCCAAGATACCCAAGCAGCATACAGGGTGGCCCGTAGCGAGCTAGTGGATTGTGATCACGGGCCTTGCCAGGCGAGGATAGCGCAGCTGGAGGAGACTCTGTCCAAGACTAGGGGACGGGTTCACCTGGTAGGACCAGGGGGGGGGGGGTCCCCCGAGGGCAGAGGGCTTCCCTCGGCAGATGATTCCCCAGGGGCAAAGGGGAATAGACCGCCTCCTGAGGCGCCGGGGATAGGTCCGGGACGGCAGGTGAGATTCGGGTTGTCCGGGGAGGGACAGGCCCAAGGAGGGGCGGGAGAGAACCCTCAGTTAGTGGCGTCTGCGCCATGTGTAGCACGCCACGAGGTGGTGGGGTTACCGATCATGGTGGGAAAGCCGGGGGTAAATGGGCAACAGCCCCGACTAGGGCAGATGTGCCCGGTACGGCAAAGGAAATATGGTCCCCCGGTAGGGCAGACAGATAGGGGGCCCATAGAGAGTGATATTATCATTCCCCATGGGGCACATGTGCTGAGGGGGATGGTGGCTCACGTTCCCAAGTTAACCAGGGCGGGAGACCCGTCATTGCATTTTATGGAGGTGCAGTTTGACCCTCCGACAAAGGAGAGAATAACTCGGGCAGTTGGGTCCAAAGTAGAGTAAAGGGAAACAAAACCCCTACACATTCACTGTAAGGCAGCAACTATACCGCTGCACCATCGTCACCGCTCCAATGAGGAGCTTACCACTGACCCACATGTTGTACAGTGAGTAAACTCAATGTTTGAGAATGGTATCATCCCAACTGCTGCAGAGCAGCTTCTTGGCACAATTTTTAAAACTGGATCTAAACTGTTGATCATCATTGGAGATGGGTGGAGATCACCATGAAGGAATCTCAAATGAAATAGTGGAATAGATTCAAACTACTGGAGTAAGCAGCGGGTCAGTCAGAAGGAGTTATAGGGACAGGTGTTGCATCTCCTGTGGTTGCAGGGGTAAATAGTTTCAGGGGCTGCAGGGGATGGGGTGGTTTTGGCTGCAAAGGGATGAGTGAACCCAGGAGTTGCGGAGTAAACTATCTACGCAGAAGGAAGAAAGGGTTGGAGATTGGAAGATGTGATTAGCAGTGAAATCACATTGGAGGTGTCGGGGATGTCAGAGGATTATGCTTTGGATGCGGAGAGTGGTGGGGTGAAAGATGAGGATCAGGGGAACTCCATCCTTGATGCATCTTGGGGGAAGGGTCAGCAAGAGCAGAATTATAGGACAAAGAGGAGATGAGGGAGAGGGATCCATCTGGGAGAGCTGGGGGAAACCATGTTCACTAAGGAATGAGGACATCTCAGAGTTCATTAAGCAAGCCGGTTATTGTATAGCAAACAAATTAAACAAGTTTCTTGTGGTTTGTTTGAAGGGCTACTTGAAACAGAAACTGCTGCTATTATCTCAGATAATTGCTTTAATAGTGTAACTGTTTAGTTTAGAGATACAGTGCGGAAACAGGTCCACCATGTCTGCGCTGACCAGCGATCCTTGCACATTAACACTATGACACCCACTAGGGAACATTTTTACATTTACCAAGCCAATTTTACTTCGGAGTCACGTGAGTGATTCCGTGAAGAGCCCGCTCAGCATGCATGTGCGGCATTACGTTCAGCAGAGCAACAGCGGCAGGCAGGAGTCAGGCGCTCACGCTACGGAGGTGAAAGAACGGACTGTCAGGTAAGCTGATGTCGGGCTTTTCTTTCACAGGGAGCCTTCAGGCAGAGAAGAAAGGCTCTGCAACAAACCTGTCCCCCGCTCGACTCCACGGAGGAGCGTTCCATCTGAGGGGGGGCAGCATCAAGGCGGTAGGACCGCTTACCGGGCGGTCCGCTATACCCCGACACTGTGCCGAGCCCAGCCCGCTAGCGCCTGAGCAGCGGGCTGGAAGTAAAGCCACGGAAGAGGCGTCCGGCCGGTGGCTCCGACTTGTCGGACGGGGACGTCTCTCCATCCGCACGGGGAGAGCTCTTGGAGCAGGAGCTCCAGCGAGACGTGCTTCGTGAGTAGCGCTCTTGCAGGGGGAGTTCAAGCACTCCCTCCACAGTGCCTTGTGCACTGTCCATTGCTTCCTCCTTACCCGGGGGTAGCTTTGGTGACCAAGACTGTGCTGGTCAGGAACAGGGGAGAATGGCTGAAGATCTCGGGAGTATGCAAGGGGTGCAGGAACAGGAAGAGCTGCTAGGTGTGGTGGACAGCTATGTGGAAACCCCATGTGCAGGAGGCCGTTAAAAGCCTGACGTCAGCCATCACATAGTTTTCCTCATTCCGTGGACAAATACGGAGATGACCACAACCTTTGTAAACAAATCATAAGACCTGCCATAAAAATCTTACATTTGCGGGGTTGTGCATACCCCAGCCACTGAACCAGACCCACTGCTCTTTGGAAAAACCTCACAAAGCATATGAAGGACATGAAAGAGGTTTTACAAAACTTCGGTCTCATGAGGGCAGGGCCGGGACGAGCAAACAAAAAACAATAATTCCTACGCAGCAGCACCCCATCGCATCCATCAGTCAACGTCTACTATATGGGACTGATGAAAGCTCGGGGTCCGCATTCTATCACCGAAAGTCTTCTTTAGACCAGGGCCCAGAGCGGATCCCATGGAAAATGTGCCACCCCCCAATGTCACCGCCACATGTCAGACGACGTGCAACACTCATTGGACGGCAGGAAACAGAAGATACTCATAACCATGGAGGTAGGTGGGTCTGGTTCCTACCATTATATAGAGTAATACTAACACATGGGAGTCTATCACGAGTGATCAGTATATACTTAATGGGATTAGTGGATACAAATACAATTCATACTAGAAAAATTGCCACCAGGTCAACATTCACCCCAGAGGGTATTTTTCCCCTCTCCGTTAAAGAAACGAGAGGGACAAGCTGAACTGGTGAGAATAATTACAAAGGGTATCATGGGAAAACCTGAACCCTTGCAATTTGTATCAAATATATTCACTAAACCCAAAAAAGATGGTGGATATTGCATCATCATTGACTTAACTTCACTAAATATGTTTGTTAAGTGTATACATTTCAAAATGGAACCGGTTGTTACTGCCAAACAACTAAATTCCAAAGGATACTTCATGGCAAGCATTCATCTTAAAGATGTTTACTATTTAGTACCATTCACTAGGATCATTGCAGATACCTGAAATTTACCTGGATGGGAGAGCTATAGCAGTTTAAAGCATTACCCAATGGGTTCACATCAGCCCAAGAGTGTCACCAAGACACTAAAACCAGCTCTGGCAATATTCAGAAAACAAAAACATATTGTCATGGCATATCTTGATGATATCCTAAATGGTAGGCAAGACCATGAAATTGACTTTGTTAGCTGTTCAGCTACCAAACAGTTATTTGAAACCCTGGGATTGTCATACATCCAGATAAATCTAAGTTGAAGCCATCCACTATCATGGACTGCTTGGGCTTCACAATTAATTCAGTCTACGTGACTGTAACATTGCCAAGAGACAAAATAGTTGAATTGGCACACAATCATGCAACAATTTAATGGTCAACAAACTACCAACTACTCGACAAGTAACAGAGTAATTGGGAAAATGGTAGCAGCATTTCCGGCTACATAATTCGGGCCTTTGCATCAAAAACGAAATACAGGTCATTATGATCATGTCATTAAGTTACCCACTGAAGCAATATCAGAACTACAATGGTGGGCAAAAAAACGTTTGGCATAGTTTCAGCCTATTATCATCACTAACCCTACGTCAGTTATCCAAACAGATGCCAGTGCTCAAGGCTGGGGAGCAACTAACTCTATAACCAGCACAAGTAGTAGATGGACTAACCCAGAGTCATCGTTACTACTTCCACTGGGCATTAAAGATGTTGGGTGACTTTTATGGTTTAAAAGCATATGCATAAATATGCATCACTTGCATGTACGGTTACAAATAGATAATACTACGGTGGTGGTCTACATTAACCATATGGGCGGCATAAAATCGGTATCATGCGACAAGTTTGTCAACACAATTTGCCAATGGTGTGTCCAAAGACATATTTGGCTATCAATAACTTACCTGCCAGGTAAGCTAAATACAGTGGCAGACACCAGGTCACGTAAATTTAATGACAACATCGAATGGATGTTAAAACCCCCCAAAAAGATTTCGCAAAAGTTATCAAGCAATATGGCACGCCAGATATCGACTTATTTGCATCAAGGCTAAATCACCAGGTACCTATGTATGTCGCTTGGGATCCAGACCCTGAGGCAGCAGCGGTAGATGCGTTCGAGCTGGATTGGGGAAATTCTTCTTCTATGCATTTCCTCCCTTCTGCCTCATCAGTCGGGGACTTAGCACAATACAAATGGACTCTGCTTCAGGTATGTTGATAGTACCCGACTGGCCTACACAGCCATGGTTCCCAATACTCCATGACATGGTTGTTGAAACTCCGATGGTATTCCCCAGTGACCCAGAGTTATTAACACCCAGTGTCGGGCACAACATGCCATGAAAAAATCAAAATCCTGGGTTGCAGATTCTGCACAAACCACTTCTGGGACTGGGATTATCATAACAAACCGTCGACACCATGTCAGCATCCCTCCGAACATCCACTAAAAAAAAACAAAAAAAAAACAGCACTTGTCCATCATCAAAAAATGGGAGAAGTACTGCTTGGATACAGGGATCACCTACTCAACCGCTACAGTTACCAACATACTGGAATTCCTGGCGAACCTTCACCACGATGAAGGACTCAGCTACAGAGCCATCAACACAGCTAGAAGTGCCCTGCCTGTCTATTTAAAACCAGCTCCAGGACAACAGGCCATTGGGTCCCACTCACTGATGGTCAAACTAATCAAGGGTATTTATAACTCTAACCCCCTCGACCAAGGTACCCATACATGGGATGTCAGTGTGGTCCTGACATACCTCAGGGGATGGTCATCAGCCAGATCCCTCAACCTGTAACAATCTATGCTCAAAACACTCATGTTGATGGCACTTGTATCTGCACTGAGGGTCCAGTCACTACACCTATTGCGACTGGACACCATGCTCACAGTTCCAGCCCAGATCTCTGTCGTTATCCAGGGAATGATCAAACAGAGCAGACCAGGAACACCTAATCCAGTCGTGGAATTCCGGGCTTACCCGCCAGAAACACGGTTATGTGCCATGACCCTACTATCCTACATAGACACAACCAAAATATTTGAGGGTGATGAAAAGCCTTGTAGGTCAGTCATAAAAAACCTTATGGTCGGGTGACGAGCCAAATCATTTCGAGATGGCTCAAGCAGGTGCTAAAAGCTGCTGGGATAAAAACTAACATGTACAAATTTCATTCCACCAGGGCAGCATCCACGTCGACGGCTAAAAGAATGGACATGCCTATAGACCACATCCTGGCTACAGTAGGATGGTGGGGGAAAAGACCGTTCAGAAAATTTTATAATAAGCCGTTGGCAAAACCTGTTTTATTTGCAGGGAAGATTTTACAGACTGCAAATATTTAATTTAAGCCCAGGGGAGCAATTTAATTTCTTTGTTGTTATTGTTAAAAAATACCATTGTGTTTTTCTACAAACAGATTCATTGGTTGATTACGATAACACACTTCCTCCCTCAAGGACTTTGGCAGTGAGTGAAGTAATAACTGTTACACGGTTTGAAATCACAGAGCTTTGAAGTCTTCACGGAATCACTCACGTGACTCCGAAGTAAAATAGTAAGATTAAACGAGAACTTACCAGTTTGAAGTTTGATCTGTATTTTATGAGGAGTTACGATGAGGGATTACGTGCCCTCCGCTCCCACCCTCAATAATATGGATCAAACTAATAAACTGATGTCTCCTTGTCTTTACTATGTTTACTTCAATAACTGTATCTATCTGTGATTCCACACCGCTGCTTTGAAGCATGCTGCGCATGCGTGCTGAGCGGGCTCTTCACGTAATCCCTCATCGTAACTCCTCGTAAAATACAGATCAAACTTCAAACTGGTAAGTTCTCGTTTAATCTTACTATTAACCAACACACCTGTACGTCTTTGGAGTGTGGGAACAAACTGAAGATCTCAATGGAGCTGATTTAGGCTATTTGCCCCATCTCTACTCCACCATTCAATCATGACTGATCTATCTCTCCCTCCTATTCCCAATCTCCTGCCTTGTCCCCATAACCATTGACACCTGTACAAATCCTATTGTTTTGACATACAGGGTGGATACAGCCCATCGAGTTCACACTGACCATTGATCACCCAGAGAATGATAATATATAAATGATGTCCCTGAAATCAACCTTGACCACTTACAGCAAGATGGTCTCCAGACATCATTGACCGAAGAACTGTCTCATCTTCAACACTTTACAATAATGTTGTTCATCAATGTAGCTTTCTAAGCAATCCAGGTTCATTGCAAATACAGGCTGAAAGTAGGCCCAGTGGATAATTATTCCAAAATATGAGCTAGTGAATATTTTCAGATTGTAATATTTTTGGATTTCATGCAGTTAATATGATCAGCAGGAGGCCTGAAAATGAAGAATACATGTTTCATGGTCTGTTCATAAGAGATGCTTCCAACCATAAGGTCTGCTTTATATTTAAAATAGCATTAAAGCAAATTAAAACCTATAAGTTAAATCTAAAATAGCATTATTTAAAATGTAATACATTTGAAATAGCATTATTTAAAATGTAATACATTTAAACTAGCACTATTTAAAATGTAATATATATATGATTTATCTTATTCCCTTTTGCTCTCTGGAATTGAGATTTCAATTAAATTCAATGGAGACTCCGATCCTTTGGTTCAGGCTGTTTTTTTAGTTTAGAGTTTGGAGCTGGAGCGTGGAAATAAGCCCTTTGGCCCACCAAGTCCACGCCACCAAAGGCAGTGGAGACCAATTCACTCAATGTTTTCAAGAGAGTTAGATTTAGCTCTTAGGGCTAAGAGAATCAAGGGCTATAGGGAGAAAACATGAATGGGGTACTGATTTTCATGATCAGCCATGATCATATTGAATGGCAGTGCTGGCTCGAAGGGCCAAATGGCCTACTCCTGCACCTCCTTTTCTATATTTCTATGTTTCTAAACACTAATCACCTGTTCTATGTTATTCCACTTTCTCGTCCACACCTTACGCACTAGGGGCAATTTACAGAGGCCAATTAACCTACTGACCCGCACATCTTTGCAATGTGGGAGGAATCAGAAGCAGCCGGTGGAAACTCACACGGTCATAGGGACAGGGCGATTGTGCAAACTCCACAGAGACAGCACCTGAGGTCAGGATCAAACTAGGCAGCAACTCTACCTCTGCGCCACACTGTAGGATTGTAGAGGTGGACTCTCTGGTGTGGCATCGGAGTAACTTTGTGCGACAAACTCTGCCTTTGGATTCATGGTTGAATCCAATGGAGAAGGTTGATTGATGCTCCTTTGGAAATGTTGGTTTGTCTAAGCTTAATTTGGTCTAAAAATCTTCCGTTTCTTTAAATAACAATTGAAATTACACATTTTCAGTAACACACTCCCACCTTTCCTCCCTTTCCCCTCTCTCTTTCCTGCACTCCCACCCTGGTGTGCTATCTATTCCTTTCACTTTCCCACGCCATTCCGATTCCTCTTATGTTCTCCTCCCCAGATGCAGCCCTCTCCGCCACCTACTCTATTCTCTCCTCACCTGGCCTAATTCACCCGACTTTTATGTCGCCTATTCACCTCGATCCTTTGTCAATCACACCTATTGCTTTGTCCCTCCACCCCTCCCCTACTATAATCACTGGAGAAGAGTTCCAACCCGTAAAGTTGCCTGGCTATTCCCTCCACAGATGCAGCCTGACCCGTTGAGTTAATCCAACACTATGTGTTTTAACACTTGGTGTAATCTTTGTGGCTGAGGATACATGGTGAAATTTTGGCAGTAAATTATTTGCAAGCCATTTTTCACCCGGCTCCTCAGTCCCTTGCTCACTGATTTCAGACACCACACTAACATCTTGGCTTCAAAGTCACCTTAATCAAGCGATATGGGGAGAAAGCAGGAACAGGGTACTGATTCTGGATGATCAGCCATGATCATATTGAATGTGGGTGCGGGCTAGAAGGGCCGAATGGCCTACTCCTTCACCTATTTTCAATGTTTCTATCTGAATTGCAGAGAAGTAATCAAATCGTATTGCTTTCAAATACTTTGTGATTTCTCCATCACAGTTAATTGACATTATGTACTCAATGTTGTATGAATCTTCAAATCCATGTTTGCTTCCTGGAATGGACAGGTAATTTTTCTATATCACTACACGTTGTGTAGTGGAAAACAGGTAATTAATCGCTACATGTTGAATAGTGGAAAATTGGAATAGTGATAAATTAGTGGGATCAATGTCTGAAATTACTGTAAAAAGTATTTTAATTTGTACAGTTTTTTTAAATGTTCTGCTCTTAACTCAGATTAGTAATTGCACAGCCCAGATAAACACTGAGCCCAGATTAATACTGAGTCTCATATGCAGATCTTCTGAATTTTGCATTAGACTGTAGATTTCAGAGATACAGGTCCTTCTACCCACTGAGTCTGCACCACCCAGTGAACACCCAGAACTACCATTATCCTACACGCTAGGGATAACTCACAATCTTTTCCAAAGACAATTAACCTACAAACATGCATGTCTTTGGAGTGTGGGAGGAAAATAGAGCACCCGGAGAAAACCCACGTGGTCACTGAAAGAACATACAAACTCCATACGGACAGCACCCGTAGTCAGGATCGAAACCGGATCTCTGGCACTATAAGGCCGCTATTCTACCACTGGATCACAAGACGTTAATTTCAGTTCCTCTTAGAGGAGGGATATGACATTGAATCTACATTTCTTCAATTTGGGATTGAGAGGAAGGCGACAGGAGAGAGTGGGGATCCTTCTGCTGTTCTTGCACGGGGCGGCTGAGAGGACAACTGGGATTTTTGTAAAGCAACATGACCCGCTTGTATCTGCATGCAGTTTTCTTAATTCGTAACACTTCTATGAGAATCCTGATGGATCTGGCTGCAGGATTGTGAACATCTGACAAATCCTCATTCATGTGTAAATGCATTCCCCAAGAAATGTGAAGCCAATCCTCAACCTCCCCGTGGTGTCTAAAGCTGATGACTCATAGCATAGCACAGCAAGGATTTGACCTATATCCTTCTAAACCCATCCCATCCATGTTCCTATCCACATGTCTTAGTTTAGTTCAGTTTAGTTTATTGTCATGTGTACCGATACAATACATGATTACAATCGAGCCATTTACAGTGTATAGATACATGATAAGGGAATAACATTTAGTGCAAGGTAAAGCCAGAAAAGTCCGATCAAGTAAAGTCTGAGGGTCATCAAAGTGGTAGATAGTAGTTCAGCACTGCTCTCTGCTTATGGTAGAATGATTCAATTGCCTGATAGCAGCCGGGAAGAAACTGTCCCTGAATCTGGAGGTGTGTGTTTGCACACTTCTATATCTTTTGCCTGATGAGAGAGGGGAGAAGAGGGAGCGGACTTTTAATCTTAAATTTACTCTATCAGCACCTGGCAAAGTAGTGTTGTCTGCAAACCTTGAAAGATGAGGGCAGTGGCGACAAGGAAATGCCACCACTAACCTTGAAACATGCTCCTGAACTACATTGGGATTATCTTCACTGGAACTACCGCCAATGTGCTCCAGGTTTGATAAAGAGAGACAACAAACATCATGCTTGCAGATAAACAAAATAATCAAAACAATCAATACATTAATAACCATAATACCAGTTGAGGTCTGTAGTTCAATCTGAGACACAGTCCATAAAATGTCATAGTTGCTAAGGTGCATAAAATCATCTGATAGAGTAGGCTCGATGGGCTATTTGGCCCATTGAGTCTACTCCACCATTCAATCATAGCTGGTGTATCTCTCCCTCCTAACCCCATTCTCCTGCCTTCTCCCCATAACCACTGACACCCGTACTAATCAAGAATCTGTCAAACTCAACCTTAAAAATATCCATTGACTTGGCCTCCACAGCCGTCTGTGGCAATGAATTCCACAAATCCACCACCCTCACTAACAGAATTCCTCCTCACCTCCTTTCTAAATGATTTCCTTTTAATCTGAGGCTCTGGTCTCTGGTCCTAGACTTTCCCACTAGTGGAAACATGGTCTCCACATCCATTCTACCCAGGAACAATGTGGAGGCTTTGGAGAAGGTGCAGAAGAGATTTACTAGAATACTGCCAGAATCAGAGGGTGTTTAGGTGTAAGGGAAGGTTAAACAAACTTGGATTGTTTTTTTTTTCTCTGGAATGTCAGAGGTTGAGGGGAGCCCTGATAGAAGTATATCAAATTATGAGAGGCGTTATGAGATACGGTCGACAGTCAGACCCTTTCTCTCAGGATGAAAATCTCAAAGATTAGAAGGTATAGAGGGTATAAAGGATGAAGTTGATTGAACTAGTGAGGACTGTGAATTCTGCTGTTGTGGATGTGTATGCTAAATTTTATTTTATGTGGCTGTGTTTGCTTTTCACTTAGTATGGTTGTATGGTAACTCAAATATCACTGCACCTTGTGGTGAATGTGACAATAATGTTGAACTTAAACTTGGAGGAAAGAGGGGCAAAGTTTAAAGAGGATTTACAAGGCAAGTTTATTTTGCACAGAGAATGGTGAGTTCCTGGACCATGTTGCAAGACATGGTGGTGGAAGCAGATATGATAGAGGCATTCAACAGGCTTTTGGATAGGCACATGGATATGGAGGGATGTAGATCATGTGCAGGTAGAAGAGATCAGCTGATCTTGGCAGCATCTTCAGGATGGATATTGTCCAACGTGCTCTACTGTTCTGTTTACTGTTCAATGTTCTTTCCTCTCAAAAAAATACGAATGAAATCCAAAATATATCTTTGAAATAAAAAGGAAATAAGACATTGACATGCTGCTGACCTGAATCTTCAACTGCAGCACCTGCCTGACCCATGTGCTTCCATCATTTTGCTATTTCACATGTCCAAAATCTGTGGTTGTTTTCATTTTATGTTGCAGAAAATTAAATTAATCTTCTCTAAGGGGACCATGACATGTGGGTGAAGAGTGCTTGAGAGAATCTGCTGCTTCTACTGCCAGAATGCTACTGATTTCTCCAAAGATAGACACAAAATGCTGGTGTAACTCAGCGGGACAGGCAGCATATCTGGCGAGAAGGAAAGGGTGACAAGGGTGGGGGTGGGGTGGGAGGGAGGAGGAAACTTTTAAATCTCTCCCTGCACTGGAGACCCGACCTTTTCCTGTCGGGTCTCAGTTATCGTTGGGGCTGCAACGAGGAGCGGCCTCCAACAGAAGAAGCCGGGGACTCTGGTGCCGACTCACCTCACCGTCGCGGAGCTGGCCAAGTCCGGAGCGGGTGGAGCGGTGGTGGAGCGCTGCTGCTGCTGCTGCTGCTGCTGCTGCTGCTGATGCCGAGTTTCGGAGGCTGCTAGGGCGGGTCTGCGGACGGCGAGAACCGGGAGCCCGCGGGTCCCTGTTGAGGGAGACCGCTTGTCAGGGCTCTCGCAACTGCGACTTCTCCCGCCCGAGTTGCGGGGTCGAAGAGCTCCTGGAGCGGGGCCTACTTCACTGCCCCGCGCTGCTTGGAATGGCCGCGGGACTCTGCGAGCGCACGCTGGGGGCTCTAACATCAAGACCCGGTGTGCGACCTCGCACCACCCGGCGTGGCTTTAATGGCCGCGGGACAATTGCCATCGCCAGCCGGGGGCTTTGACTTTGACTCTGACATCGGGGGGGGGGGGGGAAAGTGCAGTGGAGAGATAAGTTTTTTTTTGGCCTTCCATCACAGGGATGTGATGGAGGTTTATGTAAAAGGTAAATTTTGTTGGGTCTGGGGTCTATTTGTGTGTAATGAATGGCTGCAGAAACGGCATTTCGTTTGGACCTCCAGGGGTCCAAATGACAATTAAATTGACTATTGACTATTGACATTTCAGATCGAGACCCTTCTTCATCTTCGACCCAAAATGTCACCCATTCCTTTCCTCCAGAGATGCCGCCTGCCCCGCTGAGTTACTCCAGCATTTTGCGTCTATCTTCGGTGTAAACCAGCATCTGCAGTTCCTTCCTAGTGATTTCTCCAGATGCATCGCCTCGAGGTTCAACGTACCGAGCACTCCTTCACTACAAAAAAAAAGAGGTGGGGGCGAGAGATTCCCAGAGGTCATTGATTAGTTTTTAGTTTAGTTTAGTTACTGTACAGAAACAGGCCCTCGACACACCGGGTCTGCGCCAACCAGCGATCCCTGTACACTGGCATGATCCTACATGCAGGAACTACATTATAAGGCAGGAACTCTACCGCTGCACCACCGTGTCACCCTGGTGTTTGGAGTGTTTTATTTATTCAAGAAGGTTCGGAGAACACGGTGGTCATGGTGGCGCAGCGGTAGAATTACTGCCTTACAGTGAACGCAGCGTCGGAAACCCGGGTTCAATTCCGACCACAGGTGCTGAACGTATGGGGTTTGGTTCTCCCCCTGACGTGCGTGGGTTGTCTCCGAGATCTTCGGTTTCCTCCCACATTCCAAAGACGTACAGGTTTGTAGGTTAATTGGCTTGGTAAACGTAAAAATTGTAAAATTGTCTGAAGAAGGGTTTCGGCCCGAAACGTTGCCTATTTCCTTTGCTCCATAGATGCTGCTGCACCCGCTGAGTTTCTCCAGCAATTTTGTGTACCTTTAAAAATTGTCCCTAGTGGGTGCAGCATGGTATTAATGTGCGGGGATCGCTGGTCAGTGTGGACCCATTGGGCCGAAGGGCCTGTTTCCGCGCTATATCTCTAAGCTAAAAAACAATAAAAACATAATTTACTCTTTGCTCATCTCTTCCAATGCCAGAATCCAGAAATAGCTTTTTTTAATGTTCCTTTTTTCAGTCCACTGTCTGACGAATTCCGTTTCCTTTGCTCGCTCATTTGTTGTTCTCATTTTAAGTGAGGTTGATGTTCGAAGCCCTGCGGTCTTTGGAGGCAAGCGTTTCAACAAATGTTTAAGAAAACCAGGATGGTTAATGACAGTAACTGGAACTGAAAAGTCCTTACTCCCAGCTATTGTTCTGTTCCAAAGATGAGATGGATAAAATTGGGTCAGTTTGCCTGTCACCTCCTTTCAGAAGTGGTTTGTTTGGGTAAATTGCTCTATTCAGCTCTGCTTATCTATATTGCATAAATGTACACTTCATTTGATCACTCAGAGTCCCTCATTGCTTTGTGTGATATATTGAGAAGAGCTTTTTTTAAGGAGCAATCAATTTAAGAACTAAAAATATTAACGAGGGAGGGGAAAGCAATTTTAATTTGATTACATTTATTTAACCACCATAATGCAAATGTGGGGTAACATCTGTACACAAATTAAATTAATTTTCTATTTGGGTTATCATATTTTGTTTAGTTTAGAGATACTGTGCAGAAACAGACCCTTCAGGCTACTGAGTTCGCACTGACCAGTGATCCCCACATATTAACACTAACCTACACACACTAGGAACATTTAAAAATATTTATATAAAGCCAATTAACCTACATACCTGTACGTCTTTGGAGTGCTGGAAGAAACCGAAGATCTCGGAGAAAACCCACGTGGTCACAGGGAGAATGTATAAACTCTGTACAGACAGCACCCCTATTCGGGATTGAACTCGGGTCTCTGGCACTGTATGGCAGAAACTCTACTGCTATGCCACCTATTGTCTTGTTATTTTTCTATTAAAATGTTTAAATATAGGAACTTACTACAGAGAAAATGCCGCAAGGGTTTTCTGAATCCAGGGGTTGATGGTCATAAGAAATGAAACTTTCTTCTCCCATGCTCATCATGTGAATAGTCACAAGCAGCACTTGGCTGCAAACACCACATGTCAGCCGCAATGATTACACATAATGCCGCTACTTCCACAGGGTTTTTCAATGGCGCAATCTTTTTTTTATTTGTCTCTGGATATATGCCTTATTCAGCAAGAGAAATGGTAAAGACCGCTCAGAACTTCTCTATCCGCTGAGATTTCACACAGGGGTCAAGGATTTTTAATTGTCATATCAGTTCAATTCAGTTAGTTTATTGTCATGTGTACTGAGGTACAGTGAAAAGCTTTTGTTGCGTGCTAACGAGCCAGTGGAAAGACAATACATGTTTACAATCGAGCTGTTCACAGTGTACAGATACATGATAAGGGAATAACGATAAGTATAAGGTAAAACCAGTAGAATTCGATCAAAGATTGTCCGAGTGCCACCAATGAGGTCGATAGTAGCTCAGCACTGCTCTCTTGTTGTGCTGGATGGTTCAGTTGCCTGATAACAGCTGGGAAGAAACTGTCCTTGAATCTGGAGGTGTGCGTTTTCACACTTCTATATTTTTGCCTGATGTGAGAGGGGAGATGAGGGAGTGGATAGGGTGCGACTCGTCCTTGATTATGCTGCTGGCCATGCCGAGGCAATGCCAGGCATAAGTGGAGTCAATGGAAGGGAGACTGGTTTGTGTGATGGACTGGGCTGCGTCATTTCTTGCGGTCTTGGATGGAGCTGTTCCCAAACCAAGCTGTGATGCACATGTACTGACAAAGAGATAATGGAATTCCTACTTGCAGCAGCATGACAGGTATGTAAACATAGTACACAACGATAACATATTATAAACAAAAACGTAATCAATTAATAAGCCCAAACCTGGTACAAAAAAAACTGCAAACTCCTTAGTGCAACCAAGTTTATAGTTGAGGTTAGTTTATAGTTAACACGTTTATATTTGAAGGTAGTATTGGGTAGTGTTCAATAATATCCTGATGGTTGTTGGGACGAAGCTCCACTTGCACCTTGGCCACAGCTTTCAGATTCATGTTTCTGCTTCCCGATGGTAGGAGTGAAATGAAAGCGTGGTAAGGGTGGAGTGGGTTGTTACAAGGATGTAATGCTGAGGCTTTATAAGACGCTGGTGAGGCCACATTTGGAATATTGTAAGCAGTCTTGAGAAGGATGAGCTGGCATTGAAAAAGGTCCAGAGGAGGCTTATGAGAATGATCCTGCGGGATGATTGGGTAAATACACGAGGAACATTTGATAGCTGAGGGCCTGAACTCTCCTGAGTTCAGAAGGAAGAAGGGGATCTCATTGGAACCAACTGAATACTGAAAGGCCTCGATAGAGTGGACGTGGGAAGATTGTTCCCAATAATGGAAGAGTCTAGGACCAGGGCACAACCTCAGAATAAAAGGACATACCTTTACAATGGAGATGAGGAGGAATTTCTTTAGCCAGAGGGCGGTGAATCTGTGGAATTCATTGCCACAGTCTGCAGTGGAGGCTATGACATTAGGTATTTTTAAAATGGAAATTGGCAGGTTCTTGATCAGTAAGGGTGTCAGCTATTACGGGGAGAAGGCAGGAGAATGGGGTTGAGAGGGAAAAATAGACCAGCCGTGATCAAACGGCAGAGTAGACTTGGTGGGCCACTGGCCTAACTCTTTTCCTCTGTCTCATGGTCTTTGATGATACTGGTTACCTTTTTGAGGCAGTGGTTCCTATAGATCTTTTTGATGGTGGCACAGTCAGTACCTGCGACAGACCAGGCAGTGTCCACCACTCTGTGCAATCTTCTTAGTTCCTGGGCATTCGAGTTGCCAAACCAAGCCGTGATGCAATCATTCAATATACTTTCTGCTCAGTGCCACGGTTTAAAAAAAAATCTTAATTCATGGGCATGGCATCAACATTCGATAGACTGAGTGTTTTTTGTCGGGTGTTCAGTGTGGAAACACTTCAACTGCTGCTTTTAATGAGATGAGGTGGTAATTGTGGCATTCCAATAACACTGCTTAGGAGTCTGAATACAGATTACTCCATAAAAAATCAATATTTTAGTTAAACCCCAAGCCAATTATGTACAAGCACAGCCTGCCAGACAGTGGATTAGAATTTGTAAGCGATCTAAATGTTTTCAGTTTAAGTTTATTATTGTCACATGTACTGAGATACTGTGGAAAGTTTTGTTTTTCTCGTGCTATCCGATCAAATCAGATAATACTATACATAAATACAGTCAAACCAAACTCAAGTACAATATCTAGACCAAAGGGAAAGATACAGCGTGCAGAACATGGTACCGAGTAAATAGAAACAAGGAACTGCAGATGCTGCTTCGCACAAAAAGAGATAACGTGCTGGAATAAATCAGCAGTTAAGCTGAGTTCTCAGCAGTTCTCGTCAACTTGTTTATTGTGTTGTTTAAAATCATTAATATTATTTATCATATGATTCTGTTAAAAACACTAAATCATCACAATGTTGCCCAAAAATCCCCAGATACTACATACATTAATAAAAAAAGTATTTGCTTCATCTGTTCGAATAATTGACTCAATTCTAACCTTAAAATAACAATCTGCAAATCGATTAAGTAATCAATTGCTGCTGCTTTTGCTGGTTGACCAAGGATAGACACAAAATGATGGAGTCACTCAGTGGGTCAGGCAGCATCCCTGGAGAACATGTATGGGTGATGTTTTAGCTCAGGACCCTTTTCTCAAATAGGCCAGTTTCTTTAATATGTATCAAAGAGTCATAAAGTCGTAGAAACAGGCCCTTTGGACCAACTTACCCACACCGGCCAACGTTTCCCAGCTACACTAGTCCCACCAGCCAGCATTCGGTCCACATCCCTCCAAACCTGTCCTAGCTATGTACCTCTCTAACTGTTTCTTAAATGTTGGGAATAGTCCCTGCCTCAAATACCTCCTCTGGTAGCTTGATCCATAACCCACCACCCTTAGTGTGAAAAAGAGTAGGATTAAAAATAGGATTGAAAATATTTTTATAATTACAGAGACTCAATATCATTCAATGTTCTGAGAGAAGAAGGGGCCCTCTGGCACTACAGCTCTTTCATGATCTACACTGAAGAATGGCCATCAATACTGTACTCAGTCCCTGACCAGAGATGGGGGGGTCAAGAGCTTTGGTTCTCGGGGTGAGCTGTGATGGGGTGGCCAGTGGTTAAGGCTTTGGACTTGCAATCCAGTGGAGTTCCCTACATAGGTTCAAGCCCTGCCATTTTTGTTAAGAACCTGTCACACTTAGGGTATTTCTTAAATGACTACAGGCGACTAGGATGTCGCCACATGGTTGCCGGGGTGTCGCCTGTATGGTCGTGAGTCGTCTCCTCAGTCACCCAAAGAGACGTAGCATTTTTCTGGTCGCCGCTGGATATTCAACATGTTCAAAATTTTTCAGAGTCAGTCGGCGACAGGGGGTTTGATGTCAATGAGCGTAGCTTGACTTCTCCTGATGTAGGTGTCGCCAGGTTAACATAGGTTGTGGCCAGGTGACGTAATCTTGTCGCCTTCGCTGACTTCAGTTTTTTGTTGTTGTTAAAGTAATGATTCTATTAAGAAAATTTATGTCAAAGGGGGGGGTCCAGTCGCCAGTTTTTCAGTGACCTGCTACGACTATGAGTCGCCTAAAAATAGCCTAAGTGGGACAGGCCCTTTAGTATGATTAATAACTTTTTGCAGAAAGAGAGCTTCCACCTGAATCAAGGTCTGCATTTCTGCTTGGCATGTTGCTTCATTGCTGGAGAGGGATTGTCTGGAGCCACAAGGCTAAGCAGCGGCCATTTTAAAGGTTTGACCCATCATTGCAATCTGAAGGGGGGGAGAGTGGGAAAAGGGAGTCATATTTAGAAGGTACATTCGTGACAGAAATGGCAGCGGTTGATGTGTGTGGGTGCAGAGGCCCTAGGTGAGGACCAGAGGAACCCTATCCTTGTTGCATCTTGGGGAAGGTCAACGAGAGCAAAATTATGGGAGTGAGACAACTATGTTGCTAAGGAAATTGAAGAAATTAAACAAGTTTCTTGTGGTTTGTAAGAAGAGCAACCTGCAACGGAAACTGCAGCTATAATCTCATATAATTGTTGCGCAAGTGTGACTGTTTACTTTCGTATAAGGTCATAAGGTCATAATTCGCCATTCGATCATGGCTGATCTATCTCTCCCTTCTAACCCCATTCTCCTACCTTGTCCCTATAACCCTTGACACCCATACTAATCACCAAATTTATCTATCTCTACCTTTAATGTATCCACTGACTTGGCCTACCCTTCTGTGGCAAAGAATTCAGATTCTTTTCACTAAAGAAATTGCCTTTTTCCTTGCAATGTGATTCTAAATATGACCTCCGTTGTATCTCCCATTAGTGAAACATCCTTCCACATCCATTCTAGTTGGCCTTTCATTATTCTGTTGGACATGTCCCCATTCTTCTAAACATGGTGCATGTCAAATGCTCATTCCAATTCCGGTCTAGATCACAAGATCTGGTTTATGTGACATTAAGTCAAAATCTGGGTCCCAAAACCTTACGATGAAGAACAATGTCAGAGGTTGTTGCCGATCCACTCACGCAAGACAAAAATATCTTGTGCAGAGAACAGAAGTCACAATCAACTGGGGGGGGGGGAGGGGGGGGGGGGGGGGGGGCGGGTACTTTGGGGAGTGACAGTCCCCTAACCCAATTAGGACAGAAGTTTCTGGAAGGACTAAGGGATGACTTTCTGCCATTCAAACATGGCTCGGGATCAATATCAAGCAGCGGTTAACCTTGCAACATTAGTAATAATATTATTGTCTCACTCCCAGACCTTCTTATCTCTTTCTGCTTCCTCTTCCCTGGGGGGATTACATTAGTGGTACCTTCTAAATAACTCCCTTTCCTCTCTCGCCACTCATCTCGTCTGGGTTTAGGCTCACAAGAATATCCTGGTTCCTTCCCCTTCCCCTAGGGGGATTACGGTACCTTCTAAATGACTCCCTTTCCACTCTCGCCACTCATCCAACTCGTCTGGGTTTAGGCTCACACTTCTTTTGGTTTGCTTCTGGTACTGTGAATTACCGGACTGTCTTTTGTCAAGGGTGTGGTCGGGGTTAAATAATCTTGTACTTGTGTTGCTGTGGTTTGTAACGCAGGCTTTATTGTGGAATCTGCAGGTGGTGTTAAAGGTGCTGCAGAATCTGAATGTCTGTTGTGTGCAGAAGCTATACAAGGTATGGGTGGAACCCTGTGAATGCAAGAGGAATATGATGGAGGCTGTGAACTTCTTTTAATTTTAACACTTTCCCAATCTTCCAAATATTTGTCTTCTCCCCCTACGATGTCAACGCCAACCATCGGGTCCTTAACCTCTAAATTTACCGTTGCCAGTTTCCCTTCAGGAGATCGATCTCTTTCCTGTTCCTTATGGGCCTGTCCCACCAGCATGCGACTGCATGCGCCGTGCGCAACCTAACGTTGTCGCTTGAGCCGTACGGCCTCGCGGGGCCGGTCCCACTTCGATCGCTGGAGCCATATGGAATTGTGCGGGGCTGGTCCCGACATCGCGCGGGGCTCCGAAAAACTGACACTGTCCAAAAATCCCGTGCGGCAACGGGCTGTCGGCCCACAGCCGTATTGAGGCTGTACGCAGAGCCTCGACGGGCGTACGCAGCATCTCAACACCGTATGCAGCATCTGAACCCCATACGCAGTGTCTTGACAGTGTACGCATAGCGCGTGGCATTGTGCAATGAAGTCACCGTCCGGCATGCCGTTGCGTGATGACATAACCACCCGACACCATGCAATGTCCAAATTCAGTCGGCCCGACTCCTGCCCAACTGATTGGTGAGTATGACATCGGTACCAGCCCCTTACAACTCCAGACGGCTCCGTGGTTGGAAGTAGGACAGGCTCAAGCCACCGCGTTTGGTCGCGCTCGCCGCATGCAGTCGCATGCTGGTGGGACAGGCCCTTTATGCTTTCCTATACATCCACACCCTTTCCCCCTGGTGTCTGGAGGTCAATCTACTTCATTATCACCTAACTCTATTCTAGGCTTCAAAGCTGCCTCCTTCAATTTCCTTATTATTTCAGCCTCTCTGCATGCTTTTACTTCTTCATAATGTTGTCTCCACAGACCAATGATTTGGGTTCCCCTTATTGATTACAATGGAAACAATAGCTCAGACTATTCACACTTCGATCAAGAAATTCCTAGGACTTAACAAGTTTACTCCCAAAACAATTGCAAAAGTTTTCCAACACACTAGTAAGTCTCTCCCAGATAAGTCTCTCACAAAACAAAGGCAACATTCCTAACACCTAGCAAGTCTCCCACACAAGTCTATCTTCTTTCTGTCTACTGCTGAGTTTCTCCAGCATGCTGCTGCACCCGCTGAGTTTCTCCACCTGGGCAGTCTGCACCCTAGCGGCATAAACATTGAATTCTCCAATTTCCGGTGGCCTTTGCTGTCTCCTCCCCCTCTCAGTTCTCCCTCAGCCCTTGGGCTCCTCCTCTTCCTTTTTCCTTTCTTCTCCCCACCCTACATCAGTCTGAAGAAGGGTTTTGGCCTGAAACCTTGCCTATTTCCTTCGCTCCATAGATGCTGCTGAACCCGCTGAGTTTCTCCAGCACTTTTGTCTACCTATCTTCTTTCAAACGGGTCCCAAGAACCAGTCACACAAATCCTACATACACAGAGATCCACACAGGCTTTTTAAAGCGGTAAACACACTTCGACTCCAGGTGGGACCACCTTCTCAAAGGAACAAGCAAACACAATACAGCAGCAAATTACCTGCACTTAAACACTTGGATTCAAACAAGTTGTAACAGAAGGGCTAAATCACAATCAAACAAGAAATAATACAGCTAATAATTATAATGCATGATCACACTGTAATATAAAATATAAGCATTCAATTACAATACAATTCTAAGGTAAATCACATTATTTTAAATTACACTAGTTCACATAATTCAAGCAAACAGTTCTAACAATACAGGAGCAGAATTAGTTACATTACCAGAACTAAAAACATAGCAAGAACAGAATCCCACAACTCGAATAAAGGCAGAGCAGTACAATTTAAGCAAACAGTTTTTTTAAAGAAAAGTATTTACACAATTCTGAGCAAGTCATTATATTACAATTACGGAGTTATACGGAGTTATATACAATTACGGAGCTATTTTACAATTTTACAAGATCTAGATCAAAAAGGATATTCAATGTGAACATCTCAAATTTAGAGAAATTTAGAATCAAAAATTTCTATCACAGTTCAATGCTAATTTTCAATATGCCAATCGACCTTAGCGCTGGACCAACTTCAGTACTGACTCTTAATGTACTGACCACACACCAGGGCTGACCTTTAAGGTAAATAGCCAATCTTACCCCAGCACTGGACCTTCAATACTTCCACCATTTAATATTGAATAACCTCCCAGTATTGTACTTTGAGATAAATTGCCAATCGTTTACCCCAATGCTGACCCCCCTCAATTGTCCCGACCTTCAGACAACTGCTGACTTATCCTGAGACAGCTAATCCAACGCTCATATTTTGACCCCCAGTAATTAATGCTGACCCTCATAAATAATAACCCTATTGACCTGAACCCTCAACACTATTGACCTGAACCTTCCCCCAAACCAGAATTTGCCAGATAACTATTCTCTTATCTCGTCGGGATCCCCAACACAAGCAAGCAAAAGATTGATTGGTCCTGATCTGAGGAGGGGGGAAAACCGATGCAGAAACCGCATCGTGGCGCCGATTTCACCTCCTGCAATCTGGAACGACTAAACTCCTGGACCACAAACTTATGTCTGGGGCTCCGTTGAGATCCCGGACGATGCCCCCAATGTAAATTCCGGTTCTAGACTTACCCCCTTAGTCTGGTTTAGTCAAACACTAAGTCAAACGCTGGTTCCAAAACCTTAATTTATTGAAGAACAAACTGCAGGGACAGTTGCTAATCCACTCACGCAAGACAACAATATCTTGTGCAAACAAAACACAAGTCACAATCAACCGACAACCCCAAAGCATTACCCACCCTCTTATACCCTTCCAAACTAAGGGTGTGACATTACTTTGGGGAGGTAATCCCTACAAACCAATCACACATATCTATCACATTATACAGTTATTAACAGTCCCCTAACCCAATTAGAAAGCATATCCTTACAATGTTTCTATAGAAACTTCTGGAAGGACTAAGTAATGCAACATTTACGCAGGTAGTATAAACATTTCAAAGGTACACAAAAAAGCTGGAGAAACTCAGCGGGTGCAGCAGCATCTATGGAGCGAAGGAAATAGGCAACGTTTCGGGCCGAAACCCTTCTTCAGAAACCCTTCTTCCCGAAACGTCACACCCCCTTCTATGACCAATCCCCACCATGCATTTGCAGACCTTCTTATCTCTTTCTGCAAACCCTCATCCATTTTAACAAAGTAAGGACATCTGGACCTCTCCTTAACATCAACTTCCATCTGGGTTCCAGACTCCTTAGAGCCATAACTCCAGCTTGCAACTTTCACAGAAAGAGGCCAAGGAGGCCCGGCAAATGCAATGATCCTTCATTTTATTATAGCTGGACTTTGGCCAATATTAACACTGAGATCATACTAATTCCTGGGATCAGTCTTGTAAACCTCCTCTGGACCCTCTCCAGAGCCGGCACATCCTTCCTCAGATAATATGGTTCCCAAAATTACTCACAATATTCCAAATGTGGCCCGACCAGCACTTTATAGAGCCTCAGCATTACCTCTCTGTTTTTGCGTACAAGCCTTCTCAAAATATGGTCAATGCTAGTTCTAGTATGCCATGTCTATGTACCCCCTCAATGCTCCAAAAATATTGACACTTCTTAGCATTGGCCTATGTGACCAAAGTAGAGATAAATCATATGAAAAAGTATGATTAATTCCAATAAATTACTTATTAGATATTGTGATCCACATCTATGGATTTGAAATATTTCTGTTTATGCAGAGGATGGTTGGGTGAAGTCTTCTTTCAATTACACAACATTAAAAATAAATATATAGGAAGGAACTGCAGATGCTGATTTAAATCGGAGATAGAAACAAAGAGTTGGATTAACTCAGCGGGTCAGACAGCACCTCTGGAGAAAAGGAATAGGTGACGTTTCGAGTCGAGACCCTTTTTCACTTTGTTGTACTTTGAAATATTGTGTGACTAAAGTTCATGGGCTGAAACCCTGGTGCTGTTTTGGACATCCATCATGATGCAGTTTTACTTAAGTGTAAGCTAGGCGGATGAGCAGTCCTCCCCCAGCCGTTGAATTTACAGAGTTAAGATGATATGATATCACCATGAGTGTGACAGGTTTTCTTGAAATCTAATTATTAAAATTATATAGGATGGCACAGTGGCACAGCGGTAGAGTTGCTGCCCCGCAGCGCCTGAGGTTCGGGTTCGATACTGACGACAGGTGCTGTCTGTATGGAGTTTGCACGTTATCGCTGTGACTGGGTTTTCTCCGGGTGCTCTGGTTTCCTTCTACATTCCAAAGACATGCAGGTTTGGAGGTTGATCGGGCTTCTGTAAATTGTCCCTAGCATGCAGGATGCAAAACTAGGACAAACTAGAACTAGTGTTTGGGTGATCGTTGGTTGGCATGGACTCAGAGGACCGGAGGGTTTGTTTCAACGCACTATCTCTAAAGTAAACTAAACTAAAATATTTAAATTTAGAGAGACTATCAAACATATTGCTTTGGCTCTGATATTCAATTACTGCATCATTAGTACATTGGTGCATTAAATGTTCCTGTCACTTTCATTTCCCAATGAATCAGCATGGATGTATGATTTCACGGCAGAGTTTTAATTGATTAATGCCAGAAGGATGATCAGATGGATAGGCAGGTGAACCTCCTGTTCTGAATGCTATGGCTCGAGTGCTACAAGCTGGTGCTCAGTGCAGAGTCATTAATGTGACACAAATGAACAGTTTGGGCAAACCAGCAATCGTCTCACACACCTGATCGTGCATTACAAGATGCCTGTCCATGGATTTAGGTTTGATTCACCTGATTTCAACAACAAAATAATCAAGTTGAGTTTCAAGAGTCAAGAGTCTTCACATTGTGTTTTTAGATTTTTTGTCTTTGTAGCGATTTCTGTCTTTAATTTGTGTATTGGTGAT
Source organism: Leucoraja erinaceus (assembly GCF_028641065.1). Classification (NCBI taxonomy): domain Eukaryota; kingdom Metazoa; phylum Chordata; class Chondrichthyes; order Rajiformes; family Rajidae; genus Leucoraja; species Leucoraja erinaceus. The sequence continues at coordinate 19,762,267 of NC_073379.1, read as the reverse complement.
GTCCTTATTATTTATTTTACTCTGACTATATGTTTTTTCTCTTTTGTTAATTTCTGTAAGGTGTCCTTGAGACTTTGAAAGGCGCCCGCAAATAAAATGTATTATTATTATTATTAAGAGACATATATCCCAGATCGAGCAATGCAATGGGTGGAAAGAAAGGGAGAAAGATAGAAGGATGGGAAGGAATGGTGGAGAAAAAGACAACAGAGGTGAATTTCTGTTTCTGAATCTGGAGGTGTGTGATTTATGCTTTTGTATGTTATCTGTGTCCATGTGCCCGTGATGATGCTGCAAGCAAAATGTTCACTGTACCTGCACGTGACTGTATTTTGTGCCTAAGACAACAAACTCCAGCATCGTCAGAGACCCACACCACCCTGGCCACACACTCATCTCACCCCTGCCATTGGGAAGAATGTGCAGGAGCCTGAAAATTGTAATGTCTGGGTTCAGTGACAGCTTCTACCCAACAGCCATCAGGCTATTAAACACTGCAACCTTCAAATAAGCTCTGAACTACATAAACTATTATTGTTATTATTGCAATATTATTGTCTGTTTTTTTGTGTGTATGTATGTGTGTACAGTCTTCTCCAAGATCTATTTATGAAAGAACTGCAGATGCTGGAAAAACCGAAGGTAGACAAAAAATGCTGGAGAAACTCCGCGGGTGAGACAGCATCTATGGAGAAAAAGAATAGGTGACGTTTCGGATCGAGATCCTTGTTCAGACTCTTCCCAATGGCAGTGGGGAAAGAAGAGGTGGAGACAGTAGGATTAGTAGCCAGGGAAGGGGAGTGGGAGGAGTGAGAAGCCAATATCTAAAATTGGAGGTCAATGTTGATGTCTTAGACACCCAAGCTTGTCTCTTCACGTACATTTACTGCTGACTCCAGTTGCAAACATTTTCGAGTGATCTGTACAGCATTCATGATGCGGAATTCCACATGGACACAGATAACATACAAAATCTCTCATAGAGAAATCAGAGGAACATCAAGCGAGTCATCTTTACGGAAAAATTATGTTGACAGCAACTTCAACATTGTTGTGCAGAAAATTCATGAAGTTGCATGCAACAAAAATCTCAATCACCGATGCTGTTATGTTGCCAATGTTTGGTCTCCACCATCCATTGACATCGGAAGTATTGGAGAAGTCAAACAGCTCAACTATTGCTCAGTTGTTTACATCTTCACTTGCTGTACTTTGGCCAGAAGGTATAAAACACAAGAATGTTCTTCTGTTTGTGACTTAAAGTTCCTTCCACTCAGGTCTGGGCATTGGCTTCTTAAATTACCACTATGTCAAAAGTGGGACAAGTGGGATCTACTTATGTTTTTTTGAGTATGTTATATCCTACACACACCAACTTGTTTCCTGCATCTTCTCATCATCTTGTCTCGTGTACACATGTTTACATGTTCTGTTGTCCTGTCGTTCATAGCTGGATGGATATCCAACCAGCATTGCCAAGGGATAGTGAGCAGTCATATATTTTTAAATGATAGGTTATTGTTCCAAACTTCAGTTTGGTAGCACCCAATGGGATAACATAATTATCAGGGTGGCACAGCTGATAGACTTGCTGCCTCACAGCACCAGAGACCCAGGTTAGATCCTGACATCGGGTGCTGTCTGTGTGGAGTTTGCATGTTCTCCCTGCGACTGCCTGCTTTTCTCTGGATGCTCCGGTTTCCTCCCTCATTCCAAAGACATGCGGGTTTGTAGGTCAATTGGCTTTTGTAAACTGCCCCTTTCACTGAAGCTTGATACACGTGACAATAAACTAACCTAAACTAACTAAACTAAACGAGGTAGATGAGTATGTGGGGTAACATGGAACTAGTGTGGGCGGATGAACGATGGTCGGCATGGACTCAGTGGGCCAAAGGACCTAGTAACACACCGTATCTCTAAACTAAACTAAAACTAAACTAAGTACTAATACTAACAATACTTATATTTAATTTAATTTTATATTATCTAATTAATGCCCATACAGCTCCTTACCTGTGCCATCAATTCACCCAGTGCTCTAGCAGGAGCTAAATACATCAAATTGCCCCCATTACTTTATTTGATATCTTAGTACCATAAGGTAAAAGTGTCAAGTTTAGACTTTAGACTCTAGAGACGCAATGGGGAAACCGGCCCTTTGGCCCACCAGGTACTCGCTGACCAACGATCACCCCTACACTAGCACTAGACAATTTCTAATTTTACTGAAGCCAATAAATCTACAAACCAGTATATCTTTAGAATGTGGTGGGAAACCGGAGCACCCGGACGAAGTCAGCGCAAGTGGGTCTCTTGCCCAGTGTAGGCAAATCTAGGACAAGAGGTCATAGGTTTAAGGTGAAGAGGAAAAGATTCAATAGGAATCTGAGGCGTAACTTGTTCACACAAAGGGTGGTGGTGATTAGGAACAAGCTGCCAGAGGAGGTGCATTCATAAGGTAATAGAGTACGGAAGCCGGCTCTTCGGCCCAACTTGCTTACACATCATGTCCCAGTACACTAGTCCCATCTGCCTGCACCTGAACCATATCCCTCCAAACCTATCCTATCCATGTACCTGTCCAACTGCTTCTTAAACAATGGGAAAGTCCCAGCCTCTACTACCTCCTCTGCGAGCTTGATCCATACACCCACCACCCTTTGTGTGAAAAAGTTACCCCTCGGATTCCTATTAAATCTTTTCCCCTTCACCTTGAACCTATGTCCTCTGGTCCTCAATTCCCCTACTCTGGGCAAGAGACTCTGAGCATCGATGCGATCTATTCCTCTCATGATTTTGTATACCTCTATAAGATCACCCCTCATCCACCTGTGCACCAAAGAATAGAGACCCAGCCTACTCAACCTCTGCCTATAGTTCACACCCTCGAGCCCTGGCAACATCCTTGTAAAAGGACGTTGGTGAGGCAGGGACTATCCCAACAGTTAAGAAAAAGTTAGACAGGAACATGGATAGGGCAGATTTGGAGTGATAGAGGCCAAACGCGGGCAGGAAGAACTAGTGTATCTGGGACATGTTGGCTGGTCTGGGCATGCTCCATAGATGCTGCTGCACCCGCTGATTTTCTCCAGCATTTTTGTGTACCTTCGATCTTCCAGCATCTGCAGTCCTTCTTGAACAAGTTGGATGAAGAGCCTGTTTCCACACTGTATCGCTCTGTGACTCTGTGACCCCAAAATCCAGCATCTGCAGTCTCTTGAGTCTACATTTATCATTATCTAGCTTCTTTAATGTGTCGATGACATTCAGCTCAATTTCTTCTTATGACAAAGAATTGTCATGAAAACCCGCTTTAATTTGGGGCTGTGAAGATGATTTATTTCCAGAATATGGTTTTGAATAAGCCTTCTCTTTGGGTTAAACATTTTGAAGAGCTCTACAACTGTATGTTCGAAACTTTTCCAAAGATAGCAAAAAAATACTTTTTACATATAATTTCACTGGCATTGTTGCCCTAAATAATAGCTGTCTCAATAATGGTGCCTCATATGGCAGTTTGTACTTAGACAATTGATCGTTGGACAGATGCTCAATTGTAATGCTCTTCATGTATCCATCTCTTCAGGGTTGCATCTCCCATCTGCAGTGAATTCTATTGATGCTGGAGACCAGAGTACCCTTTGAAGTTCCTACAAAGGTCGACAAGTTCATTCCCCCAGGCGGAGGTGTGCACTGACTTCAATGATCTTAGAGATTTTTATACGTTTGTCTCCACTTAACCATGCTTATCGATCAATTGCCTTTTGGTTTTCATTGTTCTTCTCAGCATATCTGCTTTCTTAAGCAATTCTCTTAACGTCCCTCTCCATTAGTGTGTCCCGGGGCAGCACAGTGATACAGCTGGTAGAGCTGCTGCCTCACAGCTCCAGAGACCCTGGTTCGACCCTGACCTTGGGTGCTGTCAATGTGGAGTTTGCTCATTCTCCCTGTGCGCTTTCTCCGGGCGGTCCGGTTTTCTCCTACATCCCTAAGACGTGCAGGTTTGTAGGTTAATTGGCCTCTATCAATTGCCCCTAGTGTGTAGAGAGTGGATGTAAACATGGGATAACATAAAACAGGTGTGAACGGGTGAGCGTTAGTCGGCTTGGACTCGGTGGGTCGAAGGACCTGTTTCCATGCTGTATCTTTCACTCAATGAAACAATCGACAATTTTTATGTCCCAATATAATCTTTACATGATGTGTTCATTATAGGTTAAAGAGTCATGGAGTCATAGAGTCATACAGTGTGGAAACAGGCCCTTCAGCCCAACTCGCCCACATCGGCCACCCTAGCTACCCTAGTCCCATTTGCCTGCGCTTAGTCCATAACCTTCCACCACCCTCTGTGTGTAAAAGTCCCATACACCCACCACCCTCAGATTCCTATTAAATCTTTTCCCCTTCACCTTGAACTTATTTCCTCTGGATCATCGATTCCCCAACTCTGGGAAAAGACTACCGTCTACCGATCTATTCCTCTCATGATTTTGTGTACCTTATAAGATCACCCCTTATCCTCCTGTGTTCCATGGATTAGGGACCCAACCTACTGAACCTTTATATCTATCATGGTTCTATCATGGACCGGCCATAAGAACATTTAGTAGTGATGTCTTTGTGTGCTGAAGGTTGTGGGTAGGTAGTGGATAGTGGATGGTGTGTTGGGCGGCGATGTGGATGAGGGTAGTTGTGATCGTGGCCTTGGATCTATCATTGTATTGGTATTACGACAGAGTGGAGAGGAAGGGGAGGGGGCGTGTGTGGAGAAGTAACACTGGTGCCTCGCAAGGATGCGTTCTCAGCCTCCTTATTTATTCTCCATGCACCCACGACTGTGCAGCCAAGTACAAATCCAACTTGATTTACACATCTACAGATAACACCACCATAGTTGGTCTAAGTATCAAATAATGACGAAACAGAGTCCAGGAAGAAGGTTGGAAATAGGTGAGGGGCAGATGGGCGGAGGAATTGACAAAGGACAGTGAAAATTAGACAAAAGGCTGTTGGGTAAAGAGAGGAGGGGAAGAATGAAACAAAAAGCCAGAGCAGCGGTGTGGGCAGAAAGGGATAGTATGGAGGGAGAGAAGGACAGACAAAAGGGAAATGGGGGACTCGGGAATGGGAGATGAGTATACTGTACGAAGAAGGGGAAATGAGCAGGGTGATGGAATGATTCACAAATGGTAGGAGGAAAGGGAGAGCATCAGGGTGGGGGGTTGGAAAGCACATGAAGGAAAATGGGGCAGGAATGTCTTACTTGAAGTGACGGAATTCAAAGTTCATACCTTTGAATTGGTTGTTTTCTTTCCTGCTCTACATATTTCCAGGAATTATTTTTACAATAAATGCTGCTTCTGCCAACCTAACGACATCTCTCTTGCTGAATGCCATGCATTCTGCACAGCTGCACAGTGGTAGAGTTGCTGCCTTACAGCACCAGAGAACCGGGTTCGATCCTAACTACGTGTGCTGTTGGTATGCAGTTTGTATGTTTTCCCATGACAGCGTGGGTTTCCTTCGGATGCACCGGATTGCTTCCACATTCTACACATGTGCAGGTTTGTAGGTCAATTGGCTTCTGTAAATTGCCCCTGGAGTGTAGGATGCAAAACTGGGTTAACATGGAACTCTGGTACTGGTGATCATCGGTCAGCCCAGTCTCTGTGGGCCGAAGGGCCTTTTTCCCACGCCACACTAAACCGCACCGACTCTTGGCTGTCAACACCACCATTTTAAAACAGACAAAATATGTAGGAAGGAACAGCAGATGTTGGTTTAAACTGAACGTAGACTTAAAAAGTTGGAGTAACTCAGCAGGTCTGACAGCATCTCTGGAGCAAAGCAATAAGTGACATTTCAGGTCGAGACTCTTTTAGTTTAATTAAGTTTAAAGATATAGCACGGAAACAGGCCCTTCGGCCCACTGGGTCCGCACTGACCAACGATCCCCGCACACTAACACTATCCTACACCCACTAGAGACAATTTACATGTACACCAAGCCAAATAACCTACAAACCTGTACATCTTTGTAGTGTGGGGGGAAACCGAACATCTCGGAGAAAACCCACGCAGGTCACGGGGACAACTTACAAACTCAGTACAGTACAGAAAGCACCCATAGTCAGGATCGAACCTGGGTCTCCGGCGCTGCATTCACCATAAGGCAGCAACTCTACCACTGTACCACCATGCCGACCCTTCATCAGTCCCTTCTTCATAAGAAGGGTCTCGACCCGAAACGTCTCAACCTTTCTTCCAAAGATGCGTTACTCCAGCCTTTTGTGTCTCTCTACCATTTTAAAGCAGTTGCCTTTGTTATCAAATTGCTTCCTGACATTTCTCTTCCCTCTACTTGTTGGGCGGATGAAATTACAACGGAGATCTGTGTGCTCCTCAAATTTGGACATCTTGAACTTTGCAGAATTTAGTTTCTCCATCATTAACAACTGTGCCTTCAACTGTATGGATTTCTCTACATAAACTGTCCAGCTTCGCCAGTGCTTTCCTTTGGATATGTAATAGATTTGTGAATAATTATAATCTTTACCATCTGTAATTAAGAACGGCTTCTGAAGATTCCGATTCTAAATAAGACTTGCAGCTACAAGTGTGGTGGTTCCCTACAGAGTAGTAATACTATCTGAAGGGTTACAAATGTCCCTTAAAGCAATGATGGAATTCTTTTTTTTGTTGTGGGTAATAGGACCAGACTTGTCTCTGAACTATTAATAAAAATTGGATGTGCTAATGAGCCTATATCTAGTGCTTGAATCCTTTTTTTAAATTTGCAACATCCAGGTTCAGGAACAGCTACTTCCCCACAGCCATCAGACTATTAAACTCAACTCAAACAAAAATCTGAACTTTAATAGCCTATTGCACTATCTGCTTATTTATGTATGTATGTATATATATATTCAATCGTATATGGTCACACTGATCTGATCTGTATTTTTTTATGCCTGCAATATTCTGTTGTTCTGAAGCAAAGCAAGAATTTCATTGTCCTATTTGGGACACATGACAATAAACTCTCTTGAATCTTGAATCTATTCTATATGCTTTCGACTTTAGGGAAGCCGTATGGAATCAGGCCCTTCGGCCCACCGAGTCCACGCTGACCAGCGATCGGCCCGTACACTATCACTATCATAAACATGAGGAACAATTTACAATTTTACCAAACCCAATTAACCTACACACCTGTACTTTTTGGAGTTTGGGAAGATACCGGAGCACCCGGAGAAACCCCACGTGGTCACAGGGAGAATGTACAAACCCCGACCAGACAGTACCCGTGATCAGGAATGAACTAACCTGGCGTTGTAAGGCAGCAACACTAACACTGCGCCACCCGGTCAATGTTCCATCAATGTTCATACCACAACGTGCACTCAAACCTAGCTAACTCTTACTGCTCTGCATTGAATCTGACTTGCGCCTTCCCCTTGTCCATCTCACGATCCCTTCAATCAGATTTGCCTTTTGCACCCATGCCAGCCCAAATAAACACCAAGCCTTGCTGCTCCTTCACCCCACAAGGCAGATGTCCAACACACAACGACTTGGCCTCAGGCGATGAATCCAAAGCCTTTGGCCTAAACTGACCATGTCAGTTAATAATAAATAGGGGCAGAATTAAGCCATTTGGCCCATCCAGTGTATTCCACCATTCAATTGTAACTGATCCATATTTCCCTCTCAAGCCTCGCACGTGGGCAGCACGGTGGCGCAGCGGTAGAATTGCTGCCTTACAACGCTTGCAACATCGGAGACCTGGGTTCGATCCTGACTATGGGTACTATCTGTACGAAATTTGTTCGTTCTCCCTTTGACCTGCGTGGGTTTTCTCCGAGATCTTCGGTTTCCTCCCACACTCCAAAGGCATACAGGTTTGTAGGTTGATTGGCGTAGTAAATGTAAAATAATGTCACTAATGTGTATAGGATATTGATTTTTAAGCGGGGATCGCTGGTTGGCACGGATCCGATGGGCCGAGTGGCTTGTTTCCGTAGTATCTCTTAACTACGGCCATAGTTTCTCTAAACTAAACTAAACTAAGCCGTTTGACACTCTGATGCTGCCTGAAGTTATAGAACAGAAAAATATTTTTAAATTTTTGTTTTGACCCGTGTAACATCATTCAGTTTGCAGCTTCCTTTTGTGATCTTCGCTCCACAAGAAGTTTTAGTTCTAGTTATATTTGCATTTTTGTTTGCTGGATACAGTAAGTTTTTTACAACTTTTGCATGAGGGCAACAAAACAATAGCTAATGGAAATACAGAGACAAGGAACTGCAAATGTTGGTACACCAAGGAAAAATACAAAATGCTGGAGTAATTTAGTAGCATCACTGGAAAACATGAATAGATCTTTGAACGGTCTCGACCAGAAACGTCATCTATCCATGTTCTCCCGCAATGCTGTCTGACCTGCTGAGTTACTCCAGCACTTTGTGTATTTTCTTAGGAAAAGGAAGTAGTTAGTTCTTTGGTGGAAAAACTGGCCAAACTGACTCAGTCTCATTGATGCAGTTTTGGAGCCTCTTGTATGCCATACCCGATGAGGACAATAGTCTTTGTTTTCTGTAAAGTCATGGATTTTTATGGAAATCCGCTCACTCGGATGGAAGGAGCGGTGGGCCGCACGCGACCTGCAGAGGGAGCCGCCGAGCCGACTCCTACTCATCCCCCTGAGGACCGGAGAATTAGAGAGCTAGATGGAGGGACTGAAAGAGAAAGTGCCGGGAAGAGAGTGAACAGGGGTCTTACCTCAAGGACGGCTGCAGGAGGCATCCCCGGGATACCAAGGCTGAAGGTGGCCGGGATGGGCGAGGAGCGGGACAACGGTTCGCTGGACGATCCGGACAAAGACGACGGCTGGAGGCCCCTCAGCAGCCTGGGGCTCGCCTGGATCAGGCACTGCTCCATTAGCCCGAGCATGCAGACCAAACTGGACTTTGAAAATGGTGCCCAATCCTGACGACTCTTGCATTTGGTCTCAGGGGACTATTTCTAGATACGTTGTACTAATCAGGGATGTGCTTAAGAATGGCAATACTTTACTGAACTGTTTGCAAAACAAATAACTTCACTGTACATCTGTCCATGTGATGATAAACACCCATTGAATTATTGATAATTTCACCGTCACCAATACTGGTGCCAGGCTTGTATTTTACGGCAGATTCATTTAAATAATTTACGGAACCAAACTTCAATTCTCCAGCTGCCATTGAATACTTAACCACTGCGCCACCAATTCTAACAATGATGCCATGAAAAAAGGGAACTTAGGGATGTTAATAATGGTTTCCATTTCCCGTGACTTTCAGTCTGAAGAAGGGTCTCGACCCGAAAAACGTCACCCATTCCTTCTCTCCAGAGATGCTGCCTGTCCGGCAGAGTTATTCCAGCATTTTGTGTCTACTAACAATTATGCCAAGCGTGTTCAGCTACATTAATTATGACATTAAACAAAAGTGTAATTGTGCAGTTTTTAAATGGTAACAGATGAATAATAATTTGAATAGATTGCAACTTTTTTCAATTTTGATGATAGCTGGTGCAATTTTAGCGACAACTGTACAGGAGCTGTATTAGGCCAAGCTATTTGAATATGTTATGTATAATAGTTTAGATGAGAGTATGGAGAGATACAAGAGTATGGGGAGTGTAAAATGAAGAAAGCATAAAGGGACCAGGAATCAAGCAACATTTTACTTGTGGGAGCTTAAGGCATTGATGTTTGAACATCTGTCGTTAGGAAGCAGGTTATATAATCGGAGAATGATTTATGATGGCAGGAGAAAGCTGAATGAAGTCATTTATAAATGAAGGAAGTGAGACTGACTACGCACCAGTCTAGAAAGGACGTGGTCTATTTCTACCACCTGCTTCCCACCCCCCTGGGGCAATGAAGCCTGTGCTCTGAATGAGGAAGACAGAAATAGGAACTGCTGGAGCTTGGGCAACATCTGTTGCGAGAGAACGTATCTACAGGACTGGAAGTCATTACAGATGAGCAACATTTTACAAGGAGCACACTGGAAATTCAGGAGTGAAAACAATCACAGCAGATAGCAGTGGGTCTGAAGAAGGGTTTTGACCTGAAACGTCATGCATTCCTTCTCTCCGGAGATGCTGCCTATCCTGCTGAGTTACTCCAGCGTTTTGTGTCTATCTTCAGCGTAAACCAGCAGCTCCATTTTCTTTCTACGCAGCAGATATGATACGATACGACATGCAAGAACTTTATTTATCCCAGGAGGGAAATTGATCGGCCAACAGTCATAAAAACACAAAACACATGAAACAATTAGATTGCATAATTGGATAAGGAATGCAGAGGAAACAAAAGGCTGATGGTTGTTTACTTGTGGCTAAACACTGCTCAGCCAGGTTGGTCAGTTCTCATAAATGAAGCCAAGATGTAGTTATACCTTTCTCGAGGAAACAGATCGCCCGTCAGTTTGGGAATGGGAACAAATAAATTGTTGTGCAGAGTGGCTATCTGAAATGGATGCTGGGTCCTTTGTAAATACAAACAAGGAGCCTTGCATTTGCCTGACTTTGTCATATGTACCCACAGCGGGAAGACAAAATTCTTAATTAGTTTAGTTTAGAGATACAGTGTGGAAATAGGCTATTCGGCCCACTGAGTCTGTGCCAACCAGGGATCCCCACACATTAACACTATCCTACACACTAGGAACAATGTTTACATTTATAACAAGACAATTAACCTACAAACCTGGACATTTTTGAAGTGTGGGAGGAACAAAGATTTCTTAGAAAACTCACACAGGAAGTAGAGAGAATGTGCAAACTCCATACAGACAGCACCCATAGTCAGGATCGAACCCGGGTCTTTGACGCTGCATGGCAACAACTCTACCACTATGCTGCCATGCTGCCCTTGTAGTAGCATGGCAGGGCTGTAAACACAATGCTCATAGATGATATGTAATAAAAATATTAAAAAATGGATTAATAACCCAAATACTGGTGCAAAACCCCAAGTACTTAGTGCAACCAAAGGCAGTCCATAGTTGATAGTTTAGTTAGTGTTTTGTAGTGTTCAAGTGTCTGATGGTCATTAGGAAGAAGCCATTCTTCAAACCAGTGGTCACAGTTAATACTAAAGCAAACAATCACCATGTCTTCAATCCTCATCTGGAAACCAAATATTTGGCCTACCTCACAAGTAGCGTATTTGCTTGAATGTTATTTCAAGTTGAGGCAATGATAACCAGACACTGCAAAGAGAGCAAGTCAGATGTTGTGAAGTATTTTGACTCCATTCAGAGGAGCTTGTCTTCCAACTTCTTCCACTCTCAAGATTGGGTCCTATTGGAGACTCTGATATAGACTTTAGACTTTAGAGATACAGCATGTAAAAATGACCTTCGGCCCACTGAGCCTACGCCGGCCATGCAATTCCCATACACCAGCACTATCCTACACACTAGGGACAATTTATAATTTCACCAAAGACAATTTTTACTTCGGAGTCACGTGAGTGATTCCGTGAAGACCCCAGCTCCAGTGCGCATGCGGCATTACGCACAGCGTGCAGAACGCGGCCAGCGGGAGTCGGGCTAGCTCCCGCATCCAGGGACGAGAGGTAAGTACTTACCTTAATCGGGCCTTGTGATTTTTGCTCCAGGGGGAGCAAAGTGAGGCATGGTGAGCGGGCCCCATTTCGACTCCAGCGTGGGGCCGACAGTGACGGGGAAAAGGTGCCACCCGGACCGCTAACGCTGCGGACCGCTGCTAGGAGCTGCGCTAATGCCGGTCCGCTGAACAGCTGTTCCGTACAGCCGCGGACCGGCGGGAAATTAAAAAAAAACCCGACCGGCAGCCCTGCAGACTCCTGACCAGGAGAATCACCGCCCGGGAACCGCCACAACGCCGCCTGGAAAACGGCAGGCAGCCTCTACTTACAGGTAAGGGGAATCTTACCAATTTTCAGGTTCTACAGGAGCCATCTTCCTCCAAGCTGGAACAGGTTGGAGAAGGCAAAATAAGTATGTCTGTCTCCCCAAGCCAGAGGAGGTCATGAAGTTCACCTCCAGGAGAAGGACTGCCTGCCCAACTCCACACGAGGGTCCTTATCTGGGAGGCAGCCACCGGTAGCGGTGGAGCTATTTCAATGCTCCCGCTCACTCGACACCGAGCCGCTCCCTGTGCCGCCGGTGTAAAGGGGCACTGGCTGAATGCCAAGGGAGCTGACTCCTACCCCAGTGCTATTGCACTAGCCATCTCCCTTGTCGAGGGATTGATGCAACAGCGGAGTGGAGTGCTTTGCCTCCTCCCATTTAGCGCATCCTTTATGCTCCTTTTTTAAGGGCTAAGGAGGCCAGGGCTGGGCTGGCTTAAGCGCTGGGCAGGCGGACGAGAACAGCAGTATGCCAGGGGAGCAGGATCAGGAAGAGCCACTGGGTGTCGTGGGCCACTACATGGCTCCTCCACGCGACCATCTTCCCAACAAAAGCCCTGCAGGAGCAGGCCTTTCCAGAGGCAAATCCGCAGGCAGCTGGGTCTCGTAGACTCACAGACAAGCAGCGAATTCTACAGAAGGTCAAGATGTTACCACCTTTGCTCGCCTTTGGTGCTGACGCCTAAGATGTTCCCATATTTGGGATACTCGACTGAACGATGGTGCATATAGACCTGCCCGCAACCCCGAATATATGGGGCTATGCAAACCGCTGCTGCGGGGAAGAGGGAGCAGGCTATGGGACGAGCAGGACATCACATCCAACACCCAGCTGGCAGCACCCCTCGGCATCCACCAGCAATATCAAACAAGGACTGGTGAAAGCCTGGTGACCGCTGCAGATCCCCCATAGTTCTTTTTAGACGGGGCCCAGAGCGGAGCCGTGGGAAGATGCGCCGCCCCACCGACAGCACCAGCATACCAGCAAACTACGCCTTCATGAAAAACAACAAGCATGGAGGTAGGTAGTCTGGTTCCTCCCAGTTTACACTAAAACAAGGGTGTTCTACTAAACTGCATGGGGAGTGGGCTAAGCATGGGATGCTGTCACAAATAACCAAAATATACTCAACAGCATTAGAGGATAAAAACGAATTCAAATTGGGCATTTTACTGCCAGTTCAGCAATGCGCCCAAAGGGCTGTTTCTCCCTCTAAGAAAAGAGAAGTGAGAAGGCAAGCTGAACTAAACAGGCACATTACTAAACGGATTGGAATTTGTATCGAATATATTCACCAAAACTATAAAAGATGATGAATGTAGCATCATCATTGATCTAATATCACTAAATAAATCTGTTGAGTATATCCACTTTAAGATGGAGGTGGAGTTTTGTCACTGCCAGACATCTGATCTCCCTAGGATACCTATGGGGAGCATTGATATGGGAGATGCTAACTATCTTATACCATACACTAGGATCATTATAGATACCTAAATATATTTACCTGGATCATGGATATCCCGGTTAGGGCAACCATGGGAGCATATAGCATTTCATATGGTCTAAACCTCAGCCCTAAACTATTATAAATGGCCATGAAAATATTAAGAAAACAAGCATAATCATGGCACATATTGGATGATATCCTTATATTAGGGGAAACAAAGGAATTAGCTGTGGAGCAGTTCTAGCTACGAAACAGCTCCCTAAAGCTGAGGTTCATCCCACGCCCAGATAAGCCAGGATTGAAGCGTTACTACCAAGGATTATCTGGGCTTCAATAATAATTCCGTCCATATGACTGTTACTTTGCCAAGATACTTGGGTCACTATAATCAAATCATGAATGTACCCACTGAAGCTATATCACAATTAAGGTGATGGGCAGACATATATTTGGCATAGTTTTCAGCCCTATTATCATCACCAATCCCAACTTGGTTATTTTAAAAACCAATGCCAGTACTATAGGCTGGGGAGCAACTAAACTCCATATCCAGCACAGGTAACAGATGGACCAAGTCACAAACATCGTTACTACACATACCGGGCATCAACTTCTTGGGATTGGTGATCGCCTATTGGGCTAAAAAGCATATGCATTTCAAATGCAGCACGTACATATGTGGTTACGGATTGATAATACTATGGTGGTGGCTTATATCAACCATATGGGGAGCATAATAATCATTATTGTGCAACAAATTGGTCAAACAAATCTGGCAATGGTGTGTCAAAAGACATTTTAACTATCAGCTGCCTATGTCCTAGGAAGCTAGAACACAGTGGGAGACACCATGTCACGGGGTAAAATTCATGATTACATTGAATAGATGTCATAACCCAAAATATCTGCTAAATTTATTAAGCAGTTTGAAAGCCAGATATCAATTTGGTTGCACAAGACGGAATCACCAGTAACCCATGTATGTGACTTAGGAACCAGATTAGAGGCAGCAGCGATAGATGTCTATACGCTGGAAGGGGGAATTTCTGCTTTGCCTTCCTCCCTTCTGCCTCATCAGTCGGGCACTTCGCAATACAGATGGGATCTGTCTCCGAGATATTGAACGTGCCCGACCGGCCTACAGCCATGGTTCCCAGTTCATCACGACACGGTGGGCGAGTCACCTATGGATTTCCCTAGTGGACCATGGTTGCTGACTCAACCCAGTATCAGGCATAAGCCACCCATGCCAGGGAAACATCAAACTCCTGGGTGCAGGTTTTGAATAGACCTTACCAGGGACTGGGATTATCCAAAGGAACCATTACCACCATGTCGGCATCCCTGCGAACAGTCACTAAAAGCTAACATGGGTAAAATACTGCCACGACGCAGGGATAACGAACTATTCAACCACTGACGTATTGGAGTTCCTGGAACATCTACACCATGACTAAAAGGTGAGTTACAGTGCCGTAAATACAGCATGGAGCGCCTTATCTGCTTATCTAAAACCGCATGTCAGCAGAGCATGGGATCCCATCCACTGAAGGTAAACTTATGAAGGGCAACTATAATATAAGCCCCAAACACCCAGGTATATACCCATGTATGGGATATTGGTGTGATATTGACATACCTCAGAGAATGGCACCAGCCAGATCCCTCAGCTTGCTTAATCTATGTTTTAAAAAAGGCTCATGCTTATGGCTCTCGTACACGCTCAAAGAGTCCGGTCACTCCATAAACTAGACTGGATTCATGGTGATTACCCCAGACGCATCAAGTTCATATTTAGGTCTGGTAAAATCTAACTCGCAGGTATATGGATTCGGCACGAACTAGCAGGGTCGAGATCGCCTGTGTTTTCCGTGCTGTAGTCGTTATATGGCTATATGGACCAGGAACGCCCGATTCACTGGTGGGATCCGGGCCTACCCACCAGAGTCCAGGTTGAGTGTGGTGACCCATCTACTACTATATATAGACACAACCCACTATCTTAGAGGGAGAGGAAAGCCTATGGGTCAACCACAGTAACCCAAGACGGGGTACGAGCCAAACCACTCCAAGGTGGCTCAAACAGGTACTGAAAGCTGCCGGAATAGATAATAATACATTTAATCCCATTCCACTAGGGCAGCATTGGTATCAGCGGCTGAACGAATGGACATCCCGGTTGACCACATTTTCAATACAGCAGAATGGTCAAGGGAACCGCGTTCAGAACATTTTTTATTATAAACCGTTGATAAACCTGATTTAATTGCAGGAGAATATTACAAACTGCAATATTAATTTAAGCTCAGAGGAGCTCTTTTATGTTGTTATTGTTAACAAATACCTTTCTGTTTCTTTTGAAAGCAGATCCACTGGTTGATTACGATAACACTTCCTCCCTCATAAACTTCGGCAGTGAGTGAAATAAAAAAAACTGTTACACGGTTTGAAATCACAGACCTTTGAAGTCTTCACGGAATCACTCACGTGACTCCGAAGTAAAATAGTAAGATTAAACGAGTACTTACCAGTACGAAGTTTGATCTGTATTTTATGAGGAGTTACGGTGAGGGATTAAGTGCCCGCCGCTCCCACCCTCATTATACAGATCGAACTAGTAAACTGATGTCTCGTGATCTTTACTATCTTACTTCAAATATTGTGTCTATTCTGTGATTTCACACCGCTGCTTCGAAGTATGCCGCATGCGCACTGGAGCTGGGGTCTTCACTTAATCCCTCACCGTAACTCCTCATAAAATACAGATCAAACTTCGTACTGGTAAGTACTCGTTTAATCTTACTATTAACCTACAAACCTGTACGTCTTTGGATTGTGGGAGGAAACTGGAGCACCCGGGGAAATCCTACGGGGTCACAGGGAGAACATAAAAACCCCATACAGACAGCAGCCGTAGTCGTGACCGAACACAGGACTCTGGCGCTTTGAAGCAGCTACTCTACCTCTGCACTACTAAGTCACCCTGATCTTAATCCATGGCTTCCAATCTCTTTCTCTTGGTCTCCCATCTTCTAACCATGCCTCTGTCTGCCTCTCCCAGCCTGTGATCTTTTCTTCACATAATTCAAGCACAGACAAGTGTCTATGAATGTCTACTTTTGGGTTCCTGTTTGAAGTGTGGAATGGATCCTAAGCTGGATGTTTGAAAATGCAAAGCACTTTGGTTAGGCATCAGGATCCTTGAGTACGTACAGTCAACACTAAAAGCAAGGAACCCTCACTGTATATGGACATAGGTATTTCATTTGTTCACATCACTATGACTGTTTGGTTCCATGACTATTTGCACTGCTAATACAAAAACACAAAGTGCTCACTTAGAAGTTTCCAATTTCATAGAGGTGAATAAAATCATGAGAGGAATAGATTGGGTGGACACACCGAGTCTCTTGCCCTGAGTGGGGGGGATTGAAAACCAGAGAACATAGGGTTAAGGTGAAGGGGGAAAGATATAATAGGAATCTGAGGGGTAACCTTTCCACACAAAAGGTGGTGGGTGCATGGAACGAGCTGCCAGAAAAAGTAGTTGAGGCAGGACTATTGGAATGTTTTAAAACCTATTCAACAAATAAATGGACAGCACAGGTTTTGGGAGATATGGGCCAAGCGAGGGCAGGTGGGACTGGTGTAGCTGGGACATGTTGGTCGGTGTGGGCAAGTTGGGCCGAATGGCCTGTTTCCATGCTGTATGACGCTATGCCACTTTATGGCAGAGATAGTTCATGTGAATTTTTAAATTTGTTTTTTTGGATGACCACATTACACATTATTAATTGCTCTTGAGAAGTGTTGGTAAAATGTCCTCTTGAACCACTGTAGCTCTTCGGGTATAGGTACACACACAACCTCCAGGATTTAGGCCCATCAACAATGGAGTGATTATACTTCCGTTGTGAGCAATTCTGGGCACTATATTTGAGGAAGGATGTGCTGGCTCTGGAAAGGGTCCAGAGGAGGTTTACAAGAATGATCCCAGGAATTAATAGGTTAACTTATGATGAGCGTTTGACAGCACCGGGTCTGTACTCGCTGGAGTTTAGAAGAATAAGGGGGGATCCTCATTGAGACATACAGAATAGTGAAAGGCTTTGTTAGAGTGGATGTGGCGAGGATATTTCCACTAGTGTGAGAGCCTAAGTTTAGAAGTCGTAGCTTCAGAATTAAAGGATGTTCTTTTAGGACGGAGACAAGGAGGAATTTCATTAGTCGGAGGGTGGTGAATCTGTGCAATTCTTTGCCACAGAAGATATATTTTTGATTAGTAAGGGTGTCAGGGGTTATGGGAAGAAGGCAGTAGAATGGGGTTAGGAGGGAGAGATAAATCTGCCATGATTGAATGGCGGAATAGACTTGATGGGCCAAATGGCCTAATTCTTCTACTTTCACATGATCTTATGATCTTAAGTCAAGGTGCTGATCGCGTGCATTGTCATGACTACCTGCATGGCAAATTCCAGCCTCTCTTGGCAGAAATAGGTTTCAATCTTTCTGGACTGGAACAAACACATATCCATGGGTCTAAAACCCCTGTCCTCCTTGAAGGTGAAGATTGTGGTTTTGAGAAGTGTTGCCAGTGTAGCCTAGGCAAAAATCTGCTTTGTAGTTTTTTTTTGATAGTGCAGTGGTATAGTGTTGAATAGAGGAGAAAATTAATTACATTTCTCAGGTTTCACAGGGGTGCAGTGGTGGAGTTGCTGCCTCACAGCACCAGGGATCCAGGTTCGATGTGTGCTATATGTGTGGAGTTTGCACATTCTCCCTGTGATCTCATGCATTTTCTCCGGGTGCTCAGGTTTCCTCCCACACTCCAAAGACGTGCGGGTTTGTAGATTAATTGGCTTTGGTTTAAAAAATATTGTATAATTGTCCCCTACTTTGTAGGATAGTGCTAGTGTATGGGATGATCGCAGGTTGGTGAGTCTTGATGGGCCGATGGGCCTGTTTCCACGCTATAAAGTCTAAATAACAAATTATATTCAAAGCAAAGAGTGCAAAAATAGCTAAAGAGGAACGGGAATCAAGAAATACTTGCAATTTGAAACATGTTCCAGTATGACCTTAGTTTTGCTGAAGGACATCAGTCAATGGCATGAGTTCAGACTACACAGAGGCTCCCTTTCACCTGCTGGAACTGCTGCAGTTATTAAAGCCAATCTTAAAATCCTGTCAGTTGCAGAGTACTTAGTGGAATGATAAGTTGCTGTTCCCAGAATTTATTTTGACTTTCAACGGAACCTGTTAATGGAAGGCCCACAGATTGACAGATTGGAGAGTGAGTGGATGGGAGAATTGAAATGACACAGTGCATATTGGGCAGCCGTAGTGAGTGAAGTATCAAGAGTGTTTTATTGTCATATATTCCAAAAGAACAATGACATTCTTACTTGCAGCAGCACAACGGAATATAGTGTATTGAGAAAAATGCTGGAGGAACTCAGCGGGTGAGGCAGCATCTATGGAGAGAAGGAATAGGTGACGTTTCGGGTCGAGACCCAAAACATCGTCTAGTTCTTTGCTTCATAGATGCTGTCTCACCCGTTGCGTTCCTCTAACATTTTTGCCTACCTTCGATTTTTCCAGCATCTGCAGTTCTTTCTTAAGCATACTGTATTGAGACATAGTTCAACTTCAATCTGAAACCTTTATTGTCATCTGTACATAAACAGTGCTGCAGACTCCAATTAATGCATGATCATTAAGTCGTTAACGGTGCAAGAAATGGATAACATGTGAACCGCACGTTTTTGGGAGCTCTGAATATCCACATTGGGGTGGAACCTTATCAACTTTGTACCTTGTTAGAATGATCAAGGCAAGATTATATTGCTTTCAAAAAAAGTCCTTACAGTCAATTATGATCAATTAGGAATCTGTGTCCTGATTGTATGGATAAAAGGTAGAGCAAAGTAGAGCAATTATTCAGTAGGAGAAGTTCAAGAGTGAGAACAGATGCACTGGAAAATAGTCTGCCAATTATATATATATATATCTATTTTCATTTCTGCACATAAAGTTACGACTGCCATGGATGAATAAATATATTTTGATCCTTGAGTTTAATTCACTGAGATATGCAAGGCAGGTGTTAGATTTACAGGCAACGTGCTTGAACATCTACAAGGGCGGCATGGTGGCGCAGCAGTAGAGTTGCTACCTTAAGGGCCTGCCCCACTGTACGAGGTAATTCAAGAGCTCCCCCGAGTTTAAAAAAAATCCAACTCATGGTAAGCAGGTAGAATGTACGTAGCAGGTACGTCGGAGCTCGGGATGTCTCTTGGCGGCTCGTAATGCTAACGGCAGGTTCTCGGGAAACACGGTAAGATCGTGAAGACTCGTGAAGATTTTTCAACATGTTGAAAAATGTCCACGAGAGCCCTGAGTACCTACGAGCTGCTATTAGCATAATTCTCCAAGTTCGAATCAGGGGAAACTCGGGAGAACTCTTGAATTACCTCGTACAGTGGGACAGGCCCTTTACAATGCTCGCAGCACCAGAGTCCCGGGTTTGATCCTGACTACGGATACTGTCTTTACAGAGTTTGTTCGTCCTCCCCGCGACCACGTGTGTTTTCTCCGAGATCTTTGGTTTCCTCCCACACTCTAAATGCGTACAGATTTGTAGGTTAATTGGCTTGGTGTAAGTGTAAATTGTCCCTAGTCTGTGTAGGGTAATGTTAATGTACGGACGCAATGGGCCGAAGGGCCTGTTTCCGCACTGTATCTCTAAACTAAACTAAACTAAACTACAGAACTTGACCTTTGATTTTACGAGTCTTTTGCCAGGTTCTGGTACATTGATCACAATCAGTGATGGAATTCTTGTGCTTCTTCATTTATTCAAGATCAATTTTAGATTTAGAATTTTATTGTAGCAATTACTTCAACTGAACCTTATAATCAAATTCTAATTTGCCTATTAATGCATTGGTGCTCTCTACCTTAAATGTATTCATTGTGGAAAGCGTATTTGAGAGCTCTGTTTAGGTCCTTGCAGTCTTTAAAATGAACTGATAATTAATGAATAGATATTTTTGACACCATATTAAATGTGCATTTACTATGGTAGATTTTTTTTCCTTGCTACATGAATCACTTTCTTAAATGTAACAGAAGTTATATTTAGGGCAGCACAGTGGTGCATCTGGTAGCACCACTGCATCAGAGTGCCAGAGACCCAGGTTCAATCCTGACCTTGGGTGCTGTCTGTGTGGAGTTTGCATGTTCTCCCTGAGGCATTGTGGCTGTGTTTGTAATGCTGTGTTCAGTTTTGAACACGCTGTTATAGTAGGCATGTCTCTAAGCCAGAAACAGTGCAGAAAAGTTTCACAAGGATGTTGCCAGGACTCGAGGGTCTGAGATATAGGGAGAGGTTGGACAGATGGGAATTTTATTACTTGGAGTGCAGGATGAGTGATCTCATGGAGGTGCATAACATCATGAGGGGAATAGATTGGGTGAATTAATGGAGTCTTCCATCAAGTGTAGGGGAATCAAGAGGTGAGAAGAAAATGATTTAACTGTGAGGCCAAAATATGGTGGCAAGTGGACAACTGCACACGTGCCAATGAAGAACCATTGAATATATTCAGCAACTGAGCATAATTGGTCCTGTGGGGTAGGGGATTTCAAAGATCTACTCTAATAGAAGAGATTTCTCCTCAACTCCATAGTACACGTGGAACCATCCACAGAAGGCTGTGGAGGCCAAGTCAATGGATATTTTACAGGCACAGATAGATTCTTGATTAGTACGGGTGTCAGAGGTTATGGGGAGAAGGCAGGAGAATGGGGTTGAGAGGGAAAGATTGATCAGCCATGACTGAATGGCAGAGTAGACTTGATGGGCCGAATGGCCTTATTCTGCTCCTATTATTTATGACCTTACGTGACGTGAGATTTTAGCTGGAAGAAAACAACCATTCAATATTTAACATGTCTGTTTCTTGCAGAATAATTGTTTCACTAAGATTGCCTCAAACACCAATGTATCAGACCCATCCTACACAACAACTCTCATCCCAGGAATTAATTGATGCTTCACCGCCTCCAAAGCAATACCTTCCTTCAGAGATTCGGAACAAAAGTTTACTCTCACCAACATCTTTTAGAATTGGAGCTGGGTTTCCTCACTCTGGCACTTCAACCTTACTTTATTAAAGATCAACATATCATTTGATTTCCTAATTACATGTTTACCTTGTGCATCTCATGAACCAGCATGTCAAGTGTCCTTTGTAAACTAATAATTAGTAGCTTCTCGACATTTATTCAATCCTTTTTTCTTCGATTCTTCCGTGCTAAATATGTCTTATTTTTCACTTTATATTACAACTGTGACCTTTCTATTCCCCCTCTGGTCCTTTCCCACCTACATCTGTGACACTCACAATGCCTTCTGCCACTTCATTAGTTTCCATCTAAGTTTGGTGATGATACTAGTCCTGGCGTTGGCGCGTTGTTGTGAGGAGGATGCAGGAAGATGTCAACGGAATATGGTCCCATTAGGTTAATAGGTGAGAAAATGGAAAATGAGGTGGGAAGTTGCAAAGCCATAGAAAAAGCAGAGTGTATTTTAGAGGCACGGGCGACTGCAGATGCTGCAATCTGGAGCTACGAACAAGCCTGGGGGAGCACAGCGGGTCAGGCTACACTTGTGGAGGGAAAAGGGCAGATATCATTTAGATGTCGAACCCTTCATCAGTTTAGTTTAGCGATACAGCGAGAAAGCAGGCCCTTCAGCCCACCGAGTCCACATTGACCAGCGATCCCTGCACATTAACACTATCTTACACACACTAGGGACAATTTTTACATTTATACCGAGTCAATTAACCTACCAACCTGTACGTCTTTGGAGTGTGGGTGGACACCAAAGATCTTGGAGAATGCCCACGCAGGTCACGGGGAGAACGTACAGACTCTGTACAGACAGCACGCGAGTCGGGTCCGAACCCGGGTCTCTGGTGCTGTAAGCGCAGTAAGACAGCAACTCTACTGCAGTGCCCAATCTGTCTGAAGAAGCATTCTGAATCCAAAATTGTCGTCCATCTCTCTCCACTGATGTTATCTAACCCCTGAGTTCCTTCAGCAGTTAGTTTTTTTTCATAGTATATTTTAGATGGTGGCTGAGATCGAAAAGTGAGAACTGAAAAAAAAAATACAGATCCTGAAATCCGAAATGAAAACAGAGTGTGCTGCTCAACATGCAGAGCATTTCCAGACATTGAAACGTGTTAACGCGCAAAAGTTCCAGACTGTCCTTGTATACGTGCTATTGTGACTTTTTGCTCAAGTGCATGAGCGATTAGAAAGGTAAAGATCTTAGTGCGTCAGGGACTGTCGATGCCTTCTAGGTATTATATAGGGCTCTGATGAGACTGCATCTGGTTGAATGGGGAATGGATAACCTTGACAATGAATTAATCCGTAAAAGAAGGAAGGCCCTGAAGCTTCACAAAGTTAATTCCTGCGGTGAGTTATATCTTTTAAGTGGGCAAGGGTGGATTAATTATATTGGTGGGTGGTTGTGGAGATAATGATTGTATTAATGGTGATCTTACAAAATTCCTTAAACTCCAAGCTTACAGTACTTACAGGATTGAAGTGCAGAAAAAAGTGAATTCCTCTTTCAAGAAAACATAAAGAGAGAAAATGTCTTTAGATTTTACTTCAGAGATACAGCGTGGAAACAGTCCCTTTGGCGTACTGTGTATGCGCTGAACAACGATTATCCCGTGCACTATCCTACACACTAAGGACAATTTACAATTTACAGAAGCTAATTAACCTACAAACCTGTATATCTTTGGAGTGTGGGAGGAAAATGGAGCACCTGGAGAAAGCACACGTGGTCACAGGAAGGATGCACAACAACACCCGTAGTCAGGATCAAACCCCGGTCTCTGGTGCTGTAAGGCAGCAACTCCACTGATGTGCCACTGTGCTGCCCCTGATAAAGAACATAAGGACAGAAGCACATTGTACTGGGCCTAATCCACGATCGAAAAATATATGATCTCATTGAAATGTAGAAAATGTCCACAGGGCTTGGTTGGGATGTGTAAAATCAAGGGGTCATGGTCCAAAAATAAGTATTGCTTGTTCAGGACTAAGATAAAAAAATATTCGTCTGGAATAAGAGCACTTTTTAAAATTCTCTATCCAAGAGGATTGCCGGGACTCAGTCACTGAAAATATTCAAAAAGAAATTGATAGTGTTTTGGATAGATTGAAAGGATGTGAGGTTATTGAGGAAATGTCAGGTAGTGACTGGTGGGGTGCAGCAAGGCTCGGTGCTGGGACCTCATCTATTTACAATATACATCAATGATTTGGATAAAGGGATTCAAAGTAACATTAGCAAATTTGCAGATGACACAAAGCTGGGTGGCAGTGTGAATTGTGAGGAGGATGCTATGAGAATGCAGGGTGACTTGGACAGGTTGGGGGAGTGGGCTGATGCAGTTTAATGTGGATAAATGTGAGGTTTGGTTTGGTATCAAAAACAGGAAGGCAGATTACTATCTAAATTGCGTCAAGTGGGAAAATGGGAAGTACAACGGGATCTGGGGGTCATTGTACATCAATCTATAAAAGTAAGCATGCAGGTACAGCAGTGAAGAAAGTGAATGGCATGTCGGCCTTTATAACAAGAGGAATCGAGTATAGGAGCAAAGAGTTCCTTCATAGTGAGACCACACCTGGAATATTGTGTGCGGCATTGGTCACCTAATTTGAGGAAGGACATTCTTGCTATTGAGGGTGTGCAGCGTAGGTTTACAAGGTTAATTCCCGGGATGGCGGGACTGTCATATGCTGAGAGAATGAAGTGGCTGGGCTTGTACACTCTGGAGTTTAGAAGGATGAGAGGGAATCTTATTGAAACATATAAGATTGTTAAGGGTTTGAACACACTAGAGGCAAGAAACATGTTCCCAATGTTGGGGGAGTCCAGAACCAGGGGCCACTGTTTAAGAATAAGGGGTAAGTCATTTAGAACGGAGACGAGGAAACACTTTTTCTCAAAGAGAGTTGTGAGTGTGGAATTCTCTGCCTCAGGTGGAGGCTGGTTCTCTGGATGCTTTCAAGAGAGAGCTAGATAGGGCTCTTAAAGATAGGGGATATGGGGAGAAGGCAGGAACGGGGTACTGATTGGGGATGATCAGCGATGATCACATTGAATGGCAGTGCTGGCTCGAACGGCCAAATGGCCTACTCCTGCACCTATTGCCTTTTATTCTCTATTGTAAAAGAGTTGCCACTATATGGGTAAACAGGCATAGGGGACCTATTTCTTATGCCATTTTGTTCTCTATTTTCCCCTCTTCATCCTCTCTTGAAAACTTTCTTGAAAGTTCATTTTCCTTGCACTCCAATCCTGTAACGGGTCTGTCCCACTGCGGGGACTTAATTTGCAAGTTTAGAAGAGTTTAAAAAAAGTGTCATGGTCGTGTTGTATCGCCAAAGTAGAACACCTCCTATGACCTCCTTTGAATATGTAGAGAACATCCTAAGAATATGTAGAAGACCTCCTTTGACTATGTAGAAGACCTCCTTCGATCTCCTTCGACCTCCTTCGACTATGATGAAGACTAGCATCGACTAGCTTCGGGAAAATTGGACATCGAATAGTGGAGAGTGAAGACGGCCGCCTTCGACTACCTTCAACTATACTAACACTATTGATTACCCTCGATTGCCTTTGATTACCTACGAATAACATGCCGACCTACTACGACCTACTTCGACTAAACCAACGAGTAAAACAAAACTATATTTTCCATGCCGACCTTTTTTTACTCGCGACCTACTTCGACTAAACAAAACGAGTACCAAAACAAAACTACTCTTATTACATTTCCATGCCGCCAAACTTTTTTGTCAATGGCAAGTTCTTCTAAACTCGCAAAACGCAATTTCAGCATGCTTGGACTTTAATTTTGTAAGATCACCATGAAAACACCTCATCTCCACATTCATAGCCAAAACTGAGTTCTACTGCTCCAGTACACGGGGTCTCCAAACTACTGCCTTGAACATGAAGACTGAGAGTCAGTGTCTTATTACATAGACCTCCTAGGACCACGTGCCAACCATGTTGCGAGTATGTCAATGGCAAGTTCTTCTAAACTCGCAAATTAGGTTTCCGCAATGGGACAGGCCTTTAAGAATGCTTGGACTTTAGGGAATTTTGTAAGATCACCATGAATGCAATCATTATCTCCACATCTAATTATTTTAGCACTATCTGAAGGCCATTGGGTCCAAAAGATTCCTTGGCTTTTGGTCAGGCAATGTCTACGATATTTACACTTCACTAAATTTAATGAAGTTGCTTACTACTTATTCCCTTGGTTCTGTACTATTTTTACTACAAATATTGCAACTTCCATGGTGAAAGTAGATAACAAATTATTTACACTGTCAGCCATATCATTATTTCCTATTCCTCTGTCCCCTGTCTCAGCTTGAATATGACATACTCGTATTATATATTTTAAGAAGTTATTCTCATTTTCTATCTTCAGCTTCCCTCAATATTTTTGCTGACTTCCAAATCCCCAGGGATCCTACTCATTTTAGCACCATCATACATTTTTTGTTTAATGGAACACTTTCCTTAACATTTATATTTATCCATTTATCTCTTTATTTTCCCGGTGAAGTTTTTATTTCTCAATATGTGTCTATCACGGCTGATAGAATATGTGGTAAAAATGTGAAATCGTTCATTTTGGTAGAAAAAGTAGAAAAACGGATTGTTTTAAAGAAAAATCCACGTCAGAAAATTGCTTGTCTTCAGATGAGCATGGGTGTTCTAGCAACAAGTTTACATGCATTGCAGGTAAAAGATTAGAAAGTGAATAATATATTGCCCTTGATTGCACGAGGAATTAAGTGCAAGAATAAACATGTCTGTAATTTAAAAAGGCCCTGCTGAGACTATGTCTGTAATATTACGTACATTTCCTCAAAATAGAAAAGGATATATTTGCAGACGACGAACTCCAGCTGATTGATTCCTGGATAGGACCATCGTTCTGTGAGGCAGAGTGGACCAATGCTCTGGAGTTTAGAAGAAGATGAATTTACTTTACCCTTTAGAGATACAGCGTGAAAACAGACCCTTTTGCCCACTGTGTCCACGCTTACCAATGATCACCCCGCATACTAACACTATCCTACACACTGGAAACAATTTACAATTATTTTCATCAAAACCAATTAACTTACAAACCTGCAATTAACTTACAAACCTGCACGTCTTTGGAGTGTGGGAGGAAACCGGAAAATCCAGTGAAAACCCACGTGGTCACGGGGAGATTGTACCAATTCCGTACAGACAGCACCCAAACCCGAGTCTCTAGTGCTGTAATGCAGCAGCTCTCTCTCTATGCTACTGTTGCACCTAAACTAAACCAAACCTATTTGGTATGCCTTGTCTAACTGAAGACTGACACTGAACTGTTTTATCTTTGCTTATAGTATTCCTTGATTACAGTGACTGGTGTGCCTCATTTTTTTGGGGGGGTAGTGGGTGGGGGGGGGGGGGGGGGGGGGGCTGGGGGCTGAATAGGTTGCTATCAATTGTAAAATATATATGTATATGTAAATATAGAA
Organism: Leucoraja erinaceus; assembly: GCF_028641065.1. Lineage (NCBI taxonomy): Eukaryota > Metazoa > Chordata > Chondrichthyes > Rajiformes > Rajidae > Leucoraja > Leucoraja erinaceus. The sequence goes on along the minus strand of NC_073379.1, from coordinate 19,735,222 downwards.
TATGTTAAATAATATGAAGCTCTACTTTGAAGAAGGTCAGATACGTTTTCATTGGGTTTCCAGCTGTTAATTTATCCTGCAACCAACGTTTTGGAAAAAATCAAAAATTAATTTCCTATTTTTGTTTACATTAATTGTGGCAATAAATTGACCACATTTCAAATATGTATCTGTATTTTTCTGACAACTTCGTTTTAATTCACTTGCTGCCATTTTGAAAGGTGAAAGTTGCTTGCTAAATGTAAATTGTCTTTATTCTTTTCATCTGTTCTTCCGAACTGAAAAGTGTTCTGACCTGTTTAGTTTACCTGATCATTATGCAATCACATCTTCATAATAATAATAATAATAATAATAATAATAATAATAATAATAATAATAACAATAAAGTCTCAAAAATGGTCTCGACCCGAAAAGCCACCCATTCCTTCATAGGTCTTAGGGCTAATGGAATCAAGGGATATGGGGGGAAAGCAGGAACAGGGTATTGATTTAGGATGATCAGCCATGGCTTGAAGAGGCAAATGCACCTAGTTTCTATGTTTCTATGTTTCTCTGAAGAGATGCTGCCTGTCCCGCTGAGTTACTCAAGTATTTTGTGTCTATCCATAATAATTAATACAGTAGCTATTCCATTACATCTGGAAAAGCTATTCAATGGTAAAGGAGGGGTATGGTATGCTCTCTTTCACTTGTTAGGACATTGAAACTAGGAGTCAGGAAGATTCTGGTTAGGGCACATTTGTAGTATTATCTTTATAGGAATTACTTGGAGGCTTTGGAGAAGATATAGAAGATGTGTACCAGAATGCTGCTTGGATTAGGGGGTCTTTGCAACCAGGAGTGGTTGGATGAACTTGAATTGTTTTCTCTAGAACACCGGAGGTTGAGGGGAGACCTGAGTATATAAAATGAGAGCAATAGATTGGGCAGCCAGTCAGCACCTTCCAGAGTGGAAATGTCCAACATTAGAGGGCATAGCGAGAAGGTGAGAGGGGCAAAGTTTAAAGGAGATGTGCAGGGCAAGTTTTTCCAGTCAGAAGGTGGTGGGTGCTTGAAATGTGCTGCCGGGGGCAGTGGTGGAGGCAGTTACAATAATGACTTTTCAGACACACTTGGATAATTCTATGGATGTGTAGGGAATGGTGGAGGTGTTGATCATGTGTAGGCTGCCCTCCGCATCACTATCTATGTCTCTCGTTTCTCTTATCCCTAGCCTGCCCCACTTGCACGAGTTCTGGCAAGTTTTCCCTCGACTCATACTCGCAACATGGTTGACATAAGGTCGTAGGAGGTCTTCATAACTCTTCTTCATGCTCGAGAATGATCTCTGCTTACTCGAGGCCTCAGTTAGGTTGTGGCGTTTTTTTCAATATGTTAAAAAATGGCCGTGAATAAAAAATAAGCTAGCCATGGAAAAAAATCGATACTTTTTTTACTCATTTAGTCGTAGTACGTCGTAGTAGATCGGCATGTTAGTCATAGGTAATCAAGGGTAGTCGAAGGTAGTCGAAGGCAGTCATAGATTATCTTCATCATAGTTGAAGGGAGGTCGAAGGAGATCGAAGGAGGTCGTCTTCACTCACCACTGTTCGGTGTCTAATTTTCCCGAAATTAATCTTAGCTAATCGTAGCTAGTCGAAGCTAGTCTTCAACATAGTCGAAGGAGGCCGAAGGAGGTCTTCTACATAGTCGAAGGAGGTCTTCAACATGTCAATTTTTCAAACTCTTATAAACTCGCGAATTAGGTAGCCAAAGTGGGACAGCCCTTAAACCAGTCTGAAGAAGGGTCTCGACCCGAAATGTCACCCATTCCTCTCCTGAGATGCTACCTGTCCCGCTGAGTTACTCCAGCATTTTGTGTCTATCTAAGGTTAGTTTATCTTGGCATTATGTTCAGCACATATATTGTGGGCAAATAAACCTGTTCCTGTACTGCGCTGATCTATGTTCTATGTTATTATACGAAACAGATGTCCGGTTATTATTATTATTATTACTACTCATGCAATTACTGAGATTTCAACATTTTTGCGGTAATATGTTTTCTTTGGAGAAACTATGAGCTATTATTGGACATCCTGTCTATGTCGCGCTGTCTGTGTTAGCTTTTACAATCTTCATTCACCTAAAATGTAACTCGGTATTAAATTTGTCACGCAGATTTATGCAGTTGATTTCTGACCAGCTTCTGCAAGTTCACTCATCATCATTATAAAGAATTTTGTAGTGATTCTTGCTCACAGGCAAATTCACAACAGGATCCGAGCTGTAATATTTTTTCCAGATTAAATATTAATAATTGAATTATCTTCCACTGTCTCTTTCTTTACATTTGTCGCTTCATCCAATATGCTTCTTGGCCCTCCCTTTTTGAGACTACAATCTATGCTCTACCACTTGCATGTCTTGTTTCCTAAAATTAACAATACTTATTGAGGTGGGAACAACAGAGTTTATTGCACCGAATTGCGGACGCACATACCAACCTCCATGTATACCTCACGCTGCCTCGGCAAGGCCAGCAGCATAATCAAGGACGAGCCTCACCCTCGCCCCTCCCTCTTCTCCCCTCTCCCATCAGGCAAAATGTATAGAAGTGTGCAAACGCACACCTCCAGATTCAGGGACAATTTCTTCCCAGCTGTTATCAGGCAACCGGATCATCCTACCAAAACCAGAGAGCAGTGCTGAACTACTATCTACCTCTTTGCTGATGCTCAGACTTTCAACAGACTTTGCTGGCTTTACCTTGCACTAAACATTGTTCCCTTATATCTATACACTGTATCATATATCTATACACTGTAAATGGATCAAATGTAATCATGTATTGTTTTTCTGCCGACTGGTCAGCACGCAACAAAAAGCTTTTTGCTGTACCTCAGTCCACGTGACAATAAACTAAACTGAACTGAACTGGGTTACACAAAAAAGCTGGAGAAACTCAGCGGGTGCAGCAGCATCTATGGAGCGAAGGAAATAGGCAACGTTTCGGGCCGAAACCCTTCTCTGCTCCATAGATGCTGCTGCACCCGCTGAGTTTCTCCAGCTTTTTTGTGTAACCTTCGATTCTCCAGCATCTGCAGTTCCCTCTTGAACTGAACTGGGGGTTGGAGCTTGTGAGAAAGAAGTGGATGTGATGGACAAGTAAGTTTAGAGAGTTATGGGGGGGGGGGGGGGGGGAACATAAGATAAATTAATGGAAATAGATGTGTAAAGGGAATTGGGAATGTTGGTGGAGGGGTGAGGATGTGTTCCTTATCTAATTGTGCCATGGAAATGAAGGGAAGTGACAGAGATTGATCTCTGGAAATTTGTCACTGGAACAGGGACCACTCATAAGAACTGGAGCATGGACTTTGAAAATGGTGCCAAAACATGGCGCATCTCCATGCGAGCTGAGTAGACTATTTCTCTATATTTGCTGATCAAAGGATCGTGGACATGGCAATATTCTACTGGACTGTTTGTAAGAAAAAATAATTGTGCTGTGTTAGCAGTTCACACATGCCACAATAGAGGCAGCAGTGAATCGTTGAGAGAGGGGAAGGGCCATAGGTGGATGATTTTAGAGGCTGGCTTGCAGTAAATTACTGTTACGTTTCAGAAATCATATGAAAATTCTTCATCAATTTTGCCAATTGGTGTTGGCAACAACCTCTTCTTGTTCAACTTCCAAATGTACAACTCCTCCCTCTTCTGTCATGGGGTAGACGGACTCAAGATCCTTCTTCAGACTGGAATGCGTGACGTTTCGTGTCGAGATCCTTCTTCAGACATCTCGAACCAAAACGTCACCCATTCCTTCTCTCCGGAGATGCTGCCTGTCCCGATGAGTTACTCCAGCAATTTGTGTCTATCTTCGGTTTAAACCACCATCTGCATGTTCTCCCTACACATTAAATACCATATAGATTCTTGATTGATGCAGATGTCAGAGGTTAGGGGGAGAAGGCAGGGGAATGGGGTTATGAGGGAGACATAGATCAGCCATGGCAGAGTAGGTGTTAGGACGAAAGGCCCAATTCTACTCCTAACACTTATGACCTTATGGGTTCAAATTTAATTGTTTATTGTCGTGGCACAATGAGAATCTTTGCTTCGTAACTAATGTGACCACAATAGCGACCACCTACGGCGCTGACAAAGTTTCAAAATACGCCGGCTCCTCCTTTGGTCCCCCCCCCCCTTCTCCATCACAGTTCCGCCCACACCGGGTTCCCATTGTCCTTTGTTCTCCCCCTCTACCCCCCCCCCCCCCCCCCCCCCCCCCCCCCCCCCCCCCCACCCCTCACGGCGGTCCCCCACTATGAGTCAATTCTGTCCCCCGCAAAGATGCTGAGTTAGAAACATAGAAACATAGAAATTAGGTGCAGGAGTAGGCCATTCGGCCCTTCAAGCCTGCACTGCCATTCAATATGATCATGGCTGATCATCCAACTCAGTGTCCCGAACCTGCGTTCTCTCCATACCCCCTGATCCCCTTAGCCACAAGGGCCACATCTAACTCCCTCTTAAATATAGCCAATGAACTGGCGTCAACTACCCTCTGTGGCAGAGAGTTCCAGAGATTCACCACTCTCTGTGTGAAAAAAGTTCTTCTCATCTCGGTTTTAAAGGATTTCCCCCTTATCCTTAAGCTGTGACCCCTTGTCCTGGACTTCCCTAACATCGGGAACAATCTTCCTGCATCTAGCCTGTCCAACCCCTTAAGAATTTTGTAAGTTTCTATAAGATCCCCTCTCAATCTCCTAAATTCTAGAGAGTATAAACCAAGTCTATCCAGTCTTTCTTCATAAGACAGTCCTGACATTCCAGGAATCAGTCTGGTGAACCGTCTCTGCACTCCCTTTTGCAATGAAAGCTAACATACCATTCGCTTTCTTTACTGCCTGCTGCACCTGCATGCCTACCTTCAATGACTGCTTTCACCCCTGCTGCACCTGCATGCCTACCTTCAATGACTGGTGTACCATGACACCCAGGTCTTGCATCTCCCCCTTTCCCAATCGGCCACCATTTAGATAATAGTCTGCTTTCTCGTTTTTGCCACCAAAATGGATAACCTCACATTTATCCACATTATACTCCACCTAGTTTGTTTAAATGCTCCTTTTTCTGTCGATCACAACCTACTATTTGACTCCACACTTTAAAGATTGATTTTATTGTACTACCCCGGGTTATATTTTGTTGCTTTGCCTAATGAAACTAAATCTTATTGACTTTTTAATTGTTGTTCTCCATTGGTTGAGTGTGCTTAATGTCAAGTCCAGTAAGATTCCTCACCCTCTTGTGGCTGCTTATCCAGTTATTGCAATCGGATCCATACGTTGCACCTGACATCCAGTTCCTCTCTTTAAATATGATATGATAGAAAGTTATTTATCCCAGGAGGGAAATTGATCTGCCAACCGTCATAAAACACAAGATACATGAAACATGAATTTAAATTGATGTGGAAATGATTGGGGATATGCAAAGATTGGGAAGGGGGGTGGGGGTTAGGGAAGTCAGTCTACTGTGACTCTGAAGACTGTGAAGAAGGGGTTTGGCCTGAAACGTTGCCTATTTCCTTCGCTCCGTAGATGCTGCTGCACCCGCTGAGTTTCTCCAGCATTTTTGTGTACCTTTGATTTTCCAGCATCTGCAGTTCCTTCTTAAACACTGTTGCTGAAGGTGCTCCTCAGGTTGACCAGTGTGTCATGGAGGGGGTGAGCTGTATTGTCCAGGATGCTCCGCAGTTTAAGGAGCATCCTACCCTTCAAGACCACCTCCCATGAATCCAACTCTGCCCCCAGGATGGAGCCGGGTTAAGGATTATGTGCAGTACTTCACACCCGAGCTGCTATTCCTTTCCTTTTCAGCTGCTATTCTGTTCGCATTTGCTTACTTTTATCCACACCTTTCTGCAACTTGGTAAACTGTGTTTTATAAAATGCCTTTCTGTTTGGAATTTTCTGCAAATTTCATCTCTTTAAATTCTGAATCCGGGTCCCTTTAGTTTTTATTTGCTCATTAAACCTGTCACAGTGTTAATTCTTCCCTGTATAGAGGAAATATAATGGCACATCGACCGAGTGTCATTACACTGTTTACTCCGCTGTTTTTTTCTTATTGTCTCTGTCACGCTACAGTGCTAGTGTGTCATTTCCCTTGATATCTCGTACTGATAGCAGTGAGGCCTGAACACAAGTCTGAGAACATCTTAGGTTTTAGGTGACATGTCGGGCCGAGACCAGACTGAAGAAGGGTCTCGACCCGAAACGTCTCCCATTCCTTCTCTCCAGAGATGCTGCCTGTCCCGCTGCATTACTCCAGCATTTTTGTCTATCTTCTGACAAGTTGAAGTTCTTCACTGTAACAAGGTGGATATCCGCTTGTATCAGAGGGTAACTCATTTCCATTTACTTGAGCAGTGGACAATGCAGGCTCAGGGAGTTGGTGCCATGTGGGTGTCTCTATGGTGTGGATGTTGATTAACTGCATTCATCTGCAATCCAGAGCTCTGGTCTGTATGGTTGTTCACATCCCCTTGATGGTCAAAGCATATTTGATCACAGAAGAAACATTCTCATGAGTTCATAACTATCTTCAGTTTAAACCAAGATTTGCAGTTCCTTCCTGGGGTCAAGGAAAGAGCGTTCACGTCGAGGCCCTGTTTCCACCAATCTTTCCACCACCACACACAAGAAGCACAAGAAGCGACAAGACAGACACCATTTTATGCAAATGCCGAGAAGTGTGTTCAGCTCTGGCTGAACAACTTCTAATCTTGTGCGCGGATGCCATAGCAAGAGGAGTTCCTTCCAGCACATTCCATCTTAGGTTTAGTTTAGTTTGGAAATAAAGCATTGCAACAGGCCCTTTGGCCAACCATGTCCACAACAACCAGCGATCACCCATACACCATTTCTCTCCTACACACTAGGGGCAATTTACAGAAGTCGATGAACGTACAAATCTGCACATCCTTAGAATGTGGGTAGAAACTGGAGCACCCGGAGGTAACCCATGGAAAACACAGGGAAAATGTACAAACGCCATACAGACAGGATCAGAGGTCAGGATCGAACATGGGTCTCGGGAGCTGTAAGGTGGCAGCTCTACCACTGCGCCGCTGTGCTACCCTAGTGCAGATGAAGCATTGTTGTCGGCATTGGTTCATAGACACAAAATGCTGGAGTAACTAAGGTCAGGTAGCACCTCTAATGAAAATGGATGGGTAACATTTTGGCACAGTGGACATCAGTAGATTTGCTGCCTTACAGCGCCAGAGACCCGAGTTCGATCCTGACTACAGGTGTCCGTACCTTGTTTGTGCTCTGTTCTTGTGACCACATGGGTTTCCTCCAACAATTCCAAAGATGTGCAGATTTCTAGGTTAATTGGCTTCTGTAGAAATTGTCCCTAGTGTGTAGGATAGAACTAGTGTACAGGGATTGCTGGTCGGTGCGGGCCCGGTGGGCTGAAGGGGCTGTTTACACGTTGTATCTCTAAACTGTATCTCAGTTCAAAGGTACCAGAATCAGAAAAAGAGAAACTCCAACCTGAATTATTTACACATCCTCTGCTGCTTCAGAAACAGAATTGGAAGCACAATGATGTGGTAAATATTCAACAAAGAATACGAGCAGATCTTGACAAATGTCTGGTCAGGTAGATGGATAGGCAAGGTTTAGAAGGATATGGGCCAAATGCAGGCAAGTGGGACATATGTAGATATGGCTTCTTGGTCAGTGTTAGCCGGTGTCTATGCTGAATTACTCTGTTACATTATTCCTCCTTTTGAATTTGCACAAAATAAAATTGGCTTTAAATAATTAGTGTTTTTCTTCAGAAAATCTTCAATTTTCATATTTGCAAGGATGACATTTTGTGGAGATGCTCCACTGTTTGGACATCGTGACAGCAGTGCCATTGTGTAATTGTCACATTGATGGGTAAAAATAATGGCAGCTGCCCTGGGAATGAAGCGTCAAGCATCATCAAGTATGTACCGCGAGAGCATCTGCCAGGCAGGCCTGGCGCACCGGATGTGGGAGAAGGCTGGATCCTCCCCGGAGATCCTGCAACATCTGTCTGCCATGGCCTGGACATCCTGCGACGGCAAGAGAAATCGGAACCAGATCCAGCGCTGGGTGTGAACTTGCACATCAGCAACCTCATCGAATGCAGCCAGGGCACCTGTTAAAGGGTCTCCGAACCCGGGTTTCGCTTTGCAGGCGAATGCTCCAGACTTTACACTGGGTTTGCAAATTTATTCTTTGAGCTTACACCCTTGCATCTGGAGATCCTTCCCGAGCTGCTGCACGCAGATGTCACGGGCTTTCCTGGGAGAATTTCAGCTGCTTCCCCAGCCAGCATTCGAGCTTTCCACAACAGATGTTTGTGCACTCTCCACTTGATGGATGTTTAGCATTCACAAAGCCCCCGTTACCATCTTCCTCCTGCGCTGGTGCACAATTTCCAGGGAGATTCCAGCTCTTTTCCTCCTTGCTTACAGTTATCTCTGGCACCGCGAGAGGGGGACACCACATTCTCCTCAACCATTCAAAGGTGGTAAATAAGTCAACCTCGTCAATTTTGTCGGGCTGAAACAAAGCTGTTACCAGAGTCTTGGGGCCAATTTTTTTCAAGGCAGTTTTATTTATTTAAATCTCGGGCTTGAAATCTTCCCCTAGGTGTGGTGGTGATTAGATTCAGGGAGCGCAAAGCTGAGAGATGGGGTCAGAAATTTGAGCAGTTAAGTTCTGCGTTCTGCTCATCCGGCTGATTTGTAAGTTTTATTTTAATCGTTGCTTGTGTATGTGTGAGCTAGTTTTAGGCCTTTGAAAGGGCAGCCACCTCTGGAACACAGGACAGTAGCTTCAGTTAGGGTGATATAGTCATAGAGCGATACAGTGTGGAAACACGTCCTTCAGCCCAACTTGCCCACACTGGCCAACATGTCCCAGCTACACTAGTCCTACCTGCCAGGATTTGGTCCATATCCCTCCAAACCCGTCCTACCCATATGCCTGTCTAACTGTTGCTTAAACGTTGAGATAGTCCCAGCCTCAACTACCTCCTCTGGCAGCTTGTTCCATACACCCACCACCATTTGTGCAAAAAAGTTACCCCTCAGATTCCTATAAAATCTTTTCCCCTTCACCTTAAACCTATGTCCTCTGTTCCTTGATTCCCCTACTCTGGGCAAGAGACTGTGCGTCTACCCGATCTATTCCTCTCATGATCTTATGCACCTCTCTAAGATAACCCCTCATCTTCCTGCACTCCAAGGAATAGAGTCCCATCCTACTCAACCTCTGCCTATAGCTGAGACCCTCTAGTCCTGGCAACATCCTCATAGATCTTCTCTGTACGTTTTACAACTTAAGAACATATTTCCTATAACACAGCGCCCAGAACTGAACACAATACTCTAAATGTGGCTTCACCAACTGCAACATGAGCTCCTGACTTCATTACTCGATACTCTGACTTATGAAGGCCAATGTGCCAAAAGCCTTTTTGACCACCCAATTTACCTTGTGGCTAATTGCAGTAATTGATAGGTGGCCTTGCAGTTGGTGGCACTGCCTCCAGGAACCTGGGATTTATCCTGACCTTGGGGGTTGGCACAGACCCCTCCCCTCTCCCCATTCCAACCATGTGGTCTGGATTACTTCCAGTTCTCAAAGGCATGCTAGTGGGTTAATTGCAAATCATCCCTTGCTGTAGGTGAATGGGAAACATAATCTGAAAGGTGTGAATGGGTATCATGACAGCAGGGCCACAGAGACATTAGGAGTGGGGGAATGGGACCAAATTGAGCTCCTCTGTTGGTGGTCAAAAAGGATATGCTGTGCCAAATGACCACCTTCCGTGGCAATAAGGCAAGTTGAAAGTACACTGAGACACTTGTTCTTCATCAGTGTGGATGTTGCTGCACTAATATAGAGTGATACAGCATGGAAACAGACCGTTCTGCCCAACTTGCCTATGCTAACCAACATTTCCCACCTACTAAAGTCTCACCTGCCTGCGCTTGGCCCATATTCCCTCAAACCTATCCTATCCATGTACCTGCCCAAATGTTTATTAAACATTGTAATAGTACATATTAATCCTATCTATTCCTCTCATGATTTTATACACCCCTATAAGAACCCCCTCATCCTCCTGCAGTACAAGGAATAGAGTTCCAGCCTCCTCAACCTCTCCCTATAGCACAGGCCCTTGAGCCCCTGGCAACATCCTCATAAACAGTGGGAGGACTTTGTTCGGGGAGGATCCCGATGATACAATTAGAGATACAATTTAGAGATACAGTGCAGATACAGGCCCTTCGGCACATTAATACTATCCTACACACACTAGGGACAATGTTATACATATACCAAGTCAATTAACCTACAAACCTGTACGTCTTTGGAGTGTGGGAGGAAACCGAAGATCCCGGAGAAAATCAACGCGGTCACAGGGAGAACGAACAAACCCCATACAGACAGCACCCGTAGACAGGATCGAACCTGGGTCTCCAGCGCTGCAAGTGCTGTAAGGCAGCAACTATACCGCTGCGCCACGGTGTCTATCTTAAATAAAACAGGACAGCACAGGATCAGGCCCTCTGATCCACAATTTCTGTCATTGTCATGAGGCCCAATTTAATCTTCTCAACCTGAATGTGATCCATATACCTACATTCCTTGTAAATCCATGTACCTATCGAAAAGCCTCTGGTCATACTTGCTTCCATCACCGGCCAGTGTCTTCTGACACGTGATACTCTCTGCAATACACTTGCCCTGTGCATCCTCTAAACGCTACACCATGCATAAAACCTCTGAATACTGAACTGACCAGGTCATTGAAAATTGACATCTATTATAAACCCACTGACTCCCACAGCTATTTACACTACATGTCATAGAAACGTAGAAACATAGAAATTAGGTGCAGGAGTAGGCCATTCGGCCCTTCGAGCCTGCACCGCCATTCAATATGATCATGGCTGATCATCCAACTCAGTATCCCGTACCTGCCTTTTCTCCATACCCCCTGATCCCCTTAGCCACAAGGGCCACATCTAACTCCCTCTTAAATATAGCCAATGAACTGGCCTCAACTACCCTCTGTGGCAGAGAGTTCCAGAGATTCACCACTCTCTGTGTGAAAAAAGTTCTTCTCATCTCGGTTTTAAAGGATTTCCCCCTTATCCTTAAGCTGTGACCCCTTGTCCTGGACTTCCCTAACATCGGGAACAATCTTCCTGCATCTAGCCTGCCCAACCCCTTACCATGTCCTTACCATGCATACAGGAAAACCTCTGAATACTGAACTGACCAGGTCATTGAAAATTGCCATGTGTGCTTTCAAGCTGGCTGGGCTATAATTTGCCTCTTCACCTTGAAGCACCTCATTCTTTGCATTTTACATAGTCAGTAGTGGATTAAACACAATTTTACAACAGATTTGCAAACACTGCCAGGATTCCAATTGTACAGCACTATCTGGTCTGTCACTGCATTTGGCAAAATCTTTCCCTAGAGAACACCAAGTAAAACTATGCTTCAAAGGAGATATGGACTTTCTGCTTAGCTGTTGAAAGCCCCAGTATTCATTGCCATATATTAGATGAACATAATAACTGTCGGATTGTGAATTCTTTCCTCTTAAACTGAAAATCATTCATATCCATTTATCTCTTATTTATGAATCTCTGACTGAGTAGAATACTACATTACATGGTGATGTTTCATATGAATCACTTTTATGGCACGTTTCAAATGATTTTTTTATATGTCTAATATTTCACCCAGTATCCATCTCTTAGCCCCCACTGCTGAAGATTATGCACCTCCTATACTTCAGAATGTCGAGCTATCTGCATTTAGTGTTTCTCAATGATTTGCATCAGACTTTACTTTGCTTTAGACTTTAGAGTTACGCGGCAGAAACTGACCCCAAACTAGCCAGTTAAGATCCCCTTAAATATTTTCCCTCTCATCTTAAACCTATGCTCTCAAGTTTTACATTCCCCATCCTTGGGCACATGACTGTGACTTTCTTCACATATGTATGTCTTCCGTGATTTTATAAACCTCTATAAGATCACCCCTCAGTCTCTTACACGCTAGGGAAAATTGTCCTAATCCAGGGAAAATAGGCCCAATTTTCAAGCCAATAGCAGTGACAACCTCTGACAACTTGGTCAATTCAAGTAAGTTCAAATAACTTCAAGGGTCTCTTCAAGTAACTTGCTTTCCCTCTCGCTCCATTCCTCCCCATTCTCACTTCTCCAACCAGTCTTACGGTCTCTGACTACACTTAATCTTTGTTTGCTTTGCTGTTACCCTCTCCCAACTGACAATGATCTATTCTACATTTTCCTTGATCTCCATTCCCTTTGTCCTGTTTTCACACCTCACACTTCATCATCTGTACACTTCATTATCTATGTACCTCCCTCTCCCCTGACATTAGTCTGAAGAAGGATCTCGACCCAAAATATCACCCATTCCTTCTCTCCAGAGATGCTGCCTGACCCTGCTGTGTTACTCCGGCATTGTGTGTCTATCTTCTGCCAACTTAAAGTTCTTCATTGTAACAAGGAGGGCTTCAGCTTGTATCAGGGGGTCGTTCATTTCCATTTATTTGAGCAGTGGACAATGCAGGCTCGGGAAGTTGGTACAATGTGGGTGCCTCTATGGTGTGGGTGTATTCGTCCGCAATCCAAAGCTATGGTCTGTAGAGTTCTTCATATCCCCTTGATGATCATGGACTTTTTATCGGAGAATAAACATTCTCATGTCCATAAGTTATAGGAGCAGAATTAGGACATTTGGCCCATCAAGTCCACTCCGCCATTCAATCATGGTTGATCTATCTTTCCCTCCTGACCCCATTATCTTTCCTCTTCCCCATAACTTCTGACATCCATACTAATCAAGAATCTATCTATTTCTGCCATAAATATATCCACTGACTAGGCCTCCACAGCCGGTCCATGGCAATGAATTCCTCAGACTCAACACCCTCTGATTAATAAATTCCTCCTCATCTCCTTACATTCTTTAATCCTAAGGCTATGGCCTCTGGTCATAGACTCTCCCACTTGAGGAAACATTATCTCCATATCTAAAGCAGTGCACCAGTGTGCTTAGATGGGGGAATTGCTTCAGAACTCAGGCAACTCTGGGTGCTAGGAGGAGTGAGTGAGTGGTCCTCATCTCCTTGCTGTGTTAACTGGGTTCTGGCCAAGTTCTGGTTCTTGTGCATATGGAAGGAAGAGGGGACAATGTGGCTGATAATATGTGATGACTACCTGCACCCTCACACATCTTAATCTTGGAGTCTTTCCACTTTGGACTTTAGAGATACAGCATGGAAACAGGCCATTCGACCCTCCGAGTCTGCGCCGATCAACGATCACAACTATTATTCTACACACTCGTAACAACTTCCAATTTTATCAAAGCCAATAAACCTACAAACCTGCACATCTTTTGAGTGTGGGAGGAAACCGGAGCACCTGGAGAAAATCCACGCAGTCACGGGGAGAACGTACAAACTCCGTTCCGACAGCACCTGTGGTCGGAATCGAACCCTGGTCTCTGTCGCAGCAACTCTACCGCTGCGCCACTGTGCTGCCCCGAGTGGTTGCGATATGTTAATTGCTCATGGTCTTCAGAGATCTCTGACTGCTGCTAGAAGACCATGTGGTGGTTGCTCTAGAAATGGCCACCACGCCTTTCCCCCGATCCACAGAGACAGTGAAAGCAACATCGCAGGCTGATTGTTTTTTCGTGCAGTTGAGCAACCATCGATCCTACACACACAAGGAACAATTTACACATTAAACAAGCCAATGAACCTACGGACCTGTACATCTTTGGGGTGTGGGAGGAATCAATAGATCTCAGAGAAAACCCACGCAGTCACGGGGAGAACCTGCAAACTCTGTACAGACAGCACCCGCAGTCAGGAACCCGGGTCTGATGCGCTGCAAGCGTTGTAAGGCAGCAACTCTACCACTGCACCACCACGCCACCCTAGATGTGGGCATGAGCTTTGAAGTATTGGCATTGTGTCAGCTTTGGTGGCATGTCTGAGTAATTGGGAAGTCCTGATTGATAGATATGTTTGTGAGGTAGGTGATTAGGATGCGTTGCATGGAGCAGCATGTTGCAGTTGTTGAGGGAAGAGATTTACTAATAGCTTCACTGACCTTGAGTCCACTGACAAGATCACTAACAGCATCCTTCTTGTACATTTACTCTATGGGTGCATTCATCCCACCTCAGTTTGGTTTAATTGATTGTCACGTGTACCCGAGGTACAATGAAAAGCATTTGCTGCGTGCTAACCAGTCAGCAGAAAGACAATACATGATAACTTGTATTTCATTCTAGACACGGATAGTTTATTGTGCCCATGGGTATGGGGGATATTGACTAGGATATCCAGAACAGCACTGAAGAATATGCATCTTTCATCTGCTCAGTCCTACTGTGGCTTCCAGCTTTGTTCTTCGAATTCATAATTCTACCTTTCCGTTTATTAAACTTACTTTTAACTCTAGAGTTTAGAGTTTAGAGATACAGCGCGGAAATAGGCCCTTCAGCCCACAGAGTCCGTCCCGGCCAATGATTCTCTCTCACTAACACTATCCTACACACACTAGGGACAATTTACACTGAGACCAAGCCAATCAACATACAAACCTGTGCGTCTTTGGAGTGTGGGAGAAAAGCGGAGCACCCGGAGAAAGCCCACGCAGGTCACGGGGAGAATGCACAAACTCCGTACAAACAAGCACCCGCAGTCAGGATCGGGTCCCTGACCCTATTAGGCAGCAACTCCACTGCTGCGCCATCGTGCCGCTCCAATCTACATCGATGTTCCAGGTGTATTGTTTATGTGTGGCCTTCCTCTTCCTGTTGCTACCCTAAATTTAGTTTAGGTCGAGATACAACATGAAAACAGGCCATTCGGTCCATTGAGTTTGCGCCGACCAGCAATTATCCATGCACTAGTTCGATTCTACACCTCAGGGACAATTTAAAGAAGCCATTGACCCTTTAGACCTGCACACCTTTGGAATGTGGAGGAAACTGGAACACCGGGAGAAAACCTACGCAGTCACAGGAAGAACGTACAAACTCTGTACAGTCAACTCTTGCAGTCAGGATCGAACCTGGGTCTCTGACACTGTGAGTGAGGCTCTACTGTGCCACTATGAAAGGCATAGATAGCTGGGGTAGACAGTCACAACCTTTGCCCCTGGGTGGAAATGTCCAACACTAGAGGGCGTAACTATAAGGTGAGAGGGGGAATGTTTAATGGAGATGTACGGGGCGAGTTCTTTTTTAACACAGAGGGTGGTGAGTGACTAGAACGCTTGCCACAGGTGGTGGTGGTGGGGGGCAGATACGATAGTGGTGTTCAAGAGGCGTTTAGATAGGCACATGGAAGTGTAGGTATTAGAGGGATATGGACCATGTCAAGGCAGATGTCGCTCTTTCAGGGAGATGCTAAATGCATTTCGTTGTCTCTGTACTGTACACTGACAATGACAATGAAAATTGAAATCTGAATCTGAGGTGGTGGTGGGGTGGGGGGCAGATACGATAGTGGTGTTCAAGAGGCGTTTAGATAGGCACATGGAAGTGTAGGTATTAGAGGGATATGGACCATGTCAAGGCAGATGAGATCTGTTTAACTTAGCGTCATGTTCAACACAAACATTGTGAGCCATAGGGCCAGTTCCTGTGACGTTACGGTTTTTAGGTCGATGTTCAGTGGGTGGATTTAGCTGGCTTCCTGTGCACAGATATGCTCTCTACTCCTCTCCACCTCATCCATCGATATAAGGTCACAAGGTCATAAGGTCATAAGTTATAGGAGCGTAATTGGGCCATTCGGCCCATCAGGTAATTCTCTGTCAATCAATCACGGCTGATCGATCTCCCCCTCCTGACCCCATTCTCCTGCCTTCTCCCCGTAGCCCCTGACACCAATACTAATCAAGAATCTGAAGAAGGGTCTCGACCCGAAACGTCACCCATTCCATGTCTTCTGAGGTGCTGCTTGTCCCGCTGAGTTACTCCAGATTTTGCGTCTATCTTCAGTTTAAACTAGCAACTGCAGTTCTTTCCTACCCAAGAATCTGTCATAAAAAATATAATTGAATGCCAATTATCACAATCACGTCTAGAATGCTTCCCAAGACCATGGAATGATTTCCAGTAGATGTTACGGGCAACGAGGTGTGGGACTCCTTGAGGTGGGTTACGGCTAACCATCAATTAGCATCAGCCAGCTTCAGAAGGCAGGCACCAACATGTAAAACCCACCCTGTTGATTCATGCTAATAAACAAGAGGCGTTGGCATCTGCTGATGCTGCAATCACGATGTTGAAAAATAGATCAAATCTTATTTCCAATCTACACTGGGTCAGGCTGATATGTATTTATCAAGCCTGCTTTCTACACATAACCTAATTGAGGTTCTCAATAACCACTCCACTAAATAATAAACTAAGTCTGGATATAATGATCCATCTGCATCTATATGTGAAAAGGTGAAGGTTATTCACACTGCAAAAGCTTGAACACCATTATTTAGAAAATAATGAATTTCTAGGCCACTTTCATTTATTAACTCATAATATCCCAAATTCCAATTTTCTTCCATCAAGCTGCTTTTGATTTGACACATTACCTGGTGAGTGGGCGGCTGGAACATGCTGTCAGGGGTACTGATGGAGGCTGACATGATAGTGACATTTAAGAGGCATTGGGAAAGACACTTGAATTTACAGGGATTGGGGGAGGGGGGGGGGGGGGGGGGGGGGGGGGGGGGGGGAGAAGGATCCTGTACAGGCAGAGGAGATTAGTTTAACATGACCACTTGTTCAGCATGGATGTTATGGACTGACGGTTCTGTCGCTGCACTGTATTGATCTATGTTCGATGTTAGTCACAAGTTCACAAATTATAGGAGTAGAATTAGGCCATTCGGCCCACCGATTCCACTCCGCCATTCAATCGTGTCTGATCTCTGCCACCTAATCCCATTTTCCTGCCTTCTCCCCATAACCCTTGACACCTGTTCTAAACAAGAACCTGTCCATCTCTGCCTAAAAAATATCCACTGATTTGGCCTCCACAGCCCTCTGTGGCAATGAGTTCCACAAATTATCTACCCTCTGACTAGAGAAGTTCCTCTTCACCTCCTTTTTAAAAGAGCGCCCTTTAATTCTGAGGCTATGACCTCTGGTCCTAGACTCCCCCACCAGTGGAAACATCTTTTCCACATCCATTTTATTATTCTGTAAGTTTCAATGCGGTCCACCCTCAACCTTCTAAACTCCAGCGAACAGGGTCCTTATAACTGGTGCTGATTCCGCACTGCAAACCTTTTCCACCTGATGGAATCTAGATCCTCTGCTCAATTGGAATGTAAACAAGTGAGTGTTAGAAGGACTCAAATTAAAATTCTCAAACCATTCCACAAAAACTATTTGGTGAAATCGGCCTGCTTCAGCTGCTGACTCATCATTTTGTGTTGGTTTAGCAAAAAGTATGCTGCAGCTGAGGTATTTATACAATGTGTTTATTTTTCTGCTTCCACTTTCTGATTTCTTCAAACAGGTTTAGACTTCCTGTATTAAACTCTTTTTTTTCCAGAAAATTTCAGTTTAGTTTAGTTTAATTTTGTTATTGAAGATAGGCACCAAAATATGGTGTAACTCTGCGGGACAGGCAGCATCTCTGGCGAGAAGGAATGGAAGATGTTTCTTGTTGAGACCCTTGTTCAGACTTTTATTATTGTCGCGTGTACTGAGAAAAAGTGAAAAGCTTTGTTGCATGCTATCCAGCCCAAGAAAAGACTATATATTTTTTACAATCAAGCCATCCACAGTGTACAGATAATGGATAAAGGGTGCAACATTTGGTGCAAGATAAAGTCTGATTAAAGATGGTTCGAAGGTCTCCAATGAGGTAGATGGGAGGTCAGGACTGCACTCTAGCTGGTGAGAGGACGGTTCAGTTGCCTGATAACAGCTGGTAAGAATCTGCTTCTGAATTTGGAGGTGTCCATTTTCAAACCTCTGTATCTCTTGCCTGACGGGAGAAGGGGGGGGGGGGGGGGGGGGGGGGGGGGGGGGGGGGGGGGGGGGGGGGGGGGGGGGGGGGGGGGGGGGGGGGGGGGGGGGGGAAGAAGGGAGTGACTGGGGTGAGTTTGATCCTTGATTATGCTAGTGGCCTTGCCCAGACAGTGTGAAGTGTATTTTGAGTCAACGGAAGGGAGGTTAGTTTGCTTGATGGTCTGGAATGTGGCTTGAGATGCATCTTCACCCAACAAGATGGAGAGCGGTATAAATGAAGTGAAAGAAGAAGGGGAGGGCATTGTACAGTGGACCATAAACTAGCCATTGGTGCAGAAGTAGGCCATTTAGCCCATTAAGTTTACTCTGCCTTTCAATCATGGCTAATCTATCTCTCCCTCCTAACCCCATTCTCCTGCCATCTACCCATAACCTCTGACACCCGTACTAATCAGGAATGTATCTATCTCTGCCTTTAATATATCCACTGACTTGGCCTCCACAGCCTTCTGTGGCAAAGAATTCCACCACCCTCTGACGAAAGAAATTCCGACCTTGTCTCTTTCGTAAAATAACGTCTTTTAATTCTAAGGCTATGACCTCTAGTCCTGGACTCTCCCACTAGTAGAAACATGCGCTCCACATCCACTCTATCCAAGCCTTTCACTATTCTGTACTTTTCAATGAGGCCCCCCTCATTCTTCTAAACTCCAGCAAATCCAAACCCAGTGCCGTCAAGCGCTCATCATATGTTAACCCAGTCATTCCTGGGATCATTCTTGTAAACCTTCTCTGAACCCTCTGCAGAGCCAGCATATCCTTCCTCGGATAATGGGCCCAAAATTGGTCAGCGCCTGACCAGCGCCTTATAGAGCCTCATGAAACATTAATCCACGTTTCTTATTCTCATTAACTCACCTTACACTCTGCCACTCACATGTATACTGGGACCTACTGACTGCCTCTGAGGGAAACTAACATTGGTGGAATGCCAAAGGTAGACACAAGAAGCTGGAGTAACTCAGCGGGTCAGACAGCATCTCTGGCTTCCTTTCTACATATTGGTGGAATGTCATATCATTAAGAAGAAGAATCTAAGAAATAGTAGTAATAGTAGTAGTAATAGTTGTTTTAGCTCCCAAAGTCTTCTACACCATTCAGCAACATTGGGGCTGATTCAGGAGCTCAAATCAACGTTCTTTTCTATTCCCTACATCTTCTATATTCCATGTTGGAATGAACTGCAGATGCTGATTTAAACCAAATATAGACACAAAATGCTGTAGTAACTCAGTGGGTGAGGCAACATCTCTGGAGAGAAGGAATGGGTGACGTTTTGGGTCGAGTCCCTTCTTCAGACCTTTTCATATTTACGTTGGCCAATAAACCCACAAAACCGTACATCTTTGGGATGTGGGAGAGAACTGGAGGATGGGAGAACCCTACGTACAAATGACCCAAACTCCAATCTCTGGTACTGTGAGGTAGCCTCTCTACCAGCTGTGTCACTGCGCTGCTACTATGGGACAACTTTGTCACTCAGAGGGTGGTGGGTGTATGGAACGAGCTGCTAGAGGAGGTAGTTGTGCAGGGACTTATTTTACTTAGACTTAGTTCCTCCCACACTGTTGAGTGCATTGGGCAGCAAGCTTTCACCATTCTTTGGTTATGTGCAACATCTTCCACCCTCGTTAGGTTTATGTCCCGGGCTTATAAATCCTTTGTTTGCCTCCACGTGAGGTTTGGTCAGCCTCTTTTCCTTCTTCCGTCAGGTTGCCATGTCATTGCTATTTTAGGTGCACGTTCCGGTGACATTCTGAGTACAAGTCCTGCAAATTTCATCCTGCGTGCCTCTATGTCCTGGCTGAGAGGCTTTGTTGCAGTTTCACGGTAGATCTCCTCGTTTGTGATGTGGTCTCTGTAGCTAGTCTTCAGGATCTTCCTCAAGCAGCGTTGTTGGAATGCATCCAATATTTTCTTCATCTTCACATAAGTTTCCATGTCTCCCTGGCAGAGAGGGCTGTAGGGAGGACTACGCACTGGAAGAGCTTGACTTTCAGCATCTTGTATACCCCGCCACAAGACCATATGGGCTGCATTCATCTGAAGACTGATGCAGCTTTACCAATTCGGGAGTTGATGTCAATCTCAACATTTCCATCTACTGTGAACATGCTGCCAAGATAGGTAAATCTTGTGGCATTTTCCATAGGTTCCCCATTGATTATCAGTTAGGCTATTAGCTGCTGTTGTCCAGTCTGCACGGTCTTAGTCTTCTGGCAGCTGATCTTTAATTCAACCTTTGATGCATTCTCCTCTCTAGCAGTTGTCATCTCTTGAAGGGTGTGTCTCCACTCTGCTAGTAGTGCAATGGCATCGGCAAAATCTAGTTCTGTGAGGCGTCTTTCTGTTCTCCACGATATTCCAAAGTCAGGTTTGTTCATTGTCTTCCACATGACTACAGGGACTACAACAGCATTTAAAAGACACTTGAACAGATTCAGTAAGTGGATAGGAAAGGCTTTGAGGGATATGGGCCAAACACA
Source organism: Leucoraja erinaceus (assembly GCF_028641065.1). Classification (NCBI taxonomy): domain Eukaryota; kingdom Metazoa; phylum Chordata; class Chondrichthyes; order Rajiformes; family Rajidae; genus Leucoraja; species Leucoraja erinaceus. The sequence continues at coordinate 19,714,575 of NC_073379.1, read as the reverse complement.
GGCTAAAGGGTCTAGCTTAGTTGGGCATCTAAGCATCTGATCGTGGCATCTGAGCATGGGGCATCTGGTCGGCATGGACAAGTTTGCCGAAGGGCCAGATTTGTGTGGTATGACTATAAACTCAAAAAAGGTATTTGAAACCAAGTACAGTATAAATTGGTATTTTTATTTGATACGTCAAATCAACAAAACCTTATACAGACTAATAGGTATGAATTTTAAAAAGGCAGCACTGAAGGCAATTTGGTGAAAAATTATTCAGCACTATTTATTGGGGTACTTTATAATAAAATGCACCTGAAACTTTGCAATGATTCTTGGCGACACTTCTGCAGTTTTTCTTCCTCACCATTCAGTCATCTCCCTGGAGACCCTTTAAGCACATGGTTAGGAATAGTTAGAAGTAAATATATATTTCCCTCAGGAGTCATTTTATGACAGTGGGGCATAAAGGGTAAAAAAAACATTTGGAATGGCCTAATGAAAAGACAAATAAAAATGAGCCCATTATTTTTATCCAGTAACTACAGGCTTATGGATCCCATTACTGTGACTTTAAGCCACTATTAGCGGAGGAAGCTAATGTACTCACTGCACATGAAGCCACCAGGCTGCACCACAGAATTTTAATTGCTTTTGAGGAAGTGTTTGTTATTTTCAATTGGAAATTAGCAGACATTCAGATAACAGTAATCTGTAAAATGGCTGTTCATAAATTTGCCTGTTAACAAAATGGGAAGTTATCATGCTGCTCTTTAAAATCATTAGCACCAAGTATTACAGAAGATCCACATTGTGCTCGTTGGATAATGGGCAACATTACTGACAGGCGCTTTTTGAATAGATGAATTGCAGAGGGATCTCTTTAAATTGTACCGTCCTTGCATGCTAATTCTGGAGAGGCGCAGAAAACGAGTGCCCATGAAGGAGCTTGTAAATGGGATTATATCTGGAACACATTGATTAAAGTTAACTGTGTGGATTGTCCACTTACCATAGCTAATGCTCACTTTAGTGTAAGAGTCTGTCTTCAGTGCAGCAGATTAATATTTTGCCATTTGTAGTCTTAGAAGTGGAATATAATCCAGTGATTGTGTACATTTGAACAACATGTTGCTATCTGTATGTGATGCGCCAGAGATGAGTAGAATGTGGTTATGACTTCATAATTTGTGGATTTTTGTTTTGTGCCTTGTATGATGATAAAGCCGCTGTACGGTAGGAACAAGGTGAGAAGCGGGATTGAAGTGTAAATCAATGCAAGAAAGGTGTAATCATATCATTTGTCTTTACCACTTGCAGAATACTACATAGATGTAGGAATATACAGGGGAGAGTGGTTTGACTCAGCCTCGGAGTCTGAAGGTTACATATCCCAGACCTACAGCAATTACTTGAATTCGAAATCTGAGCTAACATTCTAGTGAGGTATTGCTAGGCTTGTTTTCTCTGGAGCATCGGAGAGCTGAACGGAGACCCAATAGAAGTGTATAAAATATTGAGAGACATAGATAGGGTAGATCGAAAAACCCTTTTCCCAGGGTGGAATTGTCAAAGACTAAAGGGCAGAGCTTTAAGGTGAGAGAGGCAAATTTTAAAGGAGATGTGCAGGGCAGTTGTTTTCCAGGGAGAATCATGCTGCCTAGGATGGTGGTGGATGCAGACATGACAGCGGCGTTTAAGAGGCTTTTAGATAAGCCAGCAAAGGAGATTGGTTTAAGTAGGCTCCACGTTCGTCACAGATCTTATGGACCATAGGGCCTGTATTTTTTTGTCTTTTAGGCTGTAATTTAGTTTAGTTTAGTTTAGAGATACAGCATGAAAACAGGCCCCTTCGGCCCACTGGGTCCGCACCGACCAGCGATCCCCGCACATTAACACTATCCTACACACACAACGGACTATTTTTACATTTACCAAGCCAATTAACCTACAAACATGTACGTCTTTGGAGGAACATGGGAGGAAATCGAAGATCTTTGAGAGAACGGGAAGAACCTGCAAACACCATACGGACAGCACCCGTAGCTGCAAGCGCTGTAAGGCAGCAACTTTACCCTGCGCCACCTTGACGCCCTTTCCTATGTGTTTTACGAATGCTGCACCATTGCAGATTTCCCTTTACAGATCAGCAGTCCTTGATGCACATTCTCTGTTTTTCCTAATGCACTCAGAAACCGATCTGGATATTATTAATCAATATTTATATCACAATCATCATCATTGTTTGCTTTTGGCTGTTATATTTCCCACAGTAATTTGGATGTATTCCATTGGCAGTAACCGACTTGGACATGCTGTTGTCATGAATGTCTGAAGAAGGGTCTCGACCCGAAACGTCACCTATTCCATCTCTCCAGACCTGCTGTCTGACCTGCTTAGTTACTCCACCTTTTTGTGTCTATCTTCGGTTTAAATCAGCAACCGCATTTCTTTCCTACAAAAAATTGTATGCTTATCTTTATTAATTCAGAACCAGCAATGCGCAACGTGGTTTATTGTAGGTTTATCAGACCTGGAGTTTTGGACTCGTCACCTAAATAAGCACGTACTTGTCACTGATGAATAGTAAGATTAAACGAGAACTTACCAGTTTGAAGTTTGATCGTTATTTTATGAGGAGTAACGTTGAGGGATTATGTGAAGAACCCCGCCAGGACGCATGCGTGTCATTCTTCAAAGCAGCATTGACCATCCTGCTGTCTTGAGGATTTGGTCCATAGGAACATCCAACTTCATAGCTGATGATGTAGCTGCAGCCCTGGTGGAGTGAGATTTAAAATGCTAGTGTCTACTCCAGCCTTTATTAGGACCTGTTTTAGCCATCTAGAGATGGTCTGGACTGTTACTGTTTTGAGTGGCTGTTTGTAGTTGATTAAAAGTGACATTTCTTTCCCTCTGATGATCTTAGTATACTCCATATATAATAGTAAGTGTGTTACAATACAGAGACGATCATCTGTCGGGTAGGCCCTGAATTCTGTTTTTAGGCCTGCTGACCCCTGTCTGTTCTGTTTGACTAATTTATTGATGTGAAAAGTTAAATTTCCAGATGAAATAATCATGTTGTCCAGCCTTAGTTTCTGTAGTGACTGGACCCTTTGTGCCGTGACCAAGGCCATCAACATGACTGTTTTCATAGTCAGTTTCTGTAGGGACAGAGCTGTAGCTGGAGACCAGTTTCTTAACATGGTCAGTACAATGCTCACATCCCATATTTGGGAGTACCTGGTTCTTGGGGGATTAACATTAAAATGCCCCTCATGAGTTTTGTTACCAGGGTGTGTCCCAACAGAATGCCGCTCTGTTCCTTGCCACAGGTATGTTGACAGAGCACTTCTGGCACAGTTGATGGCACTATGACTGAGCCTCTCATCGTAATGGAGGCTTGCCAGGAATTCCAGAACAGACGGGATGTTCATAGATCTGTGGGTGATGTTTATTGTTGTGACAGTACTTCCCATTTCTTGATGACACCAAGTACTGTCTTTTGGTGGACTGTCTGTGGGCCGCTGAAATAATATCCACTGTTCGGTCCGTCAGTCCCAGGTGTAGTAGAGTTGCTTTCAAACTCTACAAATTAATAAGTTTATATAATTATGACATGGGTAACTTCCCCTTGTTTTGGGATGAACCAGTAAATTAGGTCTATGATGGATGGTGATGCATGGTTCAAATACCATGTCGAGTATCACCGGGACCCATGGTTGAGTAGGCCAATCGGGTACTATCAAAATATCAGACGCGGAGTCTACTGTATATTCCTAAATACCCGACTGATGAGGCAGAAAGGAGGGAATGCATAAATAAACAATCCCCCAATGCAGCGACAATGCATCTGTTGCCACTGCCCAAGGTTCTGGTTCCCATGAACATAATTCGACAGCTGGTGTGAACCTGGATCCGAATAGGTCGATATCTGGTGTTCCATACCGTGCTGTAATTTCAGCAAATACATTTTTATCCAACATTCATTCAGTGTTTTCATTGAATTTGCGTAACCTGTTGTCTGCCACAAAATTTAGTTTACCTGGTAAGTAGGTAGCTGATATCCAAATATGTCTCTCTGGATACACTATTGCCAAATTGTGTTGGCCAGATTGTCACATGATGTCGATTTGTTTCCACCCATATGGTTGATATATGCTACCACGGTGGTGTTGTCAATTTGTAGTCTAACATGCTGGTGATTTAACCCAGAACAATATGACTTAAGGCCATGGAATGCACTTAACATTCCCAGGTAGTTTATGCCCAGTGTTTGTAATAATGATGCCTCCTATGCATACCATCTCCCCCACAGCTGGAGATGGAATTGGTAGCACCCCATCCAAGTGCACTGGCATCAGTTTGTAGTTCCATAGACGGGTAGCTGACAATGTTTGTATAGGAACAATGCCTAATGTTATCTTTCCACCATTTTAGTTCCATTATGGCCTCTGTTGGTAGTTTCATTGGCCTGTCAGAATGACTCCCATAATTTTTGAGTGCTCGTATTTTAGCCCTGTAATTTTTGATAATGTAAAGTCCGATTTGTGTGGCTGGAAACGCAGCCACTGTTATGCCAATTATTCTTGCTACCAGTCTGATGGATGGTTTTGTGATGTCAATGATTTTGCTGCAAGCCTCCATTAAGGCTGTAACCTTTTCTTTCGGCAAAGTCACTGACATGTGCACTGGCTGTTGCGGCTGCTCCTGAAGCCGCTCCTGCTTCAGTTCCTGCAGCCGCTCCAACCGGCGCCAATGCTCACGGGCACTGGCCGTCACGGCTGCTCTTGTTCCCCTCTCCCAGCCGCTCCAACCGGCTCCAATGCGCACGGGCACTGGCTGCTCACGGCTGCTCCTGAAGCGCTCCAACCGGCCCCAATGCTCACGGGCACTGGCCGCTCGCGGCTATTCAGAGTCAGACTCATTGGAGTCAATGACTCTGTGAGTTTTTTGCTTCGCTCTACCACCTGGCCGTGGCCGGTGCGGGAGCAAAGTCGGTCACAGCTGTTCCCATTACGGGAGGTTAGCATGCCGCTGGCTGCTGCTGCTGGCTGCCCGCAACTCCCCCGCCAGCTTTTTCGCAGCCTTCGTGAATCTGGTCCATGTCTCCACCTGTAAGGTAAGTGGAAGGAACGCAGAGTCTCCTTACCTGCTGTTCCCGGCTTTCAAATTCTGCCGCTAAGGCCCTGTTGTGACTCGTTGCAATGCGTGTAACGATATGACATGCATGCCTCCTGGCGGGGTTCTTCACGTAGTCACTCACGTGACTCCGAAGTAAAATCACAGTGTAGATCATGGTCCCAAGGATGTGATTTGTTATGTGGGGAAAGATTGAGTAGAGCTGGACTGTAGGTTTTGGAAGAGTTTAGAAGAACGATGGAAGTCTCATTGAAACATAAACGGGGTTTGCGAGGCTTATCTGATGAGGATGTTTCCCCTGGATAGGACCAGTTTGAGAAAAGAGCTATGCCATTGAGGGCAAAGATGAGAGGAAATGTCCTCACTTGCAGTTTGATGAACTTTTAGAATCATCCACCCTGGACATCCTACATGGTTTGGAAAGGTTTGGAGGGATATGGGCCAAATGCGGGCAGGTGGGACTAGTGTAGCTGGGACATGTTGGCCGGTGTGGGCAAGTGAGGCCAAAGGTCCTGTTTCCACAATGTATCACTCTATTACTCTATAATGCCTGGGGAGATACATCATTAGGTTCATTCAAATTACAGCGAATAGATTTCTGGACATTAGGGAATCATCAATAATACTGTAAAATGCGTTGAGGTAACAGATTGGTCCTGTTTTTAATGAATGGCTGAGTGTGTCCAATGGCAAATTGCTCTTTTGTCTTGTATTCTTGTGTTAACACATAGCAATGTTCTTCAGGTTCTTTATTCTGTCCTGTATTGCAGAATCCTCTGTAATGATAAGGAGTGACCGATTTGGAAGTGTTTTTCAGGTTGATTGGTTTGTGAAATGTGGTGATCATTTCAACTCCGTTTTGAATATTACATGTCTTTACTTTTTACTATTGGGGATATTTCTGTAATTTGAATCTATCAAATGGAAAGTTGTGAGATTGCCCTTCATTAAACTTTGTTAAGATAAGATGAGATTTTGTGCAGTGTGATAATGGTTAAGCCAGCACAGATATCGGTTTTTGCGTAAACAGCTCCTGCATTTTCAGGAACTGAGATAAATAATTGTCAGCTTTATAGATTTCATATTTTGATGTTCATGATAAACACTGAAAAAATATCAAAAGTACAGGACTTGAAATTCTCAACAAATTTACCTGCTGATGTTGACCTTTGATAAGAAATATTGCATTAATGTATTAAATCTATTTTACATTTGTATAAAATCTATTATTTTATTAAACGGGGTGCCACGGTGGTGCTGTGGTAGAATTGCTGCCTTACAGTGCCAGAGACCTGTGTTCAGTCCTGCCTACGGGTGCAGTCTGTACAGAGATTGTACTTTATCTCTCTGACCACATGGGTTTTCTCCAGGTCCTCTGGTTTTCTCCCACACTCTAAAGACGTACATGTTTGTAGGTGAATTGGTTTCAGTAAAATTGTCCCCAGTGCTAGTGTTTGGGGTGATCGCTGGTTGGCGCGGACTCGGTGAGCTGAAGGGCCTGTGTCCGCACTGTATCTCTGAAGTCTAAAGTCTAAAATAAGTCTCTCAGTATATATGTAACCATTTTCATATACCCTTTGTTAAATTGGAAACAGAAAATGCCTGACACAGGCAACAGGCAGCAAATGGCTGTGGTGGAAGACCCAGAGTTAGTATTTTATATTTGTGGCCTTTCATCAAGAAAGTTAATATCCATGTTTAAAAAGCTCATGTTCATAAGTTCATGTGATAGGAGCAGAATTTACTCGTTCGGCCCATCATCTATTTAATCTTGGCAAATCTATCTCTCCTTCAAAACTCCATTCTCCTGCCTTCGCCCCATAACCCCTGACACCCATCTTAATCAAGAATCTGTCTATCTCTGCCTTAAAAAAAAACCCATTGACTTGGCCTCCACAGCCTTCTGTGTCAATGAATTCCACAGATTCACCACCCACTGATTAAATACATTTCTCCACATCTCCTTCCGCAAGGAACATCCTTTTATTCTGATGCTATGACTAGTCCTAGACTCTCCCACTAGGAGAAATGTCCTCCCGACATCCACCCAATCCAGACCTTTCACTATTCGATAAGTTTCAATGAGGCCCTCCCTCATCCTTCTAAAGTCCAGCGAGTAGAGGCCAGATGCTGTCAAACGCCTTCATAGGTTAACCCACTAATTCCTGGGATTATTCTTGTAAACCTCCTCTGGACCATCTCCAGCGGTAGCACATCCTTTCTTAGATATGGAGCCGAAAATTGCTCACAATACTCCAAATGTGGCCTGACCAGCGCCTTATAGAGCCCCTGACAAAGCTGACAGAGAAAACTAATGAGATGAGATGACCAATATGATCACTGGAATATGGGGCTTCAAATTTCAGAAGAGGGGAAAATCAAATAAATGAAATGATTCATTCCAGCACATTGTTCATTGTATGCACGGTTCTGTGGTCAGGCATCAATTATGGTTTATTGCTATCAGGCAGCACATTGCTGGTTCCAATCCCATTGCGGACAACTCAATATCTTTACTATTCCGCATTTTGCAGGATTTGTACCTTTTAAATGGAAAGTTGTGAGAATGTACTTCATTGGATGTTGCTAAGGCGAGATGGAATTTTGTACAGTATTGGGGCATTCAGGTAATCACAGCAATGTTGTAAGATGGAGTTGCGGTGAAAGATCAGCCCAGTTTTTAATGAACGGCGGAATGGGTTCAATGGTCAAGTTGTGCAAAGAGGGTTCTGTGAGCAATCATCCTTCACTTCATTGGAAACAGCAATTTGAATGGTGTGAATGATCTCCACATCATTGGAAATGCTATTTTGTTGATGTTCATGTTAAACTCAAGGGATCTCCCTCAACAGCTCATTAATTTTGTTTCTCCCCAAATTCCTACACTTCAACTCAATAATAAGTTGGTGGTGGGTGAGTGCTCTTGGACGTTATGTGGCTGCAACAATTGCGACAAAATTGTTAACGTTTTTTGCACTACATGTTGACATGAGTGACCGAACATGTATTATATCGTGTATTTTCCTCTGCTCAACTGAACCTTCATTGACTTGGCCTATCCCTCCCAGGCAGCCGTCATATTGGTGTGAACATTCAAAAGTCATATACAGGTTAATTGCTTTGATGTTGGAACATTGCGGTGTGCCAGATGCTTGTATGTTTTTGGCTCACGTTCAATCTGGCACTTCCCTCAATGACAACCATTAACCTAGTTAGCCTCAGTTTGATGGTTTTGGGCTATTTTAAATATGTTTTATTTTGAGGTATAATGCCGGAATTCAGCCATTTGTGCAATAATTTGTTCAAGAAGCTGCAGCACGGTGAAGTAGCGACAAAGTTGCTTGCTCCCTGACAGCGCCAGAGACCCAGGTTCGATCCTGATTACGGACGCTGTCTGTACGGAGTTTGTATGTTCTCCCCGTTACCCATGTGGGTCTTCTCCGGGTGCTCCGGTTTCCTCCTAAACTCCAAAGACATACAGGTTTGTAGGCTAATAGACTTGATAAAATTATAATTTGTCCCTAGTGTGCTTATATGCAGGAATCGCTAGTCAGCCGGACTTGTTGGGATGAAGGGCCTGTTTCAGTGCTGTATCTCTAAAGCAAAACTAATCACGTGTGTACTGAGGTGGTTATGTTTACAAGTTGTAAACTCTTCACCAGTGATTTACTTTAACTAATGGAAGATGTTTGTGAAAGCAAATTTTAAGATCCAAAGTATGATGTGTTTACATGTCTCCTGATAATATTGTATCAAGTCAGAAATTGCATTGATGCAAGAATGGCAGTGTTTCCATGTCAAGCAGGAGAGGTAGATTTGCAACTTGTTTTGCCTTGACCAAATGGTGTACCTGTTTGCGTTCTCAAAACCTGTGCGGACCAACTGGCTGTTTTTTTTGCAAGCATCTTCAACTTCTCATTTCTGAGGTACACAAAAATGCTGGAGAAACTCAGCGGGTGCAGCAGCATCTATGGAGCGAAGGAAATAGGCAACGTTTCAGGCCGAAACCCTTCTTCAGTCTGAAGAAGGGATTCAGCCCAAAATGTTGCCTGCACCCGCTGAGCATCTCCAGCATTTTTGTGTATACCTTCGATTTTCCAGCATCTGCAATTCCTTCTTAAACTCTCATTTCTGAGGTCTGAGTATCCCATCTGATTTAACAGGGCATCAATAATACCAGTGTCGAAGAAGAGGAAGGTGACCTGCCTCAATGACTACTGATCAGTAGGACTGATGTCCGTACTGATGTAGTGGTTTGGAGAGGATGGTTCTGGAGCATATCAATTCCTACCTTATCCTACCTTATATCTTACCTTATCCAGGAGCCACCACAATTTCCCCACCGCCACAATAGATCAGCGCGTGACGTAATCTCGTTCGCTCTACACTCTGCACGGGCCCACTTGGACAATAAAACAGATACATCAGGCTGTTGTTCTCAGACTACAGCTCAGGATTCAATATGATCATCCCCTCGAAACTTATTACCAAGCTCAGGGAACTGGGTAATAAAGTGATACGGAGTAAAAACAGTCCCCTCAGCCCAACTTGTCCACACCGGCCAACATGTCCCAGCTACACTAGTCCCGCCTGCCTGTGTTTAGCTCATAACCCTCCAAACCTGTCCTTTCCATGTACCTGTCTAACTGTTTCTTAAATTTTGAGATAGTCCCTGCCTCAACTACCTCCTCTGGCAGCTTGTTCCATACACCTTTCACCCTTTATGTGAAAAAGTTACCCCTCAAATTCCTATTAAATATTTTCCCTTGCAACTTAAAACTATGTCCTCTGGTCCTCGATTCCCCTGCTCTGGGCAAGAGACTGTACATTTACCCAATATATTCCTCTCATGATTTTATACAGCTCTATAAGATCATCTCTCATTCTCCTGCGCCCCAAGAAATATAGTCCCAGCCTACTCATCCTCTCCCTATAGCTCAGACCCTCGAGCCCTGGCAATATCCTCGGAAATTTTCCCTGTACCCTTTCCAGCTTGACAACATCTTTCCTATAACATTGTGCCAAGAACTGGACATCCCTTTTAAACTGGATCCTTGATTTCCTCATCACTCGAACACAATCAGTACGAATTGGCAACAGTTCTTCCTCCTTGCCAGCTCCACTCACACTATACCCATGACTGTGTAGCTGGACACAGTTCCATCTCCCTGTTCTTTGTTTCCTGTCTGCCAACCAATATTCTATCCATGTCAGCACTACCCCCAATACCATGTGCCCTAATTTTGCCAACCATCTCCTATGTAGGACCTTATCAAATGCTTTCTGGAAGTCCAGGTACACTACATCCACTTGGCTCTCCCTTATCAATTTTTCTAGTCACATCCTCAAAGAATTCCAGAAGATTAGTTAAGCATGATTTCCCCTTCGTAAATCCATGCTGACTCGGACCGATCCTGTTACTGCTATCCAAATGTGCCGCTATTTCATCTTTTATAATTGACTACAGCATCTTCCCCACCACCGATATCAGGCTAACTGGTCTATAATTCCCTGTTTTCTCTCTCCCGTCTTTCTTAAAAAGTGGGATAACATTAGCTACCCCCCAATCCACTGGAACTGATCCTGAATCTATAGAACATTGGAAAATTATCACCAATGCGTCTACGATTTCTAGAGCCACTTCCTTAAGCACCCTGGGATGCAGACCATCAGGCCGTGGGGATTTATCAGCCTTCAGTCCCATCAGTCTACCCAACACCATTTCCTGCCTAATGTGGATTTCCTTCAGTTCCTCCGTCACCCCAGATCCTCTGGCCACTAGTACATCAGGAAGATTCTTTGTGTCCTCCTTAGTGAAGACAGATCCAAAGTATTCTTTTGCCATAATAAATTCTCCTTTTTCAGTCTTCAAGTGTCCAAATTTGGTATTAACTATTTTTTTCCTCTTCACAGACCTAAAGAAGCTTTTACTATCCTCCTTTATATTCTTGGCTAACTTACCTTCGTACCTCATCTTTTCTCCCCGTATTGCCTTATGATTCTATTTCTTATGATACTATTACAAGAACATTAACATTGGCCTAATGGCCAAGTCAAAAACAAATTAACCTGTTCAAGTGCTGAATGAATTTCCCACAGTGACTTTTCAGGAAGATCAGAGACATCTCTTAGTGTTTTGACCAATAAATATTATTTAAAAAATAGAGTAATTCAACTTCATATTTATTGTCACATGCACCAATTAAGGTACAGTGATATTTGAGTTACCATACAGCCATACAAGTGAAAGAAAGAACACAATACCCAAAAAATTTAACATAAACATCCCTTACTGTGATAGAATTAGCTGCTGCATTTTTCCACAAAACTCGGGGAGAGTCCATCAAAAGAAATGTACTGGCTGCAACATGTTTTAGAACATTAGAACATTGTTCCTGTAAATCCAACTATGTATTTAAGTAGTTTCACTGTCTGCAAAAATAAGTGGGCAATTTGGGTGGGGTTATCTGTCAAGCAAAAGATTTATCAAACTGTGCTGTGTCATACCGACTGAGAAAGGAATTCATTTTCAGGACTATGAGCGGCATAGCGGTAGAGTTGCTGCCTTATAACGGCAGGGACCTGAGTTTGATCCTGACTATGGGTGGTGTCTGTACGGAGTTTGTATGTTCTCCCTGTGACAGGGTGGGTTTTCTCCGGGTGCTCCGGGTTGCTCCCCTACTGGTACTGCAAGGCAGTAATCTCTACCACTGCGCCACCATGCCACTCTTAAAGTATTTTGGACAGAGAAAGATAATGACAAAGCTGGTATTTTGTACAAAAATTCAAAAATCACACCATTCATACAGCTGTTTCTATGTCTATTGAGTTAGATTTGACTTGCGGGTTTGCAGGTTAATTGGCTTCAGCAAAATTGTAAATTATCCCCTAGTGTGTTGGATATTTCTATTGTACGTAGTGATCGCTGTCTGCACCAGCTCAGTGGGCCAAAGAGACTGTCCCTGCACTATATCTCCAAATATTTGAATATATTAATCAATACAGCATATTTTTCAATTTATTATCAGTGGGAGAGTCTATGACCAGAGGCCATAGCCTCAGAATTAAAGAACGTTAGGAAGGAAATTAGAAATTTCTTTAGTCAGTGGGTGGTGAATTTATGGAATTCTTTGCCACAGAAGGCTGTGGAGGCAAAGTTAGTGGATATTTTTTAAGGCAGAGATAGATAAATTCTTGATTGGAACAAGTGTCAGAAGTTATGGGGAGAAGGCAGGCGAATATGGTTAGGAGGGAGAGATAGATCAGCCATGTTTGAAAGGCAGAGTAGACTCAATGGTCCGAATGACCTAATTCTACTATCTCTTATGGCCTTATGATTATGTTCCAAGTTCAAAAGGTAAAAAAAATGAATGATAATCATGTGGCTTCATTTGAATATAGGAGCTATGAAGTTCATTCGACTTTGGATATATCGAAAATAATTCTCTATTCCGTTTCTCACAATCCTTGTGCATGTGCACAGACCTACAAACAAGATATTCAGTATTTGTCTTGTTATTTTGCTTCACCTGTGTCGTGACATTTCTAATCGGCATAGCAACAACTCAAGTACATTATTCACAAAATCCTTAATTGAGAGTTGGCAGCGTGGCCAGTCAAATCAAACTCAAACACCAGCTGACTAGACATAGAAACAACTGTAGGAATGGCATGATTTTTTAAATTTTTGAACAAAATACCAGCTTTGTCACTATCTCTCTTTCCCTATCCAAAATACTTTAAGTGTGGCATGGTGGTAGAGGTTGCTGCCTTACAGCACCAGTAGAATAAGGTTTGATCCTGACCACTGGTGCTGTCTACGGAGTTTGTACGTTCTCCCCGTGACCACATGGGTTTTCTCCAAAACCGTAAGGCCCTGTCCCACTTACGTGTCCTTGGCACGCAAATTACGCGACCTCGTCGTCGCGTTGAGGCGCACGGGCATCGTGTGGCCGCGCGGGAGGTATGGAGTTGTGCGCGATAACATGCGGCGCTCCGGGATTTTGTACTGAACAAAATCTTTGCACGCCAACGGCCTGTCGAGTAACTGATGGCCAAAGTGGGACAGGCCCAAGACCATGGCACGACGCAACATCTCACCTCCCACAGCAGCAGAAGCAGGCAAACGATCACCGAGCTCGGCCTGGGGCTCATGGCCGTTGCGGATCAGGATCCGCCCCTACTTCTACTTCCAGAGCCGGACCAAGAAAATTGAAGATAGACACAAAATGCAGGAGTAACTCAGTGGGACCGGCAGCATCTCTGGAGAGAAGGAATGGATGACGTTTCGAGTCAAGACCCTTCTTTCAGACTGAAGAAGTGTCTGAACCCAAAATATCACCCATTGCTTCTCTCCAGAGATGCTGCCGCTCCCGCTGAGTTACTCCTGCATTGTGTGTCCATCTTCAAATGACGTCACGCGCTCCAGATGGCTGTGCGGGCGCAAAAAGACTCTCGCAGGACCGTCGCGCCTTAATGCGAAAACGAGGTCGCGTACTTAGCATGCCAAGGACACGTAAGTGGGACAGGGGCTTTAGGTTTCCACCCACATTCCAAAGAAGTACAGGTATGTAGGTTAATTGGCTTGGTGTATATATAAATTGTCCCCAGTGTGTGTAGTTTAATGTTAATGTGCAGGAATCGCTGGTCGGTGCGGACTCGGTGGGCCGAAGGGCCCCGTTTCCATGCTGTATCTCTAAACTAAACTTCCTATATTACAATGTCAAGGATCAAGGACTCCTTACACTGTGAGATTGAATAACAGAAAAATCAATATAGATTGCTTAGCTTTCTAATCTCAAAACTATCACATTCTGAATTTATATTTAGTTAATCACAAACAGGTTTCATTGTATAGAGAAACTAATTGCTCTCTGTCCTGACAAGTTGGTGAATTGGAACACATTTGCACAATTAATCACATTTTGAATATTGGCTTTATAGCAACTCTTCTTTATCTCACAGTACCCCTTCAGTTTTTTTTTCCTTGGTGTTAAAATTATAGCAAATAATATAATCTTCACTTTTAGTGCATCTACTGTATTTTCCATTATTCACTCTCCAAAGGGAATTAGATGATTGTACTGATTTTCAGCTCATCTATCTATCCAGAAATATGATAGATTCAGATTATTTTTTTTGAGCAACCATCAACTGCACTCAGAGGGTTTCAATGACTGATGCATCAAGCAGGTTCGATGTATCGCTGGGTCTAATGATATCATTATGTAGTGAATGAGGATTTGGGTTTCCTACTCCATCTCTGTGAGTCAAGGAATCTTTAATGGATGTGTACCAAATTCTCGAAGGAGAGTCATGTGCAGATTTTAGACAGGAAGCTTTAAGACAGAAACGAACATACTATTCCAATAAATTACTATTGAGAACAGAAGAAAACGTGGTCGGAGAAAAGGCCAATTAGAAGGTGTAAGATGATTTTTGAGCTGCACTGGGATTTGAATGTGTTGAACAATTGTGCTAAGTATCTGTGCCATCATTACGGAGATTTGTAGAAAAGTCAGCTTGTAAGTTTAATGCTTACCCAATAGGTATTCCATGTTTTATTTTAAATAGACTATAGTTATATGTAGGAAGGAACTACAGATGCTAGTTTAAACCGAAGATAGACACAAAATGCTGAACTCAGTGGGGCAGGCACCTTTTTGAGACACGACCCTTCTTCAGATGGTCTGAAAAAGGGTTTTGACTAAAAAAAAATCACCCATTTCTTCTCTCTAGAGATGCTGCCTGTCTCGCTGAGTTACTCCAGTATTTTGTGTCTACAGTTGGGTTATAGTTAAGAGGCAAAAAATATGTCTTCAGACGAGAAATAAAATGAAGACAAATTTTATTTTCTGTTTCAGATTTTTCCAGTAATGAACAAAAATTACAAATATTCCCCAAGGCCAGACGACAAAGTTGTTGCTGGGTTATTTTTCCATTTTGTGAAAAGGAACCATTGTGGAATTGTTTTATTTTTCACAAAGTGAAGAAAGATTTCTTCTTTCGTTGGTTATATTGAATTTCACAATGGTATCTCCCAAAGTAACTGACTCACAGCAAGAGTAGAACATGCGACACAGGATAAACATTATGCACAAACATTATGCATAAACATTATGCACAGTATTCTTTGTGAAAGATTGTGAAAGTAACCTTTTGTAGTAAAATGATGAACATAATTTCAGTAGATACACACACAAATCTGGAGTAACTCAATGGTAACTGGTGACGTTTCGGGTCGAGACCCTTCTTCAGACAATTCGGGAGAACGGGAAACAAGAGATATAGACAATGATGTAGAAAGATGAAGAATAATGAATTAAACATATGCAAATAAGTAACAATGTTATGGGAAACAGGCAATTGTTAACTGTTTGTAGGGTGAAAACAAGAAGCTGGTGTGACTTGGGTGGGGGAGGGATGGAGAGAGAGGGAATTATGTGGTTACTTGAAGTTGGAGGAATCAATATTCATACCACTGGTTGTAAGCTGCTCAAATGAATATGAGATGCGTTTAGCCTCAAACTGACAATGGAGGAGACATATTGTATTGTATTGTATTGTATTCAAATTTATTGTCATTGTCCCAATTTGGGACAACGAAATGAATTTCCCTTACAGGCAGTATCATAAAAAAATCACAAAGAAATAATAAAAATAAATAATAAATAAATAATAAGACATATTAAAAATAAAATTGAAATTGAATTAAAATGTAAAAAAAGCACAAATACAGAAGTCCACGACACAACATAACATAAATGGCACCAAGGTGAGGATGGCACCATAGTCCAGCCAGCCTCCCCTCCGTGTTCATCCGTGGACGGGGCCTTCCGAGCACCCGCAGTCGCCGCCCCGGGTGGCCCGATGTTCAGGCCCTCACGCTGGGCTGGTGGAATGCCGACGCCGAACCCCGACGGTGAGCAGCCTCCTCCTCAGCGGCCCGGACCTTCTGATCAGCCGCCTCCCGCTGCCGGAGTCTGCAGCTCCTGAGTCCACAGGCCGAGCCGGGCAGAGTCGCAGGACCCCGCGCTGTCCATCAGCGCCGCCCGCGTTGGGAGCTCCGCAAACCGCAGCTCCATGATGTTGGTGCAGCAGGTCCAGCACTCCGGGCTCCAGACGGCGACCCCCGGTAAGGCATCGCCAGCCCCGCGATGTTCCAGCGCTGTCCCGCCGCTGCTGGAGCTCCGGTCGATCCCGGCAGGAAAGGCCGCGCCAATCCAGGTAGGTAGGCCGCTGTGGGGGGAGGGGGGGGGGGGCGAGGACGCGACTCGAATAATAGTCGCGTCCTCACCAGGAAGCGGCTGAAGTACGGTATCCCCTGCACCGTGCCCTCTTCCCCCACATAAAAACACCAAAGAAACACAAAAAAATACACTTTTACATAACTAAATAAACAAAAAAACAAAAAGATACCGGGCTGTAGGTGGAGGCTGCTGGCACCAGCACCACCGGAAGTACATAGGACAGAAAGGTCTGTGTAGGAATGGGAAGGGGAATTATAGCGTTTAGCAACCGGGAGATCAGGTAGGTCCAGTCGGACTGAGCGAAGGTGTTCAATGAAATGACCGCCCAGTCTACATTTGGTCTCGCTAATGTATAAAAGTCCACATCTCAAAATTAGTTTTAGCTTTTGCTATTTAAACAATGAACAGACGAAAAGGCATCTACCAAGCATATATATGCAGAACCTCATTTAGTACAGTGTATCATAAAACTTTGGTGTAGAGTATGTAATAGCCATTTCCCTCATTCATTCTCTCAGTTCAATCATTCTTGCTATTCAGTGAAATGGACAATAAGTTTTCTCAATGAACATAGATTCCATTAAGTAATTAAAAATTCAGTGGGAAAGGTGATCGATCTGTAGTTAACCAGTAGTGTTATTAGATTAAAAGAAGAGCTTTTATATTGTAGTCAATTCAGATAAGAGTAGGTTGTGGGCAAAAGGGCTAATTTCTGTGCTGCATGACTCCATATTACTGCCTGAAAACCCCCCCATTAATTTAAGAAATTTAGAAACCATTAAAGGACACCTATAATTATAGAGGGAAAAGATCAAATTGGAGTAAACTATGAAGACATTGTGGGGGTTTTATGAGTTAGTTAAGTAGGGGAAGTAACGTATGTAAGGGTCCTGTGGAGGATGAAGCAGCCAGAAATATAAAAGGGACGATTGCACTTTCCATCATGTTGAACGAGCAGGCGTTAAAATAGACTAGGGTTCTAATGACAAATATTATACTAATATTGGTAAACTAAATGTGTAGGAAGGAACTGCAGATGCTGGTTTAAACTGAAGATAGGCACAAAATGCTGGAGTACTCAGCGGGTCAGACACCATATCTGGAGAGATGGAACGAGTGCCATTTCGGGTCGAGATGCCTGAAGAAGGGTCTCGACCCAACACGTCACCCATTCCTTCTCTCCAGATATGCTGCCTGTCCCGCTGAGTTACTCCAGCATTTGGTGTCTATCTTTGGTCAATGAAATGTTCTTGTGGGTACAAGAAACGTTTGTGGAACCGGTGGCTCCGCAATCTGGAGTTAGGAAAAGATGGATGGTAATCTTCCAACCTTCCCTAGTTCCCCAGACACCCAGTTAAATCCTGTGGTTTAGATGGATCTGTCAAGGCATTCCTCTTCTCTGAATCAAATCATAAAGTGCTGAAGGAGCTTAGTGGAGGCAGCATCTGTAGAGGGAATGGATAGGCGGTTTCGGGTCGGGACTCTTCTTCAGACTGAATCAGACTCGACCCAAGACTTTGCCTGTGTGTTTCCTCCACAGATGCTGCCTGACTCGCTGAGTTCTTCCAGCACTCGGGTTTTTCTCATGATTCCATCATCTGACAATAGACAATAGGTGCAGGCGTTGGCCATTCAGCCCTTCGAGCCAGTACTGCCATTCAATGTGATCATGACTGATCATCCCCAATCAGTACACCCTTCCTGCCTTCTCCCCATATCCCCTGACTCTGCTATTTTTAAGAACCCTAACTAGCTCTCTCTTGAAAGCATCCAGAGAACCTGCCTCCACCGCCCTCTGAGGCAGGGAATTCCACAGACTCACCACTCTCTGTGAGAAAAAGTGTTTCCTCGTCTCCGTTCTAAATGGCTTACTCCTTATTCTTAAACTGTGGCCCCTGGTTCTGGACTCCACCAACATCGGTAACATGTTTCCTGCCTCTAGTGTGTCCAAGCCCTTAACAATCTTATATGTTTCAATAAGATCCCCTCTCATCTTTCTAAACTCCGGAGTGTACAAGCCCAGCTGCTCCATTCTCTCAGGATATGACAGCCCCGCCATCCTGGGAATTAACCTTGTAAACCTACGCTGCACTCCCTCAATAGCAAGAACGACCTTCCTCAAATTAGGAGACCAAAGCTGCACACAATATTCCAGGTGTGGTCTCACTAGGGCTCTGCACAACTGCAGAAGGACCTCTTTGCTCCTATATTTGATTCCTCCTGTTATAAAGGCCAACATGCCATTCGCTTTCATCACTGCCTGCTGTACCTGCATGGTTACTTTCATAGACTGATGTACAAGGACCCCCAGATCCAGCTGTACTTCTCCTTTTCCCAACTTGATGTCATTTAGATAGTAATCTGCCTTCCTGTTTTTGCTACCAAAGTGGATAACCTCACATTTATCCGCATTAAACTTCATCTGCCATGCATCCACCCACTGCATTTCCTTGAATCAATCCCTCTCAATGTTTGGAAGATATTCAGAAGTATTTAACAACATTAAACACTTAAAGGGAAGTAAATAAAAAACAAACTTATGTAAATAATTAAAATTAAAAAAAAACTAAAATGCATTAAAACATTGTGATGGGTCCACAAACTTCTAAATACTTTAAATACTTAAAATGAAATGTACACCAACAATCTGGTGGAAATGTTGAAAATAAGTAAGCTGATGAAGTGTACGTTTATAATTTGAAGGCTTTGGGCCTGTACTCGCTGGAGCTTACAAGGATGAGAAGTGGTTCTTATTTCACTGACTGAACAATGAAATGCTTGGATAGAGTGGAAGTGGAAAGAATTTTCCCAGTAATGGAAGAATGTAGAACCAGAGGGCACAGAGAGTATTTAGCCAGAGAGTAGTAAATCTGTGATATTCATTGCCACAGACAACTGTGGAGGCCAAGACTTTGGAGAGAAGGAATGGTTCTTGATTGATAGGTTCTTGATTAGGAAAGGTGTCAAAGGTTGTGGGTAGAAGGCAGAAGGATGGTGTTGAGAGGGAAAAATAGATCAGCCATGATTGAATAGCAGAATAGACTCGATGGGCTGAATGGCTTAATTTTCACCTATGACTAATGAACATAGGATAACAGATAAGCAAGAGATGCCTGAAGTTTTGAAACTACTATTAAAACAAGCAGAATTGACCAGCTCTGTTTGCTCACACCTGTTGAAGACTTCTTTGGACAATGTCAAATGTTGACTGGAAAATTTGACAAAGTACCTGCCCCCACATCGAACTCTGTGCAAATCCAGTACCAGAGTAGGAAGGGAGGTAGGATGGGAGTAGGAGGTTGGGTAGCTTATATGGTATGAGTATGTTATGAATATTGATTTATTTAACTTCAAGTAACCCTGGCATTCCTTCTCTCTCCATCCCTCCCCACCCAAGTCACATCAGCTATGGTACTCATTTTCAGCTTACAGTGGGCTGCTTCCTTTATCATTGTTACCTTTTTACATATCTTTCATTCATTGTTCCATATCTCTCAACATCATCATCTATATCTCTTGTTTCCCTTTCCCGTGACTTTGGGTCTGAAGAAGGGTCTGGACCCAAAACGTCACCCATTCCTTCTTTCCAGAGATGCTGCCTTACCCACTGAGTGACTCCAGCATTTTGTGTCTATCAGAGTGAATGAGCTCTCCAGGATTGACTGCAATTTCTGCCTTTCCATGTGTGTATGTATATTTGTGCTGTCAGATTTGAGAGATAATGTCCATAATCTCTACAGTACAGGAATAGACCCACAGTCTATGCCAAATGTGAGGGCAAGATTAAGTAATCTCTGTTTGTGTATGATCTCATTCTTAGGCCCCCTTCGGCTGATCATGGGCATCTCCAGGGTGTTATTCCCTATATGGAGGATGTCTGTGCGTGACTTTGTTTAATGTGGGGAGACTGGTGCACTGACAGCCACCCCACGGTCCTTGACAGGTCTGGGTCAGGATCTATTGGCATGGAGTCCAGGACGACCGGAGACCCTTTTCTGCTGCAGCCTTCATCCGCCTTCCCAGCTGTTGTGACGCTCCACGAGATCAGCCATCGTCCTCTGCCTGTTCAACTGTTGAGATGCTGGTTGGATTGCTCTTTGTCAGAGACCTCCCCCTCGAACTTACCACCATGGGTGGCCCTACCAGGAGCATAGCTCCAGACGGCATCGCTCTCAGGATCTCAGGTCCACACCAGCTTCTCCACCACGACAAGGTGACAATCCACGGAGAAGATATCCATTCCTTGCATAATCATGTATCTAGCTAAAGGCCTCCTACATGCCACTATCGTATCTGCCTCCGCCACCACCCCTGGTATAATGTTCAAAACACCCACCACTCTCTCTGTAAAAAAAAACTTAGCCCACAAATCTTGAAAATTTGCCCTCTCACCTTAAATCTATGCCCTCTCTTTGACATTTCCATAGTGGGAAAAATAGTTTCTGACTGTCCAGCCTACCTAAGCCTCTACCTAATTTTATATACTTCTATCAGGCACTGACATTTACTGATATCCCCCTGTACAATGAGAACAAATCTGATCAATTTGAAATGGTGCCATTTAACGAGAATATCATCAACAAACAATGGAGATTTAATTTTAATTCCACCGGCTTTCTGGAAAATATCAGGAGAGAATTCTGCAATTATTTTGACCATGCCGTTAAATAAATGCCAAGTCCCAGACTGCAGTCTAATATTAGAGTTAACGTGAATGAACCCCAGCAAATAATATGCTGCAAATGACAACAAAAGTTTTCATTCAACAGTGGGAGAGTCAAGGACTAGAGGTCATACTCAATATTAAAGGACATTCCTTTAGGAAGAAGATGAGAAGGAATTTCTATAATCAGCGGCTGGTGAATCTGTGGAATACTTTGCCACTGAAGGTGGTGGAGGCCAAGTCAATGGATATTTTTAAGGCAGAGACAGATAGATTCTTGATTAGTATGGGTGTCTGGGGTTATAGGGAGAAGGCAGGAGAATGGGGATAGGAGGGAGAGTTAGATCAGCCATGATTGAATGGCGGAGTAAACTTCATTGGCCGAATGGCGTAATTCTGCTCCTATCACCTACAATCTCTGGTCTTAATTTCCCTTCCAATTTATGAGTATTCAAGTCATTTGTGGCATCTGCATCTCATATCGAGTGTGATTAGTGGGTACAATTTTGTGATTATTTTGAAATAGTTCAACTATTTGTCTTAGCACATTTTCAAGTGGTCTTGATCTCTTTAGACTTTAGAGATACAGTGTGAAACTGGTCCTTCAGCCCACGGAGTCCGCGCCGACCTGCGATCACCCCGTACACTAACACTATCCTACACACTGGGGACAATTTAGCTGAAGCTAATTAACCTGTAAATCTGTACGTCTTTGAAGTGTGGGAGGAAACCGGAGCATTCGGAGAAAACCCACGGGATCACAGGGAGGACATACAAACTCCGTACAGACAGCACCCATAGTCAGGATTGAACCGGGCCTCTGCCACTGGACGGCAGCAATTCTACTGCTGCACCAATGTGTCTCCCTCTGTCTCTATGGATTAATTGGTTCTCTGGATGCCATTCCCATGACTGTTAGAAACACTGGCGCCTATATTCAATAACCAACTAGCCTGTCATAATATATCTAAGACCTGCTTGAATAAATCACGATTCAACTTGGCAGTTATGTGATGTCAACAACTTGTCACTATCAGCAGAACATGAATAATCATGATTTTTGTTTGACATTATTCCCTTAATTGTACAAAACATAATGAACATCCGGTGGCGCTGTTGCTAGCTGCCTCCGCCCACAGTCTGGCTGTCTTTTTTAATTTAGTTATGTTTAGAGTGTGTTTTTTTTAGTTTTTTAGGTTTTTTTTGGTATTTTATGTGGGGAAAGCGGGTAGGGTAAGGGGGAAACCGTCCTTCAGTCGCTATTATCCGAGTCGCATCCTCCCCCCCCCCCCTCCCCCATCGCGGCCTACCAACTGGATTGGCACGGCCTTTCCTGCCGGGATCGGACCAGAGCTTCAGCAGCGGCGGCGAGGCGCTGGAAACATTGCGAATCGGGTAAGGTCTTCCTGGGATCGCCGCTTGGATCTCCGGAGTGCTGGGCTGCTGCTCCAACATCACGGAGCTGTGGGTGCGGAGCTCCCAACGTGGGGGGCGCTGACTTTAACATTGCGGAGTCCTGGGACCCTTTGCCGGGAGTCGCCAGTGCGAATCTCTGCCCAGTGGACATCGGGAGCCGCGGACTCCAGTGGAAGATGGCCGACGGGAGGTTACCGGCGAGAAGGCCTGAACATTGGGCCGCCAGTAACGGCGACTACAGGGTGCTCGGGAGGCCCGGACCACGGGTGAACATTGGGGAACATCGGCGAGGAGGTTGACTGGACTTTGGTTCCTTCCCTCATGGTGGGGGAACTTTGGTGCTGCTGTGGGGATGTTTGTGTTGTGGACAACTGTGTTCTGTGTTTTGTGTTTTTTTATTTTATTTTTTTTGTCTGAATGTAAGGGAAAAATAATTTCGTTATCACTTCATTGAAGACAATGACAATAAATTTAATCAAATCAAATCAAATCAAATCGAAAGGGATAAACAATGTCAATTACTATCGAATATCCCAATGTTTAAGAATTAGTTAGACAGTTACTGTATGTGGATAGGACAGGTTTAAAGGGATATGGACCAAGCGCAGGCAGCTGGGGGACTAGTACAGCTGGGACATGTTGGCTGACATGGGCAAGTTGGGCCGAAGGGCCGGTTTGCACACTGTATCGCTCCTCTCTGAATAATTATATCCAGTAATCCAAAGTCTTCATCGGGTTCCCAGTAACTTACTTGCCTCCATACAAACAGCACAGTGGCACATCGGTAGAGCTGCTGCCTCACAACACCAGAGGCACGGGTTTGATTCTGAACTTGAGTGCTTCCCATGTGGAGTTTGCTTGTGTTCCCTGTACCCACGTGGCTTTCCTCCTGGAGCTCCAGTTTCCATCCAGATCCCAAAGGGGTTTTTTAGGCTATTTGACTAGCAATGTTACAAAATTTTGAGATTTAAAAAATCAAGTCTGCAATTTATCCCATCAGATAAAGCAGAAAAATAAGTTTAATTGGACACCTAATTCACTTTCATATCTCAAGTAATAAAAAAGTTATGGCCATTTTCATACTCGGAAATTAGCATCTTGTTCCCTATTGATTTTCTATGGACATAACATAAAAGCTGTGATCGTGGACAGTCAAAAGCTCATAACCTTCTTAAAAATTAAGAGAACTGAATGAAATTTTCAGTTATCATAGATTGAAGCATTCTGAAACAAATATAAAATAATCTTACTTGGATGACCTGAAATTAAAGCATATAATTAGTTAGTTACCCAATTGTAGCTAATTTCTAACTTCAATTACTGAATCTAAACATCTATCCATTTCTTAATAAATGATTAACATTTTTAAATAGCCCAAGTGTCCAAATAATATTCACAAATAATTCACGATAAAACATGATCTTTAAAATCTCATTTACATCAATTTATAGGCCAAATGGAAGGAATTTAGTGTTCAATTGTTGTAAATTAAAGTCAATTTAAATCGGCTTTCTAGTGGGTTCCTGTGAACGCGCTGGTTTAGAACGTTCACATTGCGCTGGATTTGTGCCCTCAAATGCCCAGAAAAATACTGCGGGATATAAAGAGCCCAAAATGAACTACTCGCTATAGAAAACTTTATATACAGGGTTATATATAGAAGCCCCATTTAATGTAAAAATAAGGTACATACCTTTAATTGTTCGCTTTATAAAACCCTGGGGCTGCGAGAGGTTGCGGAGTGAGAGAGTGATTTTTAAACTACTATAAATATTATACAAGGCCATAAAAACTAATAATACCTTTTGCGACGGGGTCTTTCAGCGATTTTCCGTTAATGATTTACTAGGCTGAACATTTTCGATTGGAACAGCCTAGTAAAAATCGCGTTTTAAACCCGCCCCCTCTAAACAGCGCCAAAATCACACACACGGGGCGGGGCAGATACTCAGACACGATTCAGGTAGGTTTTGTAACATACCTAATTTGACCTCTGTAAAATTTGTATGAACCTGTTGAGAATGTGGGAAAGCAGAGAACTAGTGTGGACACGTGATCGATGGGCGGCATGGACAAAGTGGGCAGAAGGGCCTGCTTTCACGCTGTATCTCCAAACTAAACTAAAACACCAGGCCAATAAATCAATTGGATTAATTAATAATAAAATTTCTCTCAAAAATACTCTGTCAATCTAAGCAACATTTGTAGACTTCATGCTATGCTAATAAATTAATTCCCACATAAATTAATTAAAAGTACATAATTTATTACTTTCCCAGGAACTCTCATTGTGTCTCAAGATCATGTTTGATTTAAGTCTAATTAAATCGTACTGTTGCTCAGACTTTCACTAATTCCTATCCTGGAGCCTATTGTAAGTTATTGTAATGCCATAACGATTCCTTGGGACCTTGCGCATTGCAACATATCTCTGGCTGTCAGTGAGAGTTTCTTTCAACTGCTTGTGGGGAAACGTTTTTTTTAAGAAAGTGTGGCTCCAATTTCCTGCAGGTAGCACCACTCAGAGTTGGGCATGAGGAGGACAATAGTTGAAAGATATTGGGGCAAAGTGGATATCGCCGATGACTTCTGTTCTGAACGAGAAACACTCTTCCCGACCCATTACACCAGAGGCTGAGCATGAGGATTTTCACAGCTGGGAATGACATTGTTACTCTCCAAATGATCTGAATTTCAGGAAGACAGGGACACAAGGAACAGCAGATGCAAGTTGACAAAGGACTGCAAAGTGCTGCCGTCCTGAAGTTGGGTCCCGACCCGAAATGTCACCTATCCGGTTCTCCAGAGATGCAGCCTGACCTGCTGAGGTGCTCTTTGTGTTTTTTTTTATTACCTGAATTGTAACATTGACCAGATGTACATATTGGGTTAGGGTTGTCAAACAGGTTGTCAAACTTCAGTGAATTTCATTGCCGACTACCTACGCCAACCGATGACAGGTACCGGCGACTGAAATGTCTTCAATTGTCTTCAGTTGTCACCGACAGGGTTGTAGCTTGTCACGGGTGGACGTAGGTTGGCCGATTGTCATAGGTTGTCACCTATGTGATTGTAGGTTGTTATATGTGTGGTCATAGGTGGGCATCCCAATGGGTCGCCGGTTGTCGGTAGCTTACCGTAGTCAAAACATGTCATAGATATTGTCGTAGGGGGGGTTCAGTCGCCGGTTTTTCGGCGACCTGCTACAACTGTGACAGTTTCTGGCAGTGGCCTAAAAAATTGCCTAAGTGGGACAGGTCCTTGAAGGTCGTTGGAATGGTATCCATGAGCACCAACGAGTTTGTGGAGATGGTGGGAAAACATGCTGGGATGATCATTCTGGAAGTGTAAGTTGTTTATGTCAATTTCGTCTCCTTATGCAGAAGGCTGATGTTTTCTATTTTCCCCACCCATGCTCATTTTCAGAGAGCGGAGTTGCCTGAGGGGCCCCTCAAGCAGATAACATTTCTCAGCAATCAGATGCAGCCGCATTGGTCCAGTTGCCCACTGATGGCGTACAGCTAAGTTGACCCTTCAGAAACGATACAGCAGACTCAGTAGGTGACGCACTCCACGAGGGTGGACGAGAAACGTGTATAATGAGTCTCTTTCGGAAGGAGTTGCAAACTTCAAGCTCTGCAGCACTCGGTGAATGGAGAGATCCTTCTTCCAAATAGGCAAAGTTGGTTATTACCTTTAATTGACCTTCTGGATCACAAGGACTTGCGTGTGACACATTTTGCACTGCTAATAAACTGGCTCAGTCAAATTAATTATGTAGCACATTAAAATAAGATACATAACACTTTAATCAATAATGAAGCTCACCAAATCAGATTATAGCAGTACAGTTCTATCCATAATCAACTGAAAAGTGTACACGAGGGAATGATTTCCTCAGCTTGCTGTAAGTGGAAATTATACATGTGCATGACTTTCCTCCCATAAGCAAACAGTGGATATCTGTCTAGAATTCACAAGAATAGAATAACTGCCTTTATTAATGCTTCAGATTAAGTCTTTTGTTAAAATATGAAACTTTCATTCCAGCTGAGGATGTTCGGAGCACTGTTTAAAAAGGTTTGCTGCAAGCAGTTGGCCAAAGTGCATCCATAGAATCCTATCGGGAGGTGGCACGGTGGCACGGCAGTAGAGTTGCTGCCTTATAGTGCAAGAGAACCGTGTTCGATCCTCACTACGGGTGCTATCTGTACAGAGTTTGGACGTTCTACCTTTGACATGCGTGGGTTTTTCTCGGGAGCTCCAGTTTCCTCCCACGCTCCAAGGATGTACAGGTTTGTAGGTTAATTGGCTTCAGTAAAATTGTGAATTGTCCCTGGTGTGTGTAGGGTAGTTTTAATGTGCAG